>NW_012267253.1:10293482-10403603 GCF_000151885.1 Dipodomys ordii | reverse complement strand
ACACTCCCACCAACAATGCAGTAAGGTTCCCTTCTGTCCACATCCCCTCCAGCATCTGTTGTTGTTAGAGTTCTTGATTTTTGCCATTCTAACTGGAGTGAGGTGAATTCTTTTGATTTTTAAGACCTTTATCATTGTCATTCATTATGTGATTTCAACTAGCATGGTTTTTTGTTTAAAAAAATCATTGTCTTACCTTTCTATATGTATGTGAATACCAGAATCTCATATTTGCGTGTTAATATGTTGCTGGCAAGGGAAATTTATCCTTATTTATAACATTTTTCTCCCCCAAAGTTTCTAAAATTCAGCCATCAAAGATCAAAATCATCACTTCCTTTAGCTATTTTAGCAACTGTTTTGTTTAACATTTATTAATCAATACATTATATACAAATATATGAAATGTATCTTGGAACTTTGTTTTCAGACAAAAGCATGGAACTTTAGCTAGATTAAAAAAAAATAAAGACTGTAAACTCTTATAGCTCATGTACAGTCTTGCTGATAAAGTTATAATTTATAAACTAGTAACACCAGCATCCCCTGGGGAAATGTTAAAAAGGAAAAACCTCATTCCAAATATACTAACCCAGGAACTAGGTTTTAATATGATCCAGAGATGATGTCATATTGCATTAAAGTTTGAGATTTCCTGATTTGGAGTACCTCAACTACTATGTTGTACTGACATAATTGCCTGTCTAGCACACAGTTATGCATATATCACAAACAATGACAAACAATCTAGCCTAGGATAAACCTGAATTCGAATGAACATCAGAAATTTAAAGAGATTTCAAGATAACAACATATTACCTTAGGAATAGCTCTAAAGGTTAGAACCAGAATTTGCACATCTCAAAGTGCCAACAGCTCACAGAAGTATTCTGTTCCCCAAATGGGCTGCATCTTTTCTTCCAAATTTTGTCTGATGACACTTGGGGAAGTTAAGTCAAGAGGACACGGAAGGATAATCCTCCAAGCCTCCAAATTGAGAGAGAGCATCTATAGTTGGAAGATGAAGTATATCTGCAATTCAAGTAAGAGTGTCTGGATCTGAAGTAGTTGGAACTAAGCCCATGACACTTAAAGAAAAATGCCTGTGTTTTAATAACAATTTAAACTAGGTCTCCTGTCCCTTTATTTGATTTTTTTAGAGAACTGCTTTTATAGCAAAATTTTTCCCTTGTCAAAATGCTGGAAATCACTATGAACAGGTTTACATTGTTTCTGCATGGTAATATCCTTATGCTGAAACTTTATATACATTTTTAGACCACAATTATATAGGCTTATTTTACCTTATCACAGTTTGCTAACTTACAGAGCTTTCTATGTATTTCTTTCCATTTTAAAATTTTTATAATGCAATGCATTGTGCCCTGGAAGGGGGGAGGGGAACACCTCTGCCTTGGGTGTAAATCAGACAATGGAGATTTGAGGCAATAGGAACCATTTAGGAAAGCATTGTTTCTGCAAAAGAATTTTATGAAGAGCCCCCTAGAGGGACTTTTGAAGTATAGCACCTCTCTCTAAAGTATGAGGGCATGGGATTTTCATGAGAGCTACAAGAACAAAGGATGCCTTTAGCAGACCTAAATGTGCCCACCATTATCATCAGAGTGCTTTACTAGATTATAATAACACTGAAAATACCATGTTACTCTCTCCCCATACCAGGAAAGTGATTTTTTTCATTTTATATATTGCAGTCTTAATAAATAGTTTATCTTCAAATAAATATTACATAAGAAGCAATTACATTTAAAGTGCCATTCCAAGGCATGAATTTGGGCAACTGGAAGAATTAGGTTTTCATTCATGTAGGTTTTTCTTTAATAGCTGTGATCCCTGGGTTGTAACTCTTTTTCTGCCCACCTAAAACTGTTATTATGTATTTTTCACTTTAGCTTAGAAGTAAAAACCTGGAAATCAAATTGATAGTTTGGAAAAAGATGAATACTATATGTCATCTAGCCAGAATAGGGGACTCAAATATAGGAAAGAAGGTTATTTTTAATAATTATTTATGTTAAGTTATGGTAACATGAAATCTACCACCTTATGTATTTCAGGTGTTCAATATGGATTGCTATCTACTGACAAAATGTTGTAGAGTGGATGGCCAGAATTTGTTCATATTAGATAAATGATATTTTCTAGCTATTCATGAACAACTAATCATTTATCTTCTCCCAATTTTAAGTCAAACATTCATCTGTTATTTGCCTCAGTAGGTTAAACTAATCTAGATTTTTTTTAATAAGTAAAATATGTAGTGTTTATCCTTCTTTGCCTGGCTGATTTCAATCAGCATAAAACCCTTCATTTTTGTCATTTATCATAGTAATTCTTTTTATAGAATTAAGTAATATCCCATTTTTGTTATATGATGCATAATTTTAGCCATTTATTCTTCAGGGTACATTTGGCTGTTACCATCTCTTGTATCTTCTGAATAATCTACAACAAATATGGGAGTACAATTTTTTTCAAGATTATGATTTCAGGTGCTCATATAAATAAATACATAGAAGCAAGATTGGGCATTTGTCTTTGGATCATATTTATTGGATCATATGGCAGTACTAGTTTTAATATTTTGAGAAATCTCCATAATGTATTCTAGAGCATAAGCACCATTTTGTATTCTCACAGACAATAGAGATGTGACTTGTGTCTTATTAGCTGTTCAGGTAATATGAGATCTAAGGATTGGGGTTTGAAGCCAGCACAGAAAGGAAAATCTTAGGATTGGTATCTTCAGTTAGCCATCAAAAAGCCACTAAAAAGCCAGGTGCTGGTGGTTCATGCCTGTAATCCTAGCTACTTAGGAGTCTGAGATCTGAGGATCAGAATTTGATCCTCAGGGAAGTCTATGAGACTCTTATCTCCAGTGAACCATCAAAAATACTGCAAGTATAACAGTAGCTCAAATTGGAAGAGCACTAGCTCTTAGCAAAAAGATTGCAAGGACAGCACCCAGGCCCTGAGTTCAAGCCCACAACTGACCAAAATTAAAACCACTAAAAAAGTATAGGCCTTTGTTTACTTGCTTACCAGCATTTGTTGTTATAATTATTTTGTAGCCTGTCATATTACACCCTAAGCCAAAATGTTAACAATGAAATAAATTATAGGGGGATATGTGTGTGTGTATGTATATGTATGAGAGAGAGAGAGAAAGACAGAGAGAGAGAGAGAGAGAAGAAACCAAGACTTCACTTCCTTCAAAATATTTTCTTTGTGAAGTGTCTCAACACTCAAGTATGTGGATGCATTCAAATAAATTTTGAACATGACAAAGTAATCTTTTGGTAGCAGCCTGTACCCATCCCTCCTATACATTTTTCCGACTTTTTTTAAAATTCCCAGATAAACATAGGATTGAAAAGAAATTTTTCAGCCGGTTGCCAGTGGCTGTAAACCTAGCTACTCGGGAGGCTGAGATCTGAGGATTGGGGCTTAAAGCCAACCCAGGTAGGGAAGTCTATGAGACTATCTCCAGGCCCTGAGTTTAAGCTCCAGTACTGGCATATTTAAAAGAGAGAGAGAGAGAAACTTTTCTTTTATACAGTACATAAATGTCAGAATTCTTCCCTGCATGATTTTCTTTTTTTGTCATTATTGCCAGAACTTAAATGATCACATGATTCCACATGCATTGACTCAAATTGACTTTGAATTTTTTCCCCATAAACTGAACTAAAAATTTGCCAAGTGGTATTGGAGGAAGCCTATACTCAGTTGCTTCTCTAAAAACTTTCTTCTTAAGTAAACATATGAGATTTCCATAATTACTCTTAACTTTTTGAGTCAGGCATCTCTTCTAAAGTATTAGTTTTTTTCCTCACTTCATGTACAGATAGCTCTTCCTAGGTACTTTACATTGTCCATTTATTTCATAAGCAATCGATTGGCTTTCCTCTGTTTAGCTCTATATTCATCATTTCTGATATGCCGTTCTATTTTCTTTCAATTAGATTCATATTTACTGAGAATGCTGAGGCCCACTGTATTGACTGACAAAACAATTATTCACCCTTTATACCATGCTTAAAATGCATCCAGGTTCTCTTTACCACTGGAATCATAACATATTTTCTAGTTTCTTACAGAACACATTCCAATCTTTCCGATGTTTCTCTTTCATCAATGCAAAATCCTCAACCAATTAGTAGGGCAAATTTCTCCATCACGAAGTCTCCATTTTAATAAGGGAATTATACTTGGAACGTGGGATGCTGACTCATACCTTCTTCAGTGAAGCATGCTTCCTGTGAATTACTTCTGTTCTTCCTTTCTTTTTATGTGACATTCTTCTCTGAAATCCATGCATGCCTTTAAAAATAAGTACAATTTCTTCACTGCATCATAATTTTCAAGTCAAGAATACTGGTTAAGTTTATTGCCGTTGGCCTTGTAAGAAACACATGTTTCTTCTGAAATAACTTAGTGGAATGCTGGTAAGTCATTTTTGAACAGGTAAACATGCATGTTTTCTTTAAGTAAATAAATGTATTTATTTATATTCAAATTTATTTCACTAGGTAGTTACCATCTTCCAAAGGCTCATTTTATTTGAAGCCATATGGCTTGTCAAGTTTTATAGGCTCTGAATTTTTATAAGATTTCTTGATACATCTAAGAGGGTGGTGGTTGTCACACAAATTCTAAAGTTTGGAACAATTGAATTTTCTGGTAGAAGTTTTTGAACTCTGGGCCTGGTGCTTGCTAGACAAGTGTTCAACCACTTAAGAAGACACGTTCCAGCCCTTTCTTCCTTTTTTCTTTTTTTTCAGATATCATTTCATGCTCTTTGCCGAGGCAAAGCTCAGACTACAGTTTCTCACTTATATCTCCTTCATAATTGAGTTTAAAAGGTGACCAACATTCCCATTTTGTTTGCTAATATGGGGCCTTCTAATTTTTTCCCCTGCTGGCTTTGAACCATGATCCTCTTAGTCCCTACCTACCAATAGTTTGGAATTAGGTTTTGGCAAGTGATGCTAGTCACTTTCTCCTTCCTTCTGATTCTTCATCAGAATCATACAGAAACTAAAGTGCTACTGCAGGCCTAGGGAATCTCCCCTTATAAACTACCTGAGGATTAGTCCAACAAGATCAATTTTTCAGGCAGATGAGGAAAATCCCTATGCAAATCCCTGTTAGGTAAGAGCACAAAAGCTGCCAAACCAGTTGGGTGGATGGGGCCACTTCCTGGGGAGAACTGGCAAGGGTCACCATCTAGTCTGCTAATAAAAAGCCTTCCATTTGCAGTCTTCACCTGGGAAAGTCATTGCACAAGTGGCTGTCCTGAAAGCCTTGTGTCTGCAGCATCAGTTCTACTACTACAGAGTAGTTTAGAGCGTTAGACATATTCAGCTATTTGCGGTAAACTGCCCAGCTTTGAATGAGATAGTGTCAAGAGGGGTTATTGTGACAGGTTGAAATGATGTATATCATCAGCAAAGAAATAAGTGAAGCCACTACAAGCTAGGAGTGATTCTTACTAGCATGGATTGTCTCATAGATGTTGGAGAGAAAGGACCAATCAATGTAAGACAGAAGGCCTGAGAAGGAACAAAGTCCTGAGCAAAGCTGCAGGGGGGACCATGGTTCTAAAGGAAGAATTGTCCTGAGAGCATTGAGTGGGTGGTAAAGAGATGGAAGCAAACCTGTTCATTGTTACAGAAATGTGGCAGAGAGCAGAAGGAGAAAAATGGCCTATTGCTAGAGGAAAGTATCAGACTCCTGGCCATGACTGTGAGATATAAAGAGACATGAAACCAACCTAGCTAGATGTCAATATGATTTTGAAGTGTTGAGTTTGTACACATACACCACCACCACCACCAGAGAGGCTTAGGAAGCCATTAGGAGATAGGACTTCAAAAATGGTGGAAAGATAATACTATATATTTTATAAGCATGTCATTTGTCCCAATTTTATAAGCTTTGTTTATTTATTAGCATTTTCCCTCACTCCTCCATCCCATAGCAGGGTAGTGTAGAATAACTGAGGAATGGAAATAATTATAGCAGAAGAAATTAAAATTGTATTTGATTATAAGCCCTCACTCAAAAATCTACCTGGGACACAGAGTCCTCCAAACCCCCTGGTAGGGGGGTAATCCTGGTAAGGCTTCTGTGAAGTGACTCCTCCAGTCTTCCTGGAAGCTGCTCTTTGAACCATGGCCCTTCCAGCTCCTATCTGTGTGCCCTAGAGCTCTGGTCCTAGTCTTGTCTCAGATGTTGACGTTGGCACCTTGACAATGCTGTTTTACATTTATGGGTTCTTGTGTGGCTTGATATTTTCCTCATCTGGAGCCAAGGAGGTACTGAGGAGTAAAGCTGGGCAGAGGTGGTAAGCGTGGCCGGAGTAAGCTGGTTCCTTATTTTATTCTGGTCCCTACATTGTAATCACAGAATTTGGACCAGGCCTCACCCCTGCAAATAAATTCATAAAGAAATAAAGCTCTGGGGGATAGGCAAATAACCCTTGGACATTTCTCCTTCAATAAATAAATCATAATAAATATAACAGTAATTATAATTAGCCATAATTAAACATAATGATTGAATTTTATTTTTAAATTTAGGACTCTGCCACACTAAGCAAGAGTTCACAGCTCTCCATCAAGTGTATTTGATTTCCTATAACTGAGACCTCCCCATTATTTCCAAAAGCCTCTTTATTGTTTTATTGAAGTGGCCACTGGGTCCTGATTAAAATCCACTCCCAGTGCCAGGTTCCCACAGCAGAAATCTTAATGTAGCAATACAGATGAGTGCCAGCGCACGATGGGATTTTTCAGGTTTCTGGAACAGAGGCTTCCCTTCCTCTCTGCAGAGCCCTTCTTCCTGCGCACACTGCCTGGACATAGACAGCTCCATGCCGGCCGCCTAATGACTGAATGATCGCATCCAGAGTAATGCATTGGGTTTTCTTGAGTGCCAGGAGGGTGAAGGAAGGAGATGAGGAGGCTGTGGGCAAAGATGGTGAGGAGGGAATGAGGCAGTACCAGGACTGGTATTTGGTTTTTTTGTTGTTGTTTATTTTATTTTATTTTGTCGGTCGTGGGGCCTGAACTCTGGGCCTGGGCACTGTCCCTCAGCTTTTCAGCTCAAGGCTCGCACTCTACCACTTGAGCCACAGTGCCACTTCCAGCTTTTTCTGCTTATGGGGTGCTGAGAAATTGAACCCAGGGCCTCATGCATGCAAGGCAAGCACTCTACCTCTGAGCCACCTTCCCAGCCCTGTTTATGTTTTTGACATTAAAAACATGCAAGAATAAATGAAGCAAATACTCATGCACATAATCACTTCAGGGTGATTAGGTCACATGAAGCCCTATCACCAGTCACACAGCTTCTCGCTTCTCCAGCCTCAGTGTATATGAGAAGACTTTGCCTGTGGCTTAATGAAGCTCTTTTGAATAGCTTACATTACCACATTGAATAAAGCTACCAGGAGGCCTTTATTCAGTGCTCAATGACTGGAATAAATGGCCATCTCTATGACTATCTCATACTTTTGCCCACAGGTATTGAAAGTTGGCAGACAGCTCTGAGAGGTGTTTAATTGTTTTAGGGAAAACCAATATAAAGATGCATGAGTGACCTTTTAGGGTACCTAGCTCCCCACCCTAAGTTCTGTTCTGCCTTGATAGGTAATAGGGAGCAAGCCTAGTTAATATATCAAATATCCTCTATCTCTTTAGAGATATCCTCAGATCTGTAGATAACGAATTACATGGTTTCATAAGGTTAATTTTAGGACTGCACGTTTTAGGGTTCTTTGTTTCATTAGGCTGACAACAAACCCGTGACTTCATATATATACTAGGTACTGTGCCAGGGAGTTACATCCCAAGCCCTTTGATAGGTAATTTTTACAGGCTGTACTAAATTACTTCTAAGATTATTATATTTCATTCAATAATGTGTTTTCAGTTGTGTAGATATGGTGCATATAAAAACAGCTATGTGTCTCAAAACATATTCAACGTATATTGATGTTGCAAAATAAATCAGGAGAATTTTCTTTTTTGTCAGAAACAAATAAAACAGCCCTGTGCATCTATTGACTATTTTAATTATTTTTGCAGTACTAGGGTTTGAAGTAAGAACTTGCACATGCCAGACAAATATCCTACCACTTGAGCCATATTTTTCATATAGGGTCTTGTGAATTATGATGGGCTGGCCTGGACTAGCAGTTACCTTCCCTCTGCCTCACATGTGACTGGAACTGCACACATGCATTGGCATGCTTCCTTGTTGAGATGGGGGTCTCACTAACCATTTTCTCAGGCTAGCTTCAAACTGTGATACTCCCAAACTCTGCTCCCATGCAACATGCACATTTAATACATGAGAGTTATTCTGTTAGAACCATTAATCACCGGACCAGGTAGGTCCCAGAAAATAATGTTACAGTTGAGACTTTTGGCTTTATTAGATGTTTTCACTTCCTCTAAAAATTATAAATTTGATAGCTTTTTACATTAATGAAACCCAAGAGAAAAGTTAGATGACTACTATATTTGATACTGCACAAAATAGCAGGAAAATGATCAACTCTTTTATGTCTTTTAAGTACATGGTACTAGTGTGTGGCTGGGGCCAGATGCCATGAGGCCTTTGGTCTATTTCTGAGGCATGAGTGGAAGCTGAAGTCCCAAGGAACAGCTAGCTGCAAACCTACCCGTGTGTTCTCAGTCAAGAGAGTCATGTTAGCGATCTTCCCATAGCCATTCACCTGGGCCTGCCGGGGTTCACATAGTTCACAGCAAACAACACAATTAAAGTGTCAATGACTTTATTCAGACAAACTGTATCAAAGTTCCATCATAGAGAGCTGCATTTTAAAATGATTGAGAGCGGAACACAGAAATGACAGAGAAGGAAAGAGAGATAATTTGGTCTATGCCAGGGGCTTTTATGAATACTCTTTATTGATTCCTACATCAATTTGCATCCACTTGGCCAGGAGTGCCTTTCTAAGTGACAGGGAACCTTTCTGCTTTCTGATCTCCATGGCAGGCTTCCTGCTGCTAACTCTTTGCAGTGGGTTCTGTCCTGTGTATGTGGAGGAAGTTTCTGTCTCAGATTGTTCTATATTAGGATGCTCTCAAACCACATATGAGGCTCCTCACTGAAATTTTTCTTTCCCTTGAATTAGGTATCTGTGTAAAATAATCCCCCAAACATCAAAACTTAAGTCCATTAACAGAGGCTGCACAGGGTTAGTTTTTGTTCTCTGTTTTTGTATTTATGTTTTATCTTGTCATTTTATCCTGGTATAAGGGCCTGGGAAGAGTCCCTTAGCTTTTACCACTCAAGGCTGGTATTTCCTATCACTTGAGCTATACCTGCTTTTCTGGGTTTTCGCTGGTTAATTGCAGGTAAGAGTCTGCCTAGGCTAGTCTTACACTGCAATCCTCAGATCTCAGACTCCTGAGTAGCTAATATTACAAATGGAGCCCAGAATGCAGTTTTCATAAGCGGATCACCTGTGTTCCAAAGCCTAGAGCCTCTGGTCACTGGTGGAGGAGGTAGCCTGCCGGAGGCCTGGGCTTTTCAGCTCTTTGTTCCTAGAGACCAAGGAGAACAAGCTCTGCTTCAGAGTGCATCCACTTTCTGAAAGAGCAAAGGAGAACCCTCCCACCCTGCGTTTGTTTTCAGTACCTCCTCAGGGCTCAGTTCCCAGGCTGGCTTTACCATGTGAACAAAATTGAGCCCTGACTTCCTGCTTTTGCTCTGGTGTGTAAGTATATATTTATATTATGTACATGTTCATATGTCAGTGATGCCATGAAAACAATGTCTGCCATGACTTCAGACCTGGCTTGAATATTTGCTAGTTGGGGAATTTGAACAAATGTCAAAATTAATGTTATTAAAAGCAACCCTAGGGTCTAGCACATGGAAATAATTGAAGATTAAATGAGATGCAGCAAGCAGAGCTTAGCACAGTGAGTGGCATATTAGAAGTGATTCTTGAGCTGAAGATGTTATTCTTGTTGCCCTCTTTTTCTTGTCCACCTTTGGACTGTTACTGCCAGAGGAAGAGTCGGAGAGGATTTGAGCTTGCTGAACCAAGGTCGGATTCTGGATCCTGTACAATAACCGTCTGAGATCCTCACAAAGGGCTTTAGAAATTTCAGACATGTAGTAATTCTGTAGAAATGGAGCTTAATAGGCAAGGGCAAGAAGCCAAGCCTAAATCTTCCCTGAAGAATTCCTGACTTGTGTTTAGTATGAGATTGGGGTGCACTTTCCTGCTGGGCTTTGGAAGCATTTTTTACTAAGGGTTGAGATAGATCTGTTCTCCAAAATAGAGGATGTTCACCCTTGTCCCCGCAAAGCGTGGAGCCTCCCAGGGCCTTGACTGCCTTAGAAAGAACCACAGAATGCAGGACAGGATCACAATAGCAGAGGAGACTGGAAAAGGCTCTGATGAGCCATAGAATAAAAAAAAAACAGTCACAGGCATCTGGAAATAAAAATGAGATCATCCAGATATTCCCTGGACCTACATTTCTTACTGAGCGCCTATTGTTTGTTTTCTCCTTTTTCCTATCTGTAGGTTATCATCTGTCCTTCCTTATAGGCCTGCCACAAATGTACAACTCCAGACTGTATTACAATAGCCCTTTCTACATTATGCATCTTTTTTTCTTTTGTCATTCAAGTGCTTCTTATATGTTTACTTTGTGGCAGAAATCTAACTCAGAGAGGAGGATAAAATACTGTCCATGCTGCAGACCTTCATTTTAGAAATCTGACACTACTCTTACTGTTCTCCCCCACTGTGTTATTAGCTGATCCCCTGAACTTTGGGTGCCTTGGGGTTTTACAGCACATTGATGGTATATGTTGTCAGCCGTGATGTCAGAGCTGTTCCCAGACAGGAAAGAAATCACATCTGAATTGAAACAGTCTTAGTTCAGGAGGAGGAGATTGAGTACTTAGAGCATGTGTGTCTTAGTATTATGTGGGATGCTATGGCAAAAATACCCTAAACTAGGTGGCTTACATGGAGTGAATTTGTTTAACACAATGGAGAAGCCCATACTAATGAGGGATTGATGTCTGGTGAAGTTCATGCTTGGTTTAGAGATGACTCTCTTCTCATTGAACTCCCACATAGCAGAAAGAAGATGGCAGCACTCTGGGGTCTTTTCAAAAGACACCAATCCAAACTATGAGGGGTTTACCACCAAGGTCTAATCATTTCTCAATGGTAGCATGACATTGGAGGTTATAATTTAAATAAATGAGTTTTGAGAAGACAGTGTATACACAAACATTTAGCAGATATGACAATAAGCTAATGCTAACTAACTGTCCAGGGGAAAACTATGTTGTTTGCTATACCCTTACAAAGTACATAAAAATGTTCAGCTCATGGGAAAATGTGTGTATATTTAGATACTCTTTGCTATTTTATAGATACAATGACAAGGAAGGAAGGGAGGGAGGAAGGAAGAGAGGGAGGGACAGAGGGAAGGAAGGAAGGAAGGAAGGAAAAAGGGAAGGAAGGAAAAAAGAAACTACTTCAGGGATGGGCATGGTAGTTCAGTTTATATAAAAGTGCTAGGGAGGTTGATATGGGAGAATCATGGTTTGAGTCAGGCCCAGACAAAAGATAATGAGATCCTATTGCAAAGAATGAGGCTAGTATGGTAGAAAAGGCACAAGTAGGAAGGTGAAAGGCCTCAAAGCACTCAGGCAAAACTGTGGTATCTTATCTGAAAACCAAAGGAAATACAAAAGGACTGGGGATTGTCCCTCAAGCAGTACAGCACATTACTCACAAGCATGAGACCTTGAGCTCAGGTGTTTCCCCAGCACCCAGGATGGATGTAGAGAGCGGAATCATACTTTAAAAGCAGCACTATAAAGAGCCAAGATCTCACAGAGCGAGTTAGAGTTATAACAGACAGTGCCTATGTTATACAAACCCACTTTATAACCATGGCAGCATAAAAGTCTGTTTTTGAAACAGCAATTTAAATTTGGGTGTAAATTTTTTTATTGAGAATTTAAGGGCTGTGATTTAAAATTGTAAATATGTAACTGATTAAATAGTCCTAAAAACTGAAAGCTTCTGCAACATCCATTTTCCAAAGGCTTTAAAGTTTATGAAGTATCTTCATTATTTTTACTGTGCTTATACTTGATTGATTACAAACTTTACCCAGTAATTGCCACATGACAGGTGCTCCTTGAATGCATTTGTTTATTTCTGTGTGAGTTCATTCATATGCTTGGTTACAGTTTGCTTCATGCCAGGTACTGTGGATACAGCAATGAATAGCAAATACCAGTGGTTTCCAATTTCACCTGGGACTTAGACTCTGGTGAGGGGCGCACCTGCCTAGAAGAATAGCGACAGTTGCATCCCTGTATTTTCAGCACAAATATACTTAACTCCAATTAATTTGAAAAAAATTAAGACTGAAAGAATGTATGGAAATAATGAAAAAAACAAATACCAGTAAATAAAGGAACAAACTAGAAGTCAGGTATGATATCTAAATAGGGGCACATTTTTTTACCATTACACACTTTTCAGACCACACAGTAAGCACTTTAGGGTTTCTGTAGCTTTGCTTCTATACTCCTACATATTTCACATGCACACGCACACACACACACACACACACACACACACACACACACACACACTACACACTACCCATTAAAATTGATGATTGTATAGGTGAAGGCTCTTTGAGTTCTCTCTGTCAAAGATCCAATATCACAACTATTATTTTCTTTTTCTTTTTTTAATTTTTATTTTTTTATTGTGAAAATACTATACAGAGGGGTTACGATTACATGGGCAAGATAATGAGTACATTTCTATACATAAGATATGGAATCAACCCAGATGCCCCTCAGTAGATGAATGGATCAAAAAATATGGTATCTATACACAATGGAATTCTATGCCTCCATCAGAAAGAATGACATTGCCCCATTTGTTAGGAAATGGAAAGGCTTGGGAAATATTATTTTCTTTTTCTAATGCTAGGATTAATCAATAAGACTTTAATTCTATTTCCCACAGCATTGCCACACTGGAAAGATTTGTCTTTCAGTTTAAAAAAATATAATTGAACTCAAGATGCCATTTCTGAGGTAGGAACTCTTGCAGAGCATTATCTAACGTCAACAAAACTGAGTCATATCCAGGACAAGTAATACAGGGCAGGTCTACTTGGTCTGCCTTAGTTTATAACTGATTTGGTTGTAGGCATTCAGCTTAACAATAAAATACTAGCCCTTTACTAAACATAGTAAGCATTTGACAGAATTTTTTATTTTTGTTATTATTAATTAACTTTATTTTTACTATAGAGTTGATGTACAGAAGGCTTACAATTACAGGGGCCAGGTAATGAACACATTTCCTTGCATACAGTGTCTTCTATTCCCTCATTATCTCCCAGTCCCTCCCTCCTGTCTCCACCCAGGGGTTGTGTAGGTCAATTTCATCAGTGTCCAATGAGCTCCACTGCTACACTTTGTCATCTTTGTTCCTTGAAGTTCTGTACCCTCTCCTCCACAGTCCCAAAGATGTACACTTGAATACAACAAAGACAGAATCATTGAAAACTAAAAATTAAAAAAGTGTTTTTAAAATCATAAATGAAATTTCAAAAAAAAGTTAAGGTTAGTATTTAATGCCTGAAATCTTAGCACTACAGAAGCCAAGGCAGGAGGAATGTAATTTTGAAGCCAGACCAGGTAACATAGCAAGACCTTGTCTAAATTTTCTCAAAAATAACAGTAATAAATAACAAGAAAAACAAGAAGAAAGGAGAAAGGGAAGAAGGGAGAAAGTGAAGAGAAAGGAAGGAAAGCAAGCAAGAAGGAATGGAGGAGAGAAGAAAGGAATACAGAAATTAAATAAATAAGGTAATCTTAGTGGAATAAACATTCTACTACCTATTTATACCATTCATTGCATTTTTGTATTTATACTCTTTGTCATTACTTGAATTATCACTATGTGATTAGCACTATTAACTTTGGAAAGGGCATTCATGCATCTTTACAATTAATTGTCAAAACAATTTTCCAAAATTTCAATATTTATCTACCTGTTGATAACTGTGACCTATGTGCCTATGACATATGTTGTCATTTTTTGATATTTAAAATTTAAACTCAATTTGCTTTGGCAACTGATCTCATGTAATACCCATGAAATTACAATGTGGATATCCTAGTTATTCTTTTTATCCTTCAACTGTACATTGCAGTTTAAGTCAGAAATTAAATATAACTTTTGAAATACCTACCTACAAGTGGTGTAAGTCCTGAGTTCTAGAGGTTGAAAGCAACTTTGGGATATGGGTAGCATATGGAGTAGTTAAGCTTTGCAGTGAAGCACAGCCAGCAGATTTAAACACATTGAGACTGTCTCAGGTCAGGGATCTGGACAAGGAGAAAGTTGTCCTTATAACCCAGAACTCATGGCCCCATGTTAGAAATGCTCTCCCAGCACAGTGTCTTTGGAATCCAGTTCTGACTCCTACGGCACAATGTGGGCATTTTACTAGTGACAATAGCAAATTATAATATTGCCATTTATAAATATTCGATTTTCCAGCATAAACAACAAACTAAAATATGTGATTTGCATCAATACAATTTATTAACTACATGCTTATTTTATGCAATTTGCATCAATACAAATAATTTATTAACTACATGTTTATTTAACATCTCTCAGTATTTCTAAATACCCACGTTATTTTAAACAACCTTCGGGATATTAGTCCCTACTTTTTTCAACCCTTTCTAATTAAAGAATGAAGAAGCAGACACACAAGCTTTCACTTTCACTGAAGTGGAAATGCACTTGACTTGAATGCAAAATGATTCAGTAAATGTAAACTTGTGGGGCCGCTATTGAAAAACTTTTTTGTACTTACTGAGACATGGACTAATATATTCTTTCATGAAAACATATTCTGTATCAGATGTTATTCCAAGTTGCATAGTGGACAAAATGTAGGAAATAAAATCTTACCTCCAAGGAGCTTGTGTACTGTAGAGAGACAATCATTAGACAACATTTAAAGGAAAATTAAATAGAAGTCCCTGGTGAGAGGAAGAGGGTAGCAGTATTATACACGGGGTTACAGAGGACTAATTGAGACCAAAAACCTGAATAGATGAGGGAGTAATGCCTGTGTCTGCATCAAGAAAGAGCATTCTGGGTAGAAAGACCAGCAGCTACAAACACCCAAAGGACAGAGCAAAACTGGGTGCTGGAGCAATACCAAAACAAAAACTAATGTCTACTGAGCAAATAAAGTGAGATGCTGTATCAATAGGAAAGGGTGAAAAATAGTTTATAAAAGACTTCAACTTCTTGCCCCAAATAACAGAATGGCAGGCAGTCTGTTTTCTTGGGCAGAGTCTGTGTGATTTTGCTCTCAGCAGGTGTTTAGACATTGTTATTGCCTACAGAAAGCTTAAATGAATGCTACCTATTACAGCTCAATGCCCCTCTGAGGAGACTGGCACTTTTCCAAGTTCCCACTTACTGTGTCACTAAAGGAACCCAGGTCATGGCAGTCACAAAGCTGGCTGCCTCTGTGAATCACCTGGATAAGTAGAGAGAATGTTGTCTCTCAGTTCCTGTCAACAACCAACAGGAACACTGATGGAGAGAAGAAAATTGTCTATTAGAGATGTCTGCTCCTTTGGTCATTTTGATTACTGAGTAAAAGAGCGCTTACTCTTCTAGGATCCGGGTGAAGTAGTTTGTATTTGTTTTTAAATATTAGTCTTCATTATAATTTTGTAGGGCAAGTGTTATTTTTATTAGCAAAAAAAAATCCACTTCGCCCAAACTTTACTGCTAAGCGTTTCACAGTAGTGTTAATTATATTTGCATTGTTGTACGGTGGATCTCCAGAACTTTATCTGGCCAAACCAAAATTCTAGACTCATTAAACAACAATGACAGCACAGCATGTTTCTTGCTCCTGTTCACATGGCAAACACCATTTCCCCACTCCCTTGGATTTGACTACATTAGATACTTCATGTCGCTGGCTTATTTCATTTAGGAGCAATGTTATTCTCCTAGTGTCGCACGTAAAGAAAATGAGTCTGACTTGCTACTGCTTGGCTCTCTCAGAGGGCTCTGACTCAGATGTGCAGCTAGACTCCATTCAGATCTGGCACTAGAATTCATTTGTTGAACTACTACAGTATTTCACAAATCAGAAACTCTTGGGAGAGGGTAAGACTGTAGCATCATTTTGTTGGGAGCCTCATCTGTTTTACTTGCATTAAAAGTTTGGTCCCACTACTCAAGTTCCAGAAACATAGCACCCAACTACATCAGTGACTGAACTTATGCCCGTATGTCAGCCTCAGGAACATCCTAGGTTCTCTATCTACTTACGACTTCTGTTTGAAACATTCACCTTTCATTCATACAGAACTTCTCTCTCATAATCACATCACATTCTTCATTTAAAGCATTTATATCACATATTTCAGTTAAAACTTTCAAACCAATACTCCAACCCATATTGATGTTATCAGTACAGATTGGGTGTGTTCTAAGGCCAAATAGCTTAGTTTCCCAGCCTGGCATCACAGAGAACCTTTCTCTGACAGAAGGAAATATTGTACTCCTTTGTCTACCCTCCATATCAACATTTCTAAATCATTTGATGTCAAAATAGAAATGACTGGCTATATTTATGTTCTCTACAAATGGCTGCTTATTTCTTTCCTTATTTTTAAAGAAAGAGAGCAAACATAATTTACAATTTGTTAAACATAAAAGGAAATCTTTAAATGGTTGATAAGAAATAAGCAGACACTTACAGCGACCGTGACTATTTACTAAACCAATGAAACTAAGACACATGGGCTGACGTGTAGAAATGTATTTATGGGATATAGGAAAGATTGTTTGATAAAGATTGACCTAGAAATACAGGGACATACAACCAAATAACTTGGTATTTTACCCTTTTAACATACTTAATTTAAGGGATATTATTGGCTTGCTTTGAACAAAATGAAAAGAACGTTTTAAGGTCACCATACTTTTGAAGCCGTTAGTTTTTAAGGGTTGATGGGAAACAGAGCTCTGTGCTAATAATGACTTACTTCTTACTAAAAATGAGTTCTTACTATCCTTCAAAACTGTTCTGTGGCCACTTATTGAAATCAGAACTTTCCAAGTGCATTACATTCAACACAGAGTAGATTATACCTTTCTCCCTCTCTTTTTTTTTGGTCCGGTCATGGGGCCTGAACTCTGGGCCTGGGAGCTGTCCCTTAACTCTTCAGCTCAAGTCTAGCGCTCTACCACTTGAGCCACAGCACCACTCCTGGCTTTTTACTTTTTTTTGCTTATGGGGTGCTGAGGAATCAAACCCAGGGCCTCATGCATGCAAGGCAAGCGCTCTACCACTGAGCCACCTTCCTAGCCCCCCTTTCTCTTTTCTTAAAAGAGGGAAAAGGGGGCATGAGAATTTCCATAATTCCTTAGACTAGGTTCAACCTATACTGGGCCCAAATTTATCATTTATCACTTATGGCCAAGGTAAGGATCAGGAATGAAGGATTTAAAATACAAAATGCCATGAACAAGATGCTTACCATGATGTTTTTTGTCTTTTGGGGTATCATTCTTTTAGTTCATATTGATTTCAGAGGTACAACTGACTAAACTTTGATTCTTGGAGGATGGGAAAAATTGGATTATCTGTTCAGAGCCTTAAATTGTAAAGGAAGTTTTTCACTTTGAAGAGGAGTGGCTAGATCCTGTGTCTCTAGAATTTAATTGCTTGGCACATAACTTGGTATTATTGAAGGTACTCAGTAAAACTTGGCTATGTATTCAAGCCTTTAGGTGAGTCCTGCTCTATGTGAGGTGTAAGAGTTAACATCACAGAGTCTACAACCTCAGTAAACACAAAGTCATTGTGGAGGTAGGCAGGAAAACAGGCAATTGCAAAATACTCCATTTTAAGTCCTCTGATGTGGGAAAGTCGCTGGAGCTGTGGCCCACTCAGGGTGGGACTTTAGGAAAGTAACCTCAGCAGGTTAATCAGGCCAAAAGATGGAGAAAGGAGTTAAAATCATTGAATATTAAGTAGCTCATAGGGTCAAAGAGAAAGGAGGAAGAGATACTATGTTAGAGGAAAATATGATTCAAAGGAATGAATTTCTGAGAGAGAAAACCAAATAGACCTGGACTGGACTGTAGAGCTTTTGAAAGCAAATGATAGTGATGAAGTAAGTACTAACACAGGCTTTCCTGTAATACTGTGAACATTGCTGGGAATGGAAACAAGCTGTTCAACTTGGGAAACTGGAAAATACTGGCACTGCTCATCAGGAAGTATTTAAATCTTGAAAGTGTTTAAGAAATAGACACAACCTGAAATACATTAGACATTTTGATTTCTTCTACTGTGGCAGAGCCAAAGTGTAGTTTACAAAGAATTAAAAAGTCCTTTGTATTTGTCAGTAGTTTTCTCTCTCTCTAGTTATATGTTTCCTTTTCACTATTTTGTTGCATACATAGTTAGTTTTAATACCTAGTTTGAAGGTCAGTGTTTTCTTAGCCATATGTAAACTAATTGTAAGCATTATGAGAATTCTGTTGAAACTAAATTTTTTTGAAATTCAAAATTTCCTAGAACTTAACAAAATTGAATAATTGTGGACAGATGGCTCATGTTTTCTCAACTAGAGTCTCATTCATTTATTTTTCATCAGAAATTCCATCACTTTTGTGTGCAGGTATATTAGAATGATATTTTACCTTTTTTAAAAAATACAATGTCTTTCTCTACTGTAGCCTGGCCTCTGTTTCACATGCACTTGGTTTATAGGTCCTAGCTTATGGTCTTGGATCCCTAAGTAACCTCTTGCTGAGGGCTTAACACTGCCCCAGATGGCTCTACCAGTCTTAGCTGGATGTCTTACTGCCCAGAACCATCGGCTGCCCATCTGTCTTTGACAGTCCCTAGAGTCCCACCAAAAATGCTGGCCGTCTCTTTGGTTTATAATTGTGATTATTTTTAAAATCTAAACTGTTTTTCTGTATTAGTTCCTTTTGTACCTGAAGAATTTCACATCCTTCACACTACTTTTCTGTGCTTAATTTTCTCTCATTGGACTAAAAATGTTATCCTTTATTCCACCTACCTATCTAATGTGTTGATGGATAGAGACAGTTTTAATTTATATAACTTTATTATTTGAAGAAAGGAAAGTGAACTGATAGTATGGCAGGAATACCAATTTGAATATGAATTATTATTTGGATGAATCATCAGGCTTTTCACATACGTCGATAAAACAAAATCTGCTATATTAAAATGAAAAGTGCAATATTTTAAAGCTGAAGAGGGAAAATGTGTGTAGGCTATTAGCTAGTTCTGCTTTTATTAATACAGTAATCTGCATATATCATTTAAATAGCTGCTATGTGTAAGACAATATTTGAGAATTAAGAAATACAACACACAAAACAGAATTCACTGCTCTGTGGACCTTCTATTTTTAAATTTCTTTCATAAGTATCAAATTTACAGGAGATCTCAAATTAATTCAGAATTAATAATTCTATTCATGTGTTACAACATAGATTTATTTTTCTCCCAAATCTATTTTTAAATGGAGTAGTTACAGTTTCAAGGTTATATAATCTTAATTTAGTTATGTATATGTCCATATTCTAAAATTCTCTTGAGACTAAAATTGAATTACAGCTATTTCCATTTATTATTCTCATTAATATGAATTTAGATATAGCAGTGTTCTTGGCGGTATTGGAGCTGTAGATATAGTTGGAAGACAAGCCCTTTAATCAGAGACATTTGTGAGAGGACATTTGTGGAGAGTGAGCACCCATCACTCCATGAAGTTCCTACTCAGATGAAAAGACAAGCTGAGTTGGTTGGTATCTAGAATGTGCTGACTACAGTTCTGGGTTACTTGTTTTTTCTCTTTGCATTCTGCCAGTCCTGGGGCCTGAATTTGGGGCCTGGGTGCTGCCCCTGAGCTTTTCTGCTCAAGGGTAATGTTCTGTTACTTGAGCCACAGCTACACTTTTGTCATTTGGTAGTTAACTGAAGGTATGAGTCTCACAGATTTTCCTGCCTGGGTTGACTTGGCATTTATCCTTCTGCTCCATTAACTTTCAGAGAAATTAGTAAGTCAGAAACTTCTTTATTCTTAATCCATCAACATTATTTCTAGAGAAAATAGTAGTTGTTCTCTCTTTTAATAAATTCACTTAATCCTCATTTAAATTTGGCTTAAGAAATTTGAAAAAATTATATGTATGTATATATATATATATGCCCAATTGAAAGATGACTTTTCAGATTGTGGTGCTCTATAAATAAGTTAATTGATTAATACTGGCTTTTATAATTTCTTTCCTTTTTCTAAACCTCAGCCTTATAAATAGAATAATTATAAATTACTGCTGTGAACTCAATTTTTCTTTTCATAAAGGTGTAATGGTACGTCAGACATACTACTGGTATTTCATTGTGTGTTTCCACATATACATACAGACATATAGATATCATTACCGTGATTGAAAATATAATAATAGCTACATACACAGAATTGTATTTATTTGGATTCTAAGTCATCATTTATAACAATGGATATAATGTCATGCATACTCTCATTTTTAGGTTTTGTAATAATATATTTGCTATCATGGTCATGTGTTGGAAAACTGTTCGGGAGATTCTTCATTGAAATATTCATTAAAAAGAAAAAAGTAAAAGCAGTCCAAGTGTTGGTGTCTTACACCTGTAATCCTAACTATACAAGGATCGCAGATCAAACCAAGACTGGGCAGAAAAGTCTTGAGACTCTTATCTCCTGTTAGCCAGCAAAAAGCCAAAAGTGGAACTGTGACTCAAATGGTATAGCACAAGCTTTGAACAAAAGAGCCACATAATGTGCTGAGTTTAAGGGGGCAAAAAAATAATGAACTAAAATATGTTACTCTTGGGTACCAAAAGTTGGAAGAATCTATTTTAAAAGTTTCTTTAGAAGTACAAGATATCTTTACAAATTATCTTTTTAGATAAACCTTTAGTGCATATATATATATATAAATTGTCTATTATAATAGATGGACTTAATTTGTATTCATGTCTCATACCATTTTAGTCTGGATTCCAAGCCTTTTACTTGTGTCAGTATCACTTATTTCCATGCACAATTGGTAGATTTGTCCATCAGCCAGCATTACTTATTCATTGATTCTGTATGTGAAGCACTTCACTGAGAGTGATTGTGAAGTGAAAAATACTGAGATTAAGAAGTGTAATGATGGTTCAGGATAGTCATAACCAATAGAGAGTAGTCTATCACTTGCTATAAAATGGTAATTCTCAGGCAAGTTTTCAGTGAGAGGATCTGTCAGTCGATGGGGAACTTATTTATAAAATGGTAGACTAGCAATGGGGTAATAAAGTCTATCATAGAGTTTCAGTATTTACAAATTACAGTATTTACAAAAAGATGTTCCTTAACTGCAGAGAGATGTGGGCAAAGTCAGGATGAAGAAAGAAGTCAGAGGAACAGAATAAGAAAAGTTAAAAGGTAATTGAGGATAGCCTTCCGTTAGAGAGGACATTTCTTAAAAAGAGAGCTTGCCTCATTTTAATCCTTGACCACATGGATACAAATTAATCCAGTAATAAAATCCAGGACCTGTACCTATTTCACATAGAACATATAAGAGGAATGTGGGGCATTTTAGAGGTGTGTGTGTGTGTGTGTGTGTGTGTGTGTGTGTGTGTGTGTGTGCCATTGTGGGGTTTTTATTGCTTGTTTGTGATTGTAATTACTAAAGTGAGGCTCTTAAATTTATAGGTAAAAGATTGTTTACTTTTCTTCCAGTGTTTTATGATCAAAGCTGTTTTGGAGTCTTGTGGTGTACAACATAACTAGAGGTAAAAAGAAGAATTACAAACTTGATCAATGTAAATGGTGCTGTGGCTCAAGCAGTACAGCACTCACCTTGAGCTCCTTGAGCACAGGGACAACACCTAAGCCCAGAGTTCAAGCCCCATGACAGACAGTCAGACAGACAAGAAAAAAACAAAACCTTGATCAAATAGGCAATCAGAAATGCAATGCAGAGACATTTTGGAATACAAATATAAAATATAATCTTATCAAACTTTAGCTTTTCTTTGGATCACAGAATAGATAAGACTGCCAAGAGAGTTTAACAAAAAAAAGTCTACAGCTGAGAATAAAGTAACAAGATTTTGTTTGCCATAATTCAGTTACCTATGTTCAACTATGGTCCAAAAATATCAAATAGAAAATTCCATAAATAAAATGCAGTTACTTCTGAGTAGGGAGATGAAATCTTGTGTTGTCTTCTCCAGTTCCACCAGGAGGGCATTATGCCTTTGTCCCACCTGCCCACCCCTTGTACATTACGTACCTTTAAGTCATGTAGCACCTCTTCATAACCAGATCAGCTCTTTCAGTATGGCTACGGTTGAGTTCAGGTACTTGATACTGCCTTTAGAGAACAAGAATAATGATACTGTCCATGTAAGAGAGAAGAAAAAATACTTTTTTAATGTGTCTCTCATAATCTTCATAAGAAGATAGTAGATGAGTAGTATACAATAAAATATTTTGAGAGAACAGAGTCTGAATTCACATGTTCACTGTTGTACTATATTGTTATAGTTTCTAATTATTCACATGATGTATTTTAGTAGAGTGTTATGCAAGCTCCATTCACTATCAGATATTTGTGTTATTCTTTGACAGTGTCTAATTCATAAAATGTACTTTAGATATATAGAGAGAAAACCTTCATATACCAGTGGTGTATAGCACCTGTAGTTTCAGGAATCCATTATGAACCTATTATCTATTTTGTGTTATCCACCAAACAATAAAGGAGATTAAGATACTTATAATCAGCCCTAAAACCTAAATCTCTACATAGGGGTTTACCACGCTAGAAAATAATTTTTTTCTGAAAAAATGTATATGAATGATAATGACATTCATTACTCATATTTAGATATACTCTTTAGTCCTGTTTCTAGCTAAGTCAAATTATTTTCTCTTCCCTCACCTCTCTTTCTATCCCTTCCTCTGTTTTTAAATAAACATTATCTTCCCAGATTGCTTCTAAGCAATCTGGTCTATAGGGTACAACCATTTGCTTTGAAAGGATTGTCATAATTTAATACTCTTAGATGCAACTTCTGGCTATGGAAGAGGGCAGTTGCTTTACAAGGAATTCACGCTCAGCTTTTGAAGAAAATTTCACTTGTAAAATTGGTTCTAGTGTAAAAGTAGAGTGTGACTGCAAATGCATCAAATAGATGTCCATTGACAATTCTCTGTAAGCCTAGAACAGTGCACAGAGAAGGGGAAGGGTAGGGAAAATAGAGATAGTCTTAGACCTCATGGAATGTGTATTTAGCAACATCTTTAGGATACTCAAAATGTATGACAATAGAAGAAAGCCTAGCAACTATTTCTAGAGTTGGCAAATTACCAGATTGCAAACTGTTACTTCATCGATTCATCCAATAAAATCGAGAAGTGAAATGGGAGGACTGAATTCTGTGGAACTTTAACTATAGTCCTGAAGAGCCTGTCAGGAATGACTGTGTAGGATGGGAAGAGAGGAAGGACCTGCCACTGAATAATGTGTAGGATTGGAAAGGAGGAAGCAAGTATCTGCACAATGCTTATTCCTCTAGAACACATCTCCATCTTTCTCCCATGCTTTTTGCTCAATGCCCACTGCTCATACATATGGTACCCACAAGCAATACCAAGGCTCACATGGAGAGGGTTAGCTTTTAGAGCTGATTTTTTTACCTATGCACACAGACTTCTTCATTCATTACATGTTGTATTTAGGTAAAGCTCAATTCCTGTGCATTCCAATTTTTTTAACGACCGATGATCAGAAAGTGCTTACAGGATAGGGCAAAAGTTTTGAATATTACAGATCAACCATAACATACTAGAATATATCTCCTAAACTCTTCAAACCAGATGACAGAGGTATCATTTAACACAACATTAGAAGTTAAAACCTTAAAGTGTGCCTTGACAGCTGCCTCTGTCTCGCATAGCAATACTTCATATGAGCTAGTGCCTTTTGGTGATATATTGCTCTAATACATCCAAACAAGTACTCTCTGAGAGCATATTGGTGCAATGCATCATTGCCCTGGGTGGTTGTGTGCTAGTGCAGAGCAGGCTATGGCCTAGATAGTAAAGAACATCAGTTCAGTTACCAAAGCAAAGGGAACCAATGATTGAAGTGACTGCCTTGTTATCATGCAAGCAAACTGCCCATCTTATAGGCTAGGAATGAAGACTGGAATCCTGTCATTGAGCATTAAGTAAAAAGCCACACACGAGAGTATTGTCTATAGAAACTATGACAACAGAGTGAAATAATTCATTCGGTGCCTTTCTCTTTCAGAAGCCACATTTTGTGTGGATTTTCAAGTGAGCTTGTTGCAGTTAATACTTGGATTCCTCTCCTGGGTAGATATTAGGAGGCCTTGGAGAGCTGGAGAAAGATGATGCTACAGCTTGATACTTCCTTTATGCATGCATCTAACCTCTTCTGTTTGGAGTTAATTTGATTTTGCCTGCATAGAAAAGGAGCCTTGGGAGATGATTTTTTTATTAGAGATATGCTGAACCGTTCAGTTTCCAAACTTACAAACTGGAGGAAATTGAAAAGTCCTTGAAGACTGAAGCTTTTGGTGCATATCCAAATTGCACTTCAGATCATTTTTCTTGACAAATGCCAATATCTCCAGAATGATGATGGACATACTTGTACAGTAATTTCAAAATTTAAATCAATGTGATATCCAGTAGTTTATTCCATTTCAGCTAGTTAGATGACACATTAGACTGCCTTTATCTAGTGACATTCTTTAATGCATGTGTTTCTAATGCCATTTTTTGGTGTTCGTTCATTGGTAATGCTAAAAATAGGAAGTGTACATAACGTAGTATGTAAGGCAGACAGAATTTTTTATTAGATTTAAAGGCATATCAAACCATGCTAAAATAATCATGGAAGGTTCTTCTTATTCATGCAACAATGTCAAATGACATTTAAACAAGTATTTACAGGAGGATCTGAGACCATTTCTATAAAACAAATCCTTAGGTTGGTTATAGCAAAAATTCCTCAAATTTATGGTGGAATTACTTTGCCTATGTCGGTGGTGACAATTACTCCTTCACTGCAGACACAGTCCTCTGAATGTAGTCTTTCTTACTTAACCATTTGTGTTAGATCCTTTGTACATTCATAAAAAGCCATTCAATGATAGAATCATTACAACAGTATGTGTTGTCTTCTTACCTCCAGGAAATACTAGAAGAGGTTATGAAGGAAGTTAATTCCATGCTTGAGCTCCGCTTAATTACCAGCCTTCTTTAGTATGCATAGCTATAGAGTAGCACAATTGAGAAGTAGTTTATATAACAATGTACATCCACTTTATAGTTCTTCATAGTTCATAAATTGTCCCAGTCCAGGGGTGCAACATAATAGACAACATTGAGAACTAGTAGGGTAAATTGTGAAGCCACATGTGAAGTGAAGTGTGCTAAGTACTACTACTGTGTCTGTACTATAGTTGGACTAAGACATTTAAGCTTTACGACCTTCGACTTCTCTTGCCTGTAAAATAAAAATGAAAACTTAGCATATTGGACAATCAGAAAGTAAATTGAAACTATCTACAAATTTCTTTGTACAATGCCTGGCACACATGCAATATCCAGTAAAGGCAGCCTTTTTCTTCTTTTTCTTTTCTTTCCTCTTCTTCTTTTCTCCCCTCCTCCTTCCCTTTCTCCTGCTCCCCTCCCTTCCCCCTCTTCCCTCCCTCTCCCTTCTCCCCCTCCCTTTTCCCCTCCTCCTCTTCTCCTTTTCTTCCTCATCCTTTTCCTCTCCTTCCCCTTCTTCTTGCTTCTCTTTTTCCTCTCCCTCTTCTTGGTCTTTTCTTTCTCTCCTTGTTTTATTCAGACAAGAACTCTACATTTTCAAGGAAACTTAAATTCCCATTATAGTCTACTCATTTTTAGTGGGCCTGCATCTTGAATGAACAACTGTCTCATTCTTCCTATTTATTTGCTTACAATATAGATTTTAAAATTATGTTTAATTCCAGGCCTCTTCATTATCTTGGTTCCTCTTGCTATGAAATAACCACTTTTATATTTTTGGACCCATTCTGATTTCTCCCAAATCATTTTGAAAGTTACTCTCACAACACAGTGTTGCAGGGGACATATTTCCTATTGTAGATCCATTTACTGACCTTTAGATAGCCCTGATTCTTGTTCCTATCATGCCACAGTGTAATCTTCTATCTGCACTCTTCACTCCCTCCTGTATGGTAGAGTTCCACCAGGCCAGAGACTATCTATTTTTTCATGACATCTCACTTACCTGAGCCAGCCTCTGACACAGATTCCACAATGGACATCATCTTCCCACCCATCCTCAGGCCTGCTGCAAGTGGAGATAGAAAAGGAATAATATATTGTCACATCATCCATATCAATAAGACAAGGCTGGGAAATGCTTATATTAAGAAGAAACAAGGCTGGGATGGGAAGGTGGCTCAGTGGTAGAGTGCTTGCCTTGCATGCCTGAGGCCTGGGTTCGGTTCCTCAGCACCACATAAACAAAAAGAAAAAAGCCAGAAGTGGCACTGTGGCTCAAGTGGTAGAGCGCTAGCCTTGAGCTGAATAGCTGAGGGACAGCGCTCAGGCCCAGAGTTCAGGCCCCACGACTGGACCAAAAAAAAAAAAAAAAAGAAGAAACAAAGCAATAGTAGTTATGCTTATTGATGAGACGAAAAAACTGGACAGGTATTTTCTCCAAATCAAACACTTCCTGTCACTTAGTGAAAACGGAAACTTTCAGTACTTTATCTCTCATCCCTATATTGTGAAATGAATAGTCCTAAAGATAAAAACTAGATGAGGAAAATAATAGCTGGTTTAATTTGTTTTGTTCAGAGGAGTCTCAGATCCTCATTGGTTTTCAGGGTAGATACATTTGTTAGAATTCATTTATTATGATGCAGTGAGTTAATTATTTAAATGTTTGGAGTTTCCTTATCATGTATGGAAGTAGAGATAAAAAGAGCTACACTGAAGTCTCAACATATAACCTGCTGATAGTGGCAGCAATGTATGCTGATTGGTACATATGAGGAATAACCAGAGGTGACCATTACTGTGAGATTAATAAGATTAATGTAATAAGAAATGCATTAATCAAATCTATGCTTATGAAAGAACAAACTGTAAAGTATGTTTACAACAGAAAGAGGGAGATCAGACATGAAACAACCTTTTGTTGGTGGTGGTGGTGGTGGTGGCGGTCATGGGGCTTGAACTCTGGGCTTGGGTGCTGTCCCTGCACTCTTCAGTTCAAGGTGAGCACTCTACCACTTGAGCCACAGCACCACTTCCAGTTTTCTAGTGATTGATTGGAGATAAATGTCTAACGGGACTTTCCTGCCCTGGCTGGCTTGGAACAGTGATCTTCCTGATCTCAGCCTTCTGGGTAGCTAGGATTACAGGCGTGAGCCACAGGTGCCCAGTGGTTTTCACATTAAATATATATATATATATATATATATATGTATATATAGTTACCCAAAGTGTACTTGAAAGGGTTTCTGGCAGCAATGTTTGGCTTCTTATCATATGTACCTACTGTCTGGGATTGACACATATTTTAAGCATCAGGAAATGACCTAGCTGATTGCATGGGCACTATGGTGGCCTTTATGACACAGGCCATGGGCCCTGTGGTTTCATTCTGGCTGAAAAATCTGGATGGCTTCTTATATGGCTCTAGTTCTCTTGGTTCCCCTACAATTCCTGTGTCTACCTAGAGATCTCAATAATGTTTCAGTCACCTGGAGCCTTTGAAGCTTCAGATTAATCCCTTCTGTCATTAACACCTCTACCATTAGGACTTGGTGCACAAAACTTCTTACCAAAATTCAGGGTTTCTCAGAGAAAGTTTTAGACTACTGAGGTGACTGCACAGCATATCAGTATTTTCTGAATTCTCCAGCTGTCTTAATTTTCTTTTTATATTTCACCCCAGGAGGGAGAAGGATAATCCACCTGCCTCTTTCTTTCCTTTAGATTTTTTCTTCCCACTATCTGATTGATGTTCTTTATATTTAACAAGAGCTTCTTTAGAGTTCTTTGAATTATTGGCTGCTCTGTGAGATGCACTATGATTCTTGGGCATCCACCATCCTATGTCTAATTCTTGTTGTTGTTGTTGTTGTTTGGTTAGTTGTGGGGCTTGAGTTCTGGGCCTGGATGCTACCCTGAGCTCTTCAGCTCAAGGTGAGTGCTCTACCACTTGAGCCACAGTGCCAATTCCTGTCTTTTGTGATTTATTGAAGATAAGAGTCTCATGGACTCTCCTGCCTGTGCTGGCTTTGAACCACAATCCTCAGATCTCAGCCTCCTGAGTAGCTAGGAGTACAGGGGTGAGCCACCAGTGCCCAGCCCCTATGTCTAAATTTTGAAGTGCCAAGCTGCTTATCACTTTGTCAAAACAGATAAAAATTATAATTAATGACTACCCAAACCACTTTACCAATGGAAAATTTATATCTACCTAACAGGAGTTCCTTAATTATACACTTCTCCCTGATCAAATCAGAAAGATAATCAAGCAAAAAAAAAAACACAAATAAATCCAAAAAGAACACTTTACTTTTAAAATAACCATAGTTACAATCCCTACTATCACTGTGAGCCTTTAACAAGGTTCCCAGAACTTATGTCACCATAAGCATTGTGAAAGAATCAATGTCATAAATTTATCTTAAAATAGATACATAATATTAACATTGCCTAACAAGAATTGTGCTAAGTTTTGTCTGTGTCCAGCCTTCCATCTGTCTAGATGGGCTTAGTATATTTTACTCACCTTCCCATTCCACTCTTCAATTAGTGGCATTATGCGAACTCCTTTCCACAGCTCAAGATGGAGCAAAGCAAGCATTCTCATGAACAGCTGTCACTCAGTCTTTGAATCATAAGGCATGAAAACAACCAAAAGTACATAAAACATGGGAGTTTTCCTGAATGATACTTAGCTTGATGAGGATGGATCAGAAGATTATTGAACTTGCCCCTTTTGTTGGCAATGTATTTCATGATGATTATCAACATCAATTAATAGTATATGATTAACAGTGCCAACCTTACTTATCTATGCTTAGAGGCAGCCAACATTTTGGGAGAGAATAAAAGCCTTTCTATCTTATTTCTCCTGGATTTCTTAGTGGCGCTTACTCTTGTTACTTTGTTGCCAGACCTTATGCTAACCTTTCTTTCTCTCTGTAAAAGTGTTTTTGATTTTTTTTTCCCAAGAGCCAAGATTCCTTTCTCTCTCTGTCTTGCTTCTGCTTTAATCCTGGATTATTATAGGCCTCTAAAATATGAATGGTAATTATTCCACTGCAGGGCCATTAGAGTATATTTTTTAATTTTTCTTTCTCTTTAATTTAGTAGCAAATCAGATCATCTAAAATGCATTTGATTTGGAAGATGGTTTAGGTACAGTGTTTACTTGAGAAGACTGATTCACTAGACAAGATCACAAGATTTTACTTTGAATCTTTTGTTCTTTTGTTTATGATATGTCACAATTCTCTGATTTCATCATGTATTTAGAGTGCTCTTCAGTATAAAGACTTAAATCAATGTATTACATTCCATTTCAGTCACACCAGCTAATTTATGAAAGACAAAAATATCTTGGATAAGTTATTTAAACAGCATTGGCAATCTAAGGAGTTGGATTCTATTGGCCTTCTAGGTACTATAAGCTACTGAATTAACTTTTATTTAATCATAAGATTCATTATATATATATATGTATATATATATATATATATATATATATATATATGTCTTAAGTGGTTTGGTCATGGTTTCATGTTTGACCTGTATAATGATCAGTGAGTGTGAGAAATTTTTAACAGTCTTTAAGGTGGTATAGGTAAGCATGAAAGTGACTTCAGTGAAGAGTCAAACAGCAAGTCACTAAATGAAATCTCTCTAGGTCTCTGTGCCTGTCTGTCAGATTCTCATTTTCTCTCCCTCTCTTCCTCCCTATATCTTACTTCCTTCTTTCCCTTCTTTGTTTCCTTCTCCTTCTTTCCCTTGGTTCTTCCATTCCTCCTTTTTTTTGGGGGGGAGGTTCAGTCATGGGGGCTGAACTCTGGGCCTGAGCGCTATTCCTAAGCTCTTTAGCTCAAGTCTAGCGCCATTCCACTTGAGCCACAGTGCCACTTCTGGCTTATGTGGTGCTGAGGAATGGAACCCAGGGCCTCATGCATGCAAGGCAAGCACTCTACCACTGAGCCACCTTCCCAGCCCTCCCTTCCTTCTTTCTTTCCCTCCCTTTCTACTTAGATTAGCAGCCTTTCTCTCTTTAAATTGGTTTCCATTTAAATTAGTTTCTATAAAAGTCATCTAAGGTATTTGTTCTTCTAGTTACTGTTATAATAACTTGACTAAACTGGTGGGGAGAGCAGGGGAGGGGAGGGAAGTTTACATATAAGGCCTAATTGATCTTTGAAAGGCTTGGTTTGCTTCTAAAATTACATGTGATATACATATAATATATATCTTTTATGTGCTTAGTTTCCTCATTGATAAAATGAGGACCTCAATTTTACTACTCTCTATATTGCACAGCTGTACAGAGTGTGGTTTATAGAATGTGCTACCAGGAATTCTGCAATAGAGGACCTGTTGTTTCTCAACTGGTTTTCATGAGAATTAAATGAGAGAAGCACTTGAAGTAGTGTCAGACAAAGCACATTCTTTGCCAACATCACCTTTTGAATGAAAGTAGCTTTAATAATGACTAGTACAACTTCAAAACTAATAGTTTATTCTATCTTTAATGATATCTAACAATAACATTCCACCATCAGGATCACCACCCACTCTCCCCAAAATTACTAGATACTGGTACTTATTTTCTAGAAGATGGGGGTAGAGTTGTAGAAATCTTTGAGATAGGTCTCACTGTATAGCTTGAGGCAGCTTAGAACTTATTTGGAAGACTGTCCTTGAATACAATCTTTGAACTATCCTTGACCATAATCCTCCTGCTGGGACAATAGGAATGCACCATCATAGCTAGTTTATGACATTTATTTTAGTTAATAATTTCCAAGACTAATCAGACTGGAATTTTGATCCTAGAAAAAGAATATATTCCAGTGATATGTCAATGTTATATACTCTGAAGACAGAAGGAAAAATTAGTATTTCAATATCTAAATTATTATCATATATTAATCATACTGCTGCTTGGTCATCTATTAGCTATGTGACTTAGAGAGAAGATATAATTTCCCTGGGCCTAGGTTTAAGACTAAAAGTGCCCATATCATAAGATTATCATGAAATATCAAAGAGTAATGTAGCTCAACAGGTATGGGTGCATAGAAAGTACTTCATGGTTGGTTTTTGGTACAACAATGACTTTAATCAATAGTATGTCAGTCAACATACCAACTAATCAAACATAATTAGGGCCAAAAGGAGTACAGATGGATAACCCCAACAAAGTATCTACTGATTTGTTCCATGGAAAAACAGGATGAGAGACAACCAAGCAGCTACTTCTAAAGTTAAAAGAAAAAAAACACAAAACTGCTTATTTAGCTTTGCTCTCTTTGTTTCTGAATAAAACTGGAAATTGGCACCCAACTTGTAAGGGATGCAGTAGGCCAGCCAGGTCATACTGTGCCCAAGAATTCGTGGAATTTTTGTAAGCCAGCATGGGGAGGACATGTCACTCTCAGAGGGGAAGAGGGGCTGGGACTTGGGCTGGTGTAGTGGAAAGTATTGAAAGGAGTTGATGAAAGCAATACTTGGAGTAATGGATTGCTATAGCCTTTACTCCAAAAAGGATTAAATAGCATGTCTTGAGGAATGACCAGTAGATTATTGCTGTTCTTTCATAAGTTGCTGAGATTTGTCCTTATGTTCTCAAACTAAGGTGTGATGTGTCTTTTAAGAAAATATCTCTAACAAAAAAAAAGAAAATATCTCTAATTTCTTCCTTGTTTTGTACTATCACTAAGTGAAAATTTTATGTTAGTGGAATTACGAATTTTCAGAGCCTAGATAGCATGTCAGGGTATATTCCTGTCCCAAGACCTCTAAGGAATTTTACCTGGTAATTAGTATATATACAATGTCTACTTATTGGGCTGAAGCATTGAAAATCCAAAATAATCACTTGTATAGTTAGACTGCTATGGCCATTTATAGGTTATTGCTTATTTTTAATAGAAAAAATATATCTCCAGTAAGTTACATAGATTTCCAAAAGAGAGAAATATAGGAGAAACTCCATGAGCCTCTATTTCATTTTATTAGCAGCTAGTTGACTTGTCAAAGCTTTTTGTTTTATTTTTAATGTGTGTATACGTGTGATTGTTGTCCAGTGTAAGATTTTATCCCTGTTTCTTGATATATTTGTCAAGCCCTTCCCTCTTTCATACTTGGGCTACCTTAGATATCTAAAGCTAGCCTTCATTTAATCCTGGGTAGTGTGTGAGTTTGGCCTGCACAGCTTTTATTTCAATGAATTTTCCTTGGCAAAACCTCAGCTCCTGCCTGGGAGCTGATTGAGTTTCCGTAGAGCCAACATGTTTCTCGGTTCTCCAATTTCAACCCTGCCAAGGATTGCCTAACATGCACCATGAGAAATTCAGCTGCACATAAAACCCCATTCATTAAATAAACAGTTAACTAAGCAACCCCTGGCAAAAGGCACAACCCATCTGACATCTGAAACACTAGGGGACCTTGCAAAGGAAGTAATTAAAGAATACATTAAAAAGAAATACCCTAGTACTTAGCAGTCATAATTGAAAAATAACTGTTCCCAACCCAGGTGGGGTGACTCTCTATATATTTGGAGTTTTCAGAGTTAAAAATCAACAGTAGTGTTTGTCTTTAGTAGTATAAGAGGTTTCAACTCACTAGGTCAGTTTATGAGTATAATACATCTTATTTATTACCACCTCTTTCCATCAATCTCCCCATCTCTCTCAACCCCGCCCATTCCCTGGTTCCATACCATTTTTTGGTAAATCTAGAAAAGGCCACATACTTTTCTCTGTTGGTACAAGCTTACATGAATTCTGTTTGGGTCAGACTACAGTTCTAACAACTTCAATGATTACAGAGGCTAGCTCATTTTTGTCATTCTGATGCTTTTTGATACTTTTAATGATCAACTTAAATTTTCCTTAACTGTAACTTGTTTAGTTAATGAAATCTTTTAAAAAATATAGAGTTCTTGAGAGAAAAGAGGTAGAGTTGTGAAATTTGGGAAGTAGCCCTGGAGACATTGATGCTTGAGAGTGATTGCCCATGATGTTTTGCTCTTCAAAACAGTAGGTATTTGCATAAAAATGTAGCAATCTCCTGTTACATCTTAAATCATATCATTTATTACCTTTGTACATATAAGATCATAAGAGGAAAAAATGACTACTTTTAGAGGTTGTATTACATGTAAGTAGTTTCAAAAATAATCTCACTTCAACATGTCAGTTTATTGGCTCAATGGATCTTGAGCAATGTTTTCCCTATCATTGGTCTCACCCATCTCTCCCAAGCCCATCCATTCTTTCCATTTATCTGGTTCCATTTCCACATACATGCATAAAATATTACACTAATGGCTACTTTATCTTTCAATGCCTATGATCAATCACTTAATACTGTCTGTGCTTAACTACAAGTGAAAAATAGAATATTCATAACATCCTTTGATAAAGAAGAATTATATCAGAGGGAGTCAGGAACTCCGCAAAGATGGTATAACTAGTTAACTGAATCTATGACTGTTTGAATATGTATAAAAAGCTATCTTAAAAATATATTTGTTTCCTCGGTGCTGATGGCTCACACCTGTATTCCTGGCAATTTGGAAGGCTAAGATCTGAGAATCACCATTGAAAGCCAGTCTGGGCAGGAAATTCCTTGAGATTCTTATCTCCAGCAATGCCAGCAGTGAAGCTGTGGCTCAAGTAGTAGAAAGCAAGAATGCTCAAGGTCAACAGACAGGCCCTGAGTTCAACTTCTAGGACCAGAAAAAACATGTATGTGTGTGTGGATATATATACATATATTTGTATATGTATAAATATTTATGTGTATGTGTCATGTGCATGCCTTTCCTGGGGCTTGAACTCAAGGGCCTAACCACTATCTCTGAGCTTTTTTTACTCAAGGCTAGCACTCTACCACTTGAACTACAGCACTACTTCTGTCTTTTTTGCTGATAAATTAGAGTTAGTAGTTTCACAAACTTCCCTTCCCATGCTAGCTTTGAAAAGTGATCCTCAGATCTCAGCCTCTTGAGTAGCTTGGATGACAGGCATGAGCCACTCAGACCTGGAACACACATACTTTAAATTTATTAGATGATATTAAAATTACAGAACAGATTTACACATGGCCTCTTGGGTACAAGCCTACCTTGCAAAATCTTTCCATTGCAATAGCTATGAGAATCAGCCTGGCTGTCTTAAATGGCAGATGTGTTTGTTTGGGAGCTATCAGGTGTAGGTGTGCATGAGCAGGATAGGCAGGCAGCCAAGAAGGAAAAGATCTGTATAACTCAGAGAATCCACAAACTGGATGACCAGTTACTGTAGCTTCAGGTTGAAGAGGATTAATAGAGTCTTGTAGTTTGTGTTGATGTTAACTATCCCAACAACAGTTTTATAGAAAGAAAAACCAACAAATTAACCAGGCTCTTCCAGGGCCCAGTGAGCAGCATTCCAATTCTGGCTTGTCCTCTACTTACTGACTCTAAACTGAACTACCTGGGACCTTGGCAAGTGACTTCATCTCTTGAAGAGACTCACCATTAAAGTAGAGTTCTACATCCTATTCACCAGACATCTCCAATGTATTGACATCCCACTGCTGCTGTTTTATTACAAGAAAAATTTACCAAGGCCTTGTAATTTTGGTATAAAATTTTAAGTGCTTATGAGAGCATTCACATTATTCTCCTTATATATTTTTCCTGTAGTTTTATCTCGGTCTTCTAACTAGTGAAATACTTTTCTAGTATGTAGCCAAATTCTCTGAATGTTAAAATTATACTCCTTTATAGATTATAACTTTATCAATAACTATGACAACAAAAATTTAATTCTAAGGAACGTATAATCCTTTTTTGCTACTCAAAAGCCCCTTACATAAATTTTATCGTATTAATTTCTAAATTTTAAAAAGATAGGCATTTACATAGTTCTGTTACATATATGAATCTTGTTTATTTAGGGAAAACCCTCTGTATGCAATAGTATAAATTATTTGGAATTACTAACTTAAATAGTTTCATTGGAAGATTTTAATATATTACCATTTTGAGTTTGTTTTATTGTCAGTACTGAGTTTAGACTCAGGGCCTCACTTGCTAGGATGGCATTATACTAGTTAAGCCACATCTCCAGACCTGCCTTGTACTGGTTAGTTTTGTTCTGGTTGGCCTCAAACCTCACCTATTAGTTCTCATTCTCCTGAGTAGCTAGGATTACAGATATGAACTGTGATAATGGAACTGAATCTAGGAAAAAAAAGAATAACTCAATAATATGGGAACCGAATGTTTAGTATCATACTCTTAAGTATGTGAGAATTTAATGTGTTATTTTAATGTGTTATCAACTTTAAGATCAGTTGGAAATTATATTCAAAATTTGTTTTAGCCAGAAGCTAGAGGCATACATCTGTAATCCTAGGTACTCAGGGGGTTGAGATCTGAGGATTGCTGTTGGAAGCCAACCTCAGCAAGAAAGTCTATGAGACTATAATCTCTAGTTAACCACTAAAAAGCCAGGAATGGATCTGTGGCTCAAATGAGCACCTACCATGCACTAATAACTAAGGAAGAGCACCCATCTTGTGAGCTAATTTTTTGTACCTGGACACGTACATACACACACATGCACACAAACACACACACACACACACACACACACACACACAGAGTATGTTGATTCATTTAGGTAATTATTGAGAAAGGAAATTAAATCATTTTGGATTTTTCACAGTAAACTGAAAGAAAAATATTTTCAAATACATTTAAATTTATACATACACACAACAATATATGATCAAGTAATAAAATATTTTACATATTGATAATGTTTATTGTATCTCTTGGGAAAGAATTTTCTAAGTTTAAAAGTACTAAACATGATACTGATGTTAAAAAATGTATAATATATTAAAATTAGAGCTATGATATTTTCCAAATAATAAATGCTGTTATTGCAAATCAACAAAAAAGAGAGATATTATAGTAAATAGTAGTTTTATTATACTTTATACACTGTGTGTGCACAAATACATATTGATATATATTTTTATTGATATGTATGATTATGCACACATATTATGAATATATGCTATATAGATAGAGGCAAGTGTGTATATTATAATACATATATACATCATATAAAATAGATGTTTTGTATTTATATTAATGGTAACCTCGATGGTAAAATGTAAAACTAGATACTAGAAGAAAAATCTATGAACTCATGATGTTAGAGGTGCAAATAATATTTATTGGTGAGACAAAACATTTGCTATAGTCTTTTGGGGAGTTTCTTTTGTACTACTGATGTTTGAACTCAGAATCTTGAACTTTCTACACAAGCACTCTCTGCCACTTGAACCATGCCTCCAGCCTTTTATTTTCTTTATTATTTTTTGGATACTGGTCTTGCATTTTGACTAAGTACTGGCCTGGGATAGGGCTCCCTCAATAAGACTCTTATAACAATATTTGCCACAATTTTTGACTTGTTGAAATAGTGTCTCACTAACTATCTCAGCTGTCCTCAAAATAGATCTCCTCTTCCAGAGTATCTGGGATTATAGGTTTGAACTAATAGAAGCAGCACTATTTGTTGTTATCTCTTTAATGAAATTATTCAGCTCATAGAAGTAAAGGTACCTTAAAAATAACAACTGAATACTTTCCCATATTGAGACTGGCAAGAGTTGAATGTTATTTATCTGAGTGCTGGTACTTCACACCTGTATTTCTATGGACTTAAAAGCTGTGATCAAGAAGATCTCAGCCAGGGAAAGCAGAAAAACATTTTATGATTTCCATATCAACGGCAATGAATTGGACACAGTACAAAGTCACGTGCCAGCAACTAAATCAGGTCAGTTGTGGTTCTGAAAGCAATACCCTAACTCAAAATCAGCAATAGGAGCAAAATAGGACTTTGAACATGACTCAAATAATTGAGTGCCATCTTAGAAAGTATGAGGGCCTGAATTCAACCTTCAGGATTGCCGAACAGCCATAATAGTAAAAACAATAGAATATCTTTAATGAAGTCGCCATGCATTGTTCTTTTTAAAACCCTAATTTATGGTTTATTACATTTTGCAAGCTCATGAAAGACTAATTCTAAAAATATCCTCATCCCTTAATTTCCAGATATCAGTAAACATTGCAGTTCATTGTTTCTAGTTAACTTGTTCAGTGTCTTCCTAAATGCCATCACTAGGGGAAATTACTGAAAGGTTTTCTCCCTCTGGGTTTTCATTCTCATATTTGCCAGAGCTAATGTAGTTTTAAAGTTGTAATTGCCTTTAAATAAGCTTCCCTCTAAGGTCCTTTTTCTGCAGAACGAGGTTTGAAAATAGGGCTGCTCTGGTTTGGAATTGCCCCAGGTCTCTCCTAACCCTGGGCTGACAGGACAGATGGCTCATTGCTTTTTCATCTTTCCTTTTCTTTTTTCCTTTATTTTTGAAAAGCACTGAACATTTGTTCATAGTCAGAGATCAATCTCGATTTGGACAGGTGCTTGCATTTCTCTGAGCTTTAGTTTCCTCATCTGGTCTAGTTTGGATTATGAAAAAAAAAATGTACGCCAATCTTCATTATTGGAATTTGTGGTTCCTTTTCTAATATTGAGTTCCCAAAACATTATTGAATCATTAGTATGATTTAATAGAACTCAATTTCTTCAGCTGTACTCTCACATTTCTCTGCAAACTTTAGTAATTGGAGCCTTTATCCCAGGGATGACACATTACACTTGCAGAGTTGACTTTCATTAGATGTCATCTAATGTCTGAATTAACTTCAGGCTGTTCATTGAATGGGGGGAGATAAAAGAGAGACATAGCAAGAAAGATTGTCTCTGTTTTGTTTTTTCTTTTCTCAGTTGCATGTGTAGGAGCTATCTGGTAGCATTTAACTGGGACTAAGAAAAAGTATTTCTCTATATTGCAGTAACAAAATATTGTTTTTTTCTTTCAAGATTTGAATTCATTTTTGGTTTCAAATGAAATGTTATGGCATGATGTTACTGTAATTTGTTTTAATAATCCATAACTAGCTTTGTTATTTTGGGGTTGGAGAAAGTGACATATTTAAGTGAAAATTTTATCTTAGGGGCTTAGATTAGAGGAGTAAAAGAAAATTCTCTTCCAAAAAGTCTTTCAAAGTTCTTTAGGTGCTGCTTCTTAAAATTAAATTGTAGTAATGCTTATTATTTCTTTCAACATTCTATTGGCTACCGTGTACAGAGTTTGTATGAACATTGCAGTTTTCTCCCTATCACTACTTTTCCTGTCTGATTCCACAGACATGCCCCAGAATAGGTGTGCACCAGGTGGATAAATTCAGACTAGGAAAACTTCTATACTGTCATATTTCCTCAAAAAGCTAAAACCATAATAATGGTTTCTTAATTAAAGCTAACAGGATTTTTCTCTCTATGCAGGTACTGGGATTGAACTTAGGGCTCCATGCTCTCTTAGCTTTTTTGCTTAAGGTTGTCATTCTACCATCCTACTGATATTTACCTCAGTAAGACTTGCTCCATGCCATCATCCCATCCTTGGTTCCTTACTTAAAATACAATTTTATTTATTTAATACTTTTTATGCCAATACTGGGGCTTGAACTCAGGACCTAAGTGTTGTCCCCAAGCTTTTCTCTCTTTCTCAATGCGAGTTCTCTGATATTTGATCCACAGCTCCATTTACTCAATTTATTACTTTTTAACATACTTCATGCAGTGAATATTATAATCTTATGTACAGATAAAATGTTGCACCTCAGCAAGGCGAATGAAAAAGCCCAGAGTTATGGGCTTGCAAGCAGATCATTTAGACCTGGAATTTGCTCTGACAACAGATTTGAGGATTAGATTCTTAGCCCTCCCTCACTATCATTCTGAAGTAGGTAAAGGAAAATCCATAGACAAAATGAGGCATGTGTGTTCTATCAGGGACCAGCATAACCAAGTCCAGATATGTACACAGCTCTTTAACTTTAAAATCAATCTCACCCAGACCCCTAGTTTAATGCATGACAAACATTTATCCATGCATGCTAACTCATTCAAGAGCCTCATTAAATTTCTGAATTAATGTAGATCTTGATTTAGAAGAGTCACTATATGAGTAACCAATATTTTCCCACTGCACTATTTTCAGATTTTTTTCTTTATTGAGATTAATTACATAAATTCACAAAATTCACAGTATTTACAGTGGTGCTTCAAGTCACAAACACATTTTAACCTTCACCAGGCATGTTGTCATTATCATGGTCTATAAAGCTTAGGGACTCTAGAGACTTTGACACTGCAGCTTTTTTTTTTCAAATTAGGTGGTATGTATACTTCTTTCCTTTTGCTTAGTATAAACAGTTTTCCCTGTTCTCTCTCATTCCCTCCTTCCCATCGCTACACTTGAGTTGCATAGTTCACTTTCATCAATGATGGGCCCCTCTGTTGTATTATTTCATTTGTTTCCCTCGGATTCTGTGTCCTCCTCTTGGCTTCCCTCAGAAGTATACATGTATATACTGTATGTGAGGTCAAGAACATAGAGTTATCTAAAAATTATATGACAAATTAAGAAGTCCTTTATTTCTTGAGTCCTGTTTACTTTGTCATATCTCCTTGAATTTTGAAATTAATATCCACATATCAGGGAGACCATGTGCCCTTTGTCTCTCTGATCTTGGGTTACCTCGCTCAACATGATTTGTTCTAGTTCTATCCATTTCCCCGTGAATACAACTATTTTGTCCTTTCTAGTGGCTGCTGATTATTCCATTGTATATAGGTACCATGATTTTTTGATCTATTCATCTGTGGTGGGGCATCTGGCTTGTTTTTATATCTTGGCTATTGTGAACAGTGCATCAATGAACATGGAAGTGCATGTGTCCTTGTATCCTAGTTCTTGTTGGTCAGGGTAGATGATTAGGAGTAGTATGGCTGTGTCATAGGAAAGGTCTATATTTAGCTTTCTGAGGAACCTCCAGACTGCTTTTCACAGTCCACCAAGGTTTATATAGTATCTGAGGAAACCTAAGAAATACATAATGCTTGAGGCACAGCTGTGTAACTTAAGATGCAGTGAACTTTCTATTTTGTAGTGTATTAGTGGTTGAATATATCTCAAAATAAAGAACAATATTCTGTCAACAAAAACCATAGTTGGAAAAGAATCAGATAAACAAAAAGAATAGCAGGGTATCTCTTCACTCTGCCCTAAATCAAAGACTGAAGAGGCAAAAAACCTCAAGAATTAGCTCGTGCCTTTCCTTTTCAGATGTCAGGTGTTGAAAATAAGAAACTGAGATATACAGATTTATAACAACTGGACTTAGAATATGCACTCAGATTAAGCCAGGTATATAAACAAACTTTAAAATGTGTATTATTTAACTCATTTGCTTCTCACCATTGTTGTCCCATTTTTTTTCAAAATTATTATCAAGCTCAAGTTTAATACTCAGACTAAAAATGTAGAAATACAAACAAGTATCCCCGCATGCTGGAAGAAAGAAATAAGACCATTATAACAATGCATTAATGTTATGTGACAACTAAGTCTAAAAATAAAACCACATAAACAATGAAAGAAATGAAAGCATAATGTATGTCTCCATCTCTCTGATACTTATGGTAGAAGCATACAAAGAACAGAGGTGAAATACAACATTTTGAATAGCTTTTCAAAAAGGAAAATTAATACCCTAAAACTACAACTTGGTTTTATAAACAGATCTCAATGAAAATCTAGTCATATCACCAAAGGATTCACTGAATGCATGTTTGTATACACATGTATACATATATGTATACAAATGTATACATATATTTGTTCAAAATGAAACTTAAGCTAGCTTTCTATATAAGTAAGAAACATGTAGTATTTATAAAGTAATTTCATGATTGAGTACAAAATTATCTTACAAAGAAGCAAAAATAGCTTACATACGAATTTTAAGAAGATTTAGAATACTTAAAGCCACTCATTATTCTAATTGAACTAGATTGAGGTCATTTTAAAAGTCTAACTTTAGAAAAGTGGAGTAATTACAAAATCTGGGTCAGATAAAGCCGTAGTATAAATCAGAGAGCTCTAAGACCATCTATCTAAAATTGCTTTTGTGTTTTCCACAGTAGACTTTCAATGAATACAAAATAGAAAGAAAAAAATCTATACTGTATTCCTTCTCAAGATAGTTCCTCTTGGAAAATAATTCTACCTCTAGAGAGTTTTAGCTCAGGCATGATTCTCTCTAAAAGTAATTTATACCCCACAAAATCAATTGGGACTTGAAGTTTCCCAGCTTGTCATTTATGAACTGAATGAGCACACAAATTTACCCTATTTTTCTAGAGAAGTAGACCAGAAATAATAGTTAATATTGTACAACTGGTCCACATTTCACCCTATTTTAACTATATGGTAAAATTATAATTGCCACTATAAATAAATGCTTGTTATCTGAGAACTAGGTTTAAAAAGTAAAAATCATAATTTTAACCAAGTCTTTTCATACATTCATTGAGCAACTAAAGTAAACTAGGCATTCATGTTGGTGCTGAGCTAGTGAGCAATTTCCTTCCTAAGTATGCATAGGTTCTGATGAATACTCATTTTGTAGGGTAGAGGGTGTGATATAACCAAGGGAATTGTCCCTATTTTTCTCTATATTTTCCAGAATCTCCTTTTACCACCATAACACACAGTTTTCTCACTTTTAAGTCTCTGTCAGAAATGCTTGCTCAGTTATACTAACCCCATCTCTTCCAATTTCGTAACATCTGATGAGATGTACATACTTTCTCAGGTCAGAAACACACAATTACATTAGGTGATTCAATTATATAAGTGATATGTGAGTATTGATCAACATAAAAAAACGCATTCTCTGTGTCAGAGAATAGTTATTCTTAATCAATATCTATGTCCACAGCATCCCCACAAATTAAAGTTTAGACCACTAGAGGGGTAAATATGGAAAAACTGCACAGAAGTCATAATAAGAGGTCTTACATGGTAAAAAGCTTCCAGTCAAAGCATCTTCTCTACCCCTATAGTGAGCCGAGTGAACGTAGTCCTCAGTCAACATTCACAATGGTTAATAGCTCATTCTCTTTAATGACAATATTCCTCATAATTGATGTAATTCCCTTTTTGTTACTGCTTCAGTTCATTTTCTCTTCTTTTGTAGTCAATAGATGCTTGTTAAGCCATTGTACATACTTTCTCAAAGAACAAAGGATAGCATGTTCTTTATAATAATCCTTCTTGAAGATAAAGCTAAACCGAAGTCACAGGCTCAGCATTAGAAAGATGTTATTTATTTCTTGTATATCAAGTATGAAAACTAATTACTTCTGTGGGCTTAATTTCTTAACATTTTCCTATAATGGAAAAAATATGTAACCAAAATATCTATACATGTGGTGGAAGGTTGGTTATATTAACATGTAATTTGTTATAATTGATAAATATTGAAACCTCACAATGCTTTGGATTGATTGCCTTTATGTACCTTTTTCTCACATGAACTTTTTTTAAATCATAATAATCTGTAGAGTGTGATACTCATTAAGGGGGAAAAAACCAAAGTTTAGAGAGATTACATATGTAAGTAAAGCCAGAACTAGAATTTTCAACTCAGGGTATCCAATACAAGCTTGTACTCTAGTGAAATTAAAATATAAACATTCACTAATGAAAAGTGATACCAGGAAGTTCATTAGCTTGAGCTAACAAATTATATGTCTTGAATCAATTGGACTTATGTTTAAAAACAGTAACTACTCTATTGGCTTGGTTGACATTGTACCTAAGACATGAATGTATGTGGATTGGGGAAATTAGAAACTGAACAATATTGGTACAATGACAATTTCAAGTCCTTCTTTTAAAAATGAATAGTCAGCCAAGCACCAGTGGCTTACTCCTGTAATCCTAGCTACACAGGAGGCTGAGACCTGAGGATTGTGTTTCCAAGCCAGCACAAGCAGGAAAGTCCATGAGATTCTTATGTCTAATAAACTCCCCAAAACCTTGAACTGGAGCTGTGTGATAAAGCAACAACCTTGAACAAAAAAAGCTCAGAGACAGCACCCAAGCGCGGAGTTCAAGCCCTAGGACTGGCGCGTACACACAAACACACACTCGTGTGCACGTGTGCACTCACGTGCGCACATACATAGTATAATCAGTTGGATATAGATGGCTGATTTACCTTAAGTAAGCACTAGCAATATATTTTACATTGGTGTTTGTCCATTGTATTCATTTTTGTAGAGAGAGTTCATCTTTGTCCCATTATTGAATGCGATACAAATGAAGATGCATAGTATTGTAAGCCCTACATGAATTTACCTGAGGTGTTGTGCAGAATTATAAACTGTTCAGCCACATTCAGTAAAGTGTCTGAAAACATGAATATCCTGGAATATGAACATGATATTTACCTGGCATCTGCAAAAAGTAAAATGAAACATCAGGAATACAGATTAAACAGAATTGAAGTTTAAATAAAAGTGTCACATGTGTTAGCCCCATGTTATCTGAAACTATTCAAACAGGTATTAGTTCAGAGTGGGCAAGAGAGGGATTGTACATGTTTATTGTATTAGAGATATTTGGAAAAATGTTCAACATTTCAACAGCTGTATTTCCTAATTATTGTGCAAAATAAATATTCACAGTATATATACCGATGATAGAAGATAACCTACATTTTAAGGGACCTTCATATTTTAAATATATTTAATTTCAAATACTTTAGTAAGGGGATAACTGAATTACCTTATATTTACATTTAATTTTCAATGTATAGTAGCTAACTAATGAAATAAATTCAAGTGTTCACATACTAATTAAAATAAGCTCATGAAATATCTATGAATGCACACACACACATTTCATGTTTGGTGCCAGTACTAGGCATTGAACTCAGAGCCTCAGTTCTGTCTCTTAGCTTTTTGCTCAAGACTAGAACTCTACTACTTGAGCCACAGCTCCATTTCTGGCTTTGTGCTTGTTAACTGGCAATAAGATTGTCATAGACTTGCTGCCTAGGCTGGCTTCAAACTAAGATCCTTAGATTTCAGCCTTGTGAGTAGTTAGGACTATAAGCATGAGTCATGGGTGCTTGCCAACATACTTATTTTAATATCTAAATTAAATACAAACAGGTATTGATGGGAATGAATCCCCCATATTATTATGAGTCAAATTAAATTGAAATGGTTATTGTTCAATGGGTGGACAAACTGGATTCTATTTATTTGGGGGAAGCAACTTTACACAGTATAAAACTGGCTAGTATTTTGTACCTTTCTGTAAGTGGCTTACAAGTTACACAAGTTGGTCACAAGTTCCAGATATTGAAATGCTTTCTTGATTCACATTTCTATTCTCTGTCCACAGGTTGTATATAAAAATAATGATGTAAGACTGGAGTTATCTCGACTTGCCAAGCAAGGAGACCCTAAGATGAAGATCCATGGAGTGGTGGCATTTAAATGTGAAAATGTGGCCACATTAGACCCAATCACCTTTGAAACCCCAGAGTCCTTCATCTCTTTGCCTAAGTGGAATGCAAAGAAAACCGGCTCCATATCTTTTGATTTCCGTACAACAGAGCCCAATGGCCTCATCTTATTCAGCCATGGCAAGCCGAGACATCAAAAAGATGCCAAGCACCCACAGATGATAAAGGTTGACTTCTTCGCTATTGAGATGCTAGATGGACACCTCTACCTCCTCCTGGATATGGGGTCAGGTACAATCAAAATAAAAGCCTTGCAGAAGAAAGTGAATGATGGAGAATGGTATCACGTGGACTTCCAGAGAGATGGACGGTCAGGTAACTTAATATTTTTGTGTATGTGCTACTTATCTAGATGATTCCATCCAAACTACATTTCCTAAGAATTAAAACCAAGGCTTGTGAAAAGGTTTCTACATTTCTTTTCTAGAGCAAAGGAAATGATACATGTTTTTATTTGACATCATATGAAAATTGAAAGGAGTTAATTAATCACTATGGCTGAGAACCAAAACCCACATACTCAAATGATTTCAAGAATAGCAATTTATGTAGACATTTATTGGATAATCAAGTGCCAAATCTTGCAGAAAATTTTAGTCTCAACTTGTAAATGTCAAAATTCAGGGTTCCTGTGGTTGCAGCCTTCTGTTAGGTCATGTAAGGTCTGGGATGGGGCACCTAATCTGGTAAACATAAAATATGAAAACATTAAAATGATCCAAAGCAGTAAACCTTTAGTTTGGAACAGCATCAGGAGGGACACAAGGAGGTCTTTGGCACCACATTAGTCATAGTGTTGCGTTCAAAATTCCCAAAAGGTTTCTTTCAAAGACACTCAAAATTCCACCAATGGGCAATTACTGTTCTGGTTTCCTTTTTTTAATCTTTTTTTTATTGTGAAAATACCGTACAGAAGGGTTACAATTACATGGACAAGATAATGAGTACATTTCTTATCAAGCATTATAGCCTCCTCCTTTGTTCTGGTCTCCTTTTATTGAACTTTATTTCTCTCAGAAGGGAGGATGGAGAGAATGGTGTAAGGGTTGCAGAAAGGAAACTCCCATGCAGTTCAAGCAGGAGAGAGTTTGTTAGAAGGGAGCAGGAGAAAATAAACTGCAAGAGATGGAGGCACACAGTGCCAGGGAGCCAGTGGCTGGTGGAGAGAGATTACACAAGGGAGAGTGGAGGAGGGGTGTGGCTATTGCAGATGGGGAGGGAGGTGTCCTCAGAGGATGGGGAAATGACCTCAGAGCCTGGAGACCCTCCCATTACCCCCAGGCATGGCCAGTTGCCTGGGTTCCAGGTGCTGGGCAGGGACTTCTAGAGTACTGGGGTAGAGAATAAGGAAGGGGCCATTTCTCCTCGGTGGACCTAACAGGTGGCAAGAAAAATTTCCCTGAAGAAGTAACATTTACACTGAAATCTGGACGTTGCTTAGGGGGATTAGAGTTTGACTATTATAAACTTTGGAGAGAAAGAATCATCCAGGCAGAAAAATGACATTTGTGAGAATGTTGAGAGAAAAGACGGAGAAGGGAGAAAAGGAAGAGAGAGTAGGGTGAGAAAGAGAGAGACAGCCAGGCAGACAGAGATAGAAACAGAGACAGAGAAATTGAATCGGTTATGTAGAAAGCTATATATTTTTTTATTTTCTTTATTCCATATTCCATCTTCATTTATAAATGATATTTATAAGAAGATACTCTCTCCTCTCCATTTCCTTACACTCTCCTTTGTTCTATTACATTACCCTATTCTGAAGTTTTCAGAAATAGCAATGTACGTTTGGCCAAGATATTTTATATGGGCCTGAGTTTTTTATGTATGAAACAGTGGGAAAAGACCAAGCCCAAACCAAGCCCAGTGAAGGCGAATCAAGTCTTCGCACTGTGGATCCAATATTCTTACAGAATTCTCCGCTTGATTCTGATTCACCACATTGCTGGAACTATAGGCCAGACAGCAAATCCAATTATCTATGATTACTCTCCTGTCTCAGAAGGCCATGCTGAAGACCAGGGCTGAGCACTCCCTTCCACTCCCGCTGCTTCTGCTTCTGCTCCTTGCCACTAAGAACTGCTGGTCTCTGCAGTGTGGCTGCTTTCCATTTCCTCATGAACCTTTTACTCATGCATCTGCCCTTGGTACTGATCAAGAAAGTTGGATTTGCCTTTCAAGAGGTATCTTTTCATGTAAGAAAATACAAGGGAAGTGTGGGGACTGATAATGACACATAGAAGGTACGTCAGAAGTCTTCTCTGTAAACCCAAGATATTTCTGCAAATGCTATTTCTGATGCCTGTTGTCTGGAAATCTGATGTCCTACAACTGCTTTTCATAAAGGAGTTGAATTTTTCTTTGTGTTTCTGATTGAAGCTGAGAAGACACTGATGGGAATGTAGGAGGGATGATAGTATCTCCCTCCAACACTCATTCAGCCTCTCTGACAAAGCTGGTTGTTAATTTACTACTTAGAAACTCACAAAGGCAAGAATTTAGAAGTGAGTACACAGGCACTGCTGGTTCATGCCTGTATTCCTAGCTACTCAGGAGTCAGGAGGCTGAGATTTGAGGATTACAGTTCAAAGACAGGCTAGGCAGGAAAATTAGTGAAATGCCTATCTCCAATTAATCATAAATACATTAATTAATTAAATACACTGGAAGTAAAGTTGTGGCTCAAGGGCCTTAAGTAAAAAAATTAAGAGATAGCACCCAAGCCCTGAGTTCAAGCCCTAGTAGTGCCACCAGAAAGGAGAGAGGGAAAGAGAGAGAGAGAATGAGAGAGAGAGAATTGTCTATAGAGTAATCTATTGCTTTGAACTAGTAGTTTGAAATGTTATCATTGAATTTGGGATAGCTCTAGAATAGAATTTAGATAATTATTTTTAAGAAGAGAATATTTCACATCCTAATTTTCTAACAGTTTAAAATTTTTAAAAATTACTTGGACATCTTTTAGAGATTCATAAAAGCAAAATTACCAAGCTTAAGAGCAGTTACATTTATGATGTGTTGTCTAATGATATGAAAATAATACATATGATTATCAAATTGATAATAAATAAAAAATAGGAAAAAATAATAAAATGATACCTCTTTATGTAATAAAAATATTTGATGTTTTTAGATATTCCATTCCTGTCTTTTTGCTATATGAATTATAGGAAGGTTTTGTATCTATGTATATAGATCTCTATGTGGATATGTGTTTGTATATATGCATATATTCACACATACACATTATCATACATATATACACAAATACATAGAGAAAACAATTAGAATTTTTCCATGAAATCCTTTATTAGGAGAAAATGTTCATTGTCCCATTAATTATAAACTAAATATATTAATTCTCGTGAACTCTGGGGAAAAGAGAGGCTCTTTAATTCCTATTCTTGTATAATATTGCTTGGTTATAGCTATTTCCACTTGCAAGTTAGCTTTCTTTTACAACATGCTCCATTGAGGAATAATAACAGGGAAGATCAAGTGGGGCTGAGCCAACATAATTGACAATTTCACATCCTGCTCTAAATTGGCTAAAATGAACCAAAGGACAAGCATGAGTTTGTGGAACAGAGTGGATAACTTCAGTGCTTACAAGAATTAGATCTCCCATGCTTATAGCTTAGGTACAAAGAGCAAAACCCCCAGTTGTTACGTTCATGCCCAGAATGGGAGAGGTCCATCCTCTGTCAGTTTGGAAGGTCTTCCACAATACCACATTGCTAGTTTCCCACTCTGATGTTACCAATCCCAACCCTAAAGATCTTCCCAAGTATTTTGTGAAAGGACAAATTGTGCGACAATTAAGATGAGGTTAATGACTCTTTTCTTGGCACAGGAATATAGTTTAAATTTGTGTTAAGCTCTTTGGTTCAGTCAAGGTTATCCTTTCAAGTGCTTTTATAGTAACATGCCAGTCATATTTTTTCTTCCTTTTGCAAACTATGATTACACATTGAAATCTGAGAGAAAACTCATTATTCTTGTCAAGTCCTGCTTGTGGCCAGCAGAGTATGTCAGATTGTGTCAGCGGTTATTCATGGGAAAGCCTGCATTTAACATCTAAGAAGCCATTGAGATTTGAATTGAAGTCATAGAGTTCCAGTTTAAGAACTAAAAATTATAGTGGGGAAGGCAGCAGGCTCTCTCCAGAGCACATAATTAGAGGTTTGTAGTAATCACTCCTGGATATGAACAGCATTTTCTAGCTATCTATTACCAGCCCTGATTTTTGTGTGTATTGCTGGTGAATCGCCACACTTAGACATTTCTACTTGAAGAACTACACGACCATTCCTTCTGCTCAGGTTTTTACTTGCCCTATGACTGCAAAGGTTCTTCCCATGACTCTGCCCACTAGACAGTTGCATGCATTGAAATCATTTTAAGTCCAATTTATAAATACATTTTTGTGGGTCTATGCCATAGTATACTGAAATACCTTGTCAATAATCTATTATTTGACCAATGATCATAGATAGAGGTCAAAGTTTCATTACAATTTTTTTGTCGGTTGTGGGACTTGAACTCTTGGGCTGGGTACTGTCTCTAAACTCTTCAGCTCAAGGCTAGCGCTCTGCCACTTGAGCAACAGTGCCACTTCCCATTTTCTTGTGGTTTATTGGCAATAGGAGTCTCAAGGACTTTCCTGCCTGGGTTGCTTTGAACCACAATTCTTAGTAGCAAGGATTACAGATGTGAGCCACCGGCGCCTGGCTTCATTACATTTTTACATTAAATTTTATTAAATCAGTGTCTATATTTCTTTATTCCTGTTGTGTTAAATGAGAAAAGTCATTGATTTTCTTCACTCAGGAAATTTATTTTGGTATATTTATTTTGAGTTGTAGGTTTATATTTTTGTAGTAAAAATTTTTGTAGTAAAAATTCAGGATACTTGTTTAATTTGGTGTTAAATAAACCTTTTTTAAATCCAAGTATATCTAAGTAACATTTGTTTCCTGAGAGCTATGACTTTGGAAGGTAAGATTCACAGCAGAGGCATCAAGGTCCATAGGCTTGAGAGACTCAAGTGAATTAACATTTGTAAAGAAAAGAAAGTTTCTGAGGCATCCCTTGGCAAAAGCCAGCTACTGCTGCAGATACTTGACTGCTTCTTTCTCTCTACCGGGAAGATGACAGGATATCCTCCCTGAAAGGCTAATGTGACTATTTATATCCCTCAGGAACTTATTCAGATGTGTTATCCTCAAACATACTTAAGATTTTGCTCCCATTGTAAATCTTATTGTAGTGGACAAAAAATTAGACTATCTGTTTACCTATGTGTTGATTGAATCCTCTATCGATATCTATCTTCTCTGTAATTCCTGAAAAAAAATCCTGTTTGTATTTCTAGGCATCACTGTATTCAAAATATATTTTCCCCTAGGTCATATTTGCTTAATTACTTATCTTCTGATAAACATTTAACTCTTACTTTTTAAAACATGATTTTAAATTAATAGGATTTATTTGTGTACATTAGTCAAATTCTTTAGATTCTGAGAACTGAAGTCTGTGTTAATTGGAATTTTAATTTTTAAAGTTAATGACAGTTTAATTAACCAGTATTTTGATTTACAATCTTATCTCCAATTTATGAGCTACCTGTCCCCTTTCTGTGGCCAATAGATGACAAACTTGAAGATTTCTATTATAAGATTTATTTTTATGCATTGATTTAATTCTTTGAACCAAATAAGTAGGATAGAAGAAGTAAGATGATATTTTTGTATGCTGTCAAATGGTTTAGAAACCTAGTATATAACATTATTTTTATTTGTTTGTGAAGACAAATAAAATTAGAAAATAAAACAGGCTTTTATGGTTTTTTTTTAATTTTTCACCAGTTGTGGGGTTTGAACTCAGAGCCTGGCACTGTCCCTGAGCTTTTGTGCCCAAGGCTTAGCTGAGTCAAAGCTCCACTTTCAAATTGTTTTGGCTGTTATCTTCAGATAATAGTCTGCAGACTTTTCTGCCTCAGCTGGTTTTGAACCATGACCTTCAGATCTCCATCTCCTGGGTAGCTAGAATTATAGGTGTCCCTGGCTTTATATGCAATTTTCCTATTTGGATTTATTGATAGAAAGGGGATTGACAACTTTCTAATTGTAGAAACCAATTTCTTTGTTGTGAGAATTGTAGCCAAATTATGACTATATAAAACTGGCATTTAACTTAAAAATTATAAATAGCAATGGTTTCTTTTTTTTAGAATTGAGATTTAGTAATCATCTTGTTGATTCCTTTGTTTTGCATTGAAGCCACAGTTAGTACAAATAACCTATTATTAGGCTAAACTTACTGGCTAGTTAGCTAAAGTTCTTCTCACCATGAAATGTATTTCCCATCACAGCACATGATTTCCTACTCCTCAAATCCTGGTGATTTAAGCTTTGGTAGACTTTAACACTGTAAGCAAAATTCCTTTATGTTTCTCCTTTAAGTTTCTTCTCACCATGTTTTATTTTCTTATCATGTAAACTAGTCTTATATTTGTGTAATAACCAAGAAAAATTTAACAGAAAAATAAAAAAGCTAGAAAGTAATTAATGCCCTAGCAAGTTGTAAAACTGATTTCTACTTTTCTAACTAAATGCTCTTTCATCAGGTTTTCTCCTATTTATGTACAACTTTACATGAAAGGTGAATTTATTATTTAAGCTTTTTTAAATATTCTATATGAATATTATCTTGTCTACTTAACTACTGCTGTGTCTTTGGTGTATGCAAAATGTGTTCAATTATTAAGGTGATATGATATGATTTCTAAGACACTGAAATTATAAAATATTTATTTGTGTCCTTTTTTAGCTACAATGATAATCCTTTAAAGAGTATAATAAAGCTGGGCTTGGTGTGTTACACTTGTAATCCTAGCTATATCAGAGATAGAGATTCAGAGGATCATGCAACACCAGCCTAGTTTAAAGTTAGTGACCCGATCTCATCCAAAAAGCTACACCCAGTTATATGTACTTTTCATTCTAGCTAGATAGAACGTATAAATAGGAAGACCATAGTTCAGGTTTTTTTAAGCAAAAATGTGAGACCCTATTTTTAAAATAACAAAAGAAAAAGCTTAGGTTTTGGCTCAAGTCGTGGAATGCCTGCCTCACAAGCAATTGGCCCTAAATGCCAACTCCAGGATTGAGGAAAAAAAAAGTTTTTTAAGGTAAAATAAAAATAACTTGGCAGGATACATTGGAAGATTAACATTTGAAGCACAAAGCATTGACTTCAATAAATCCCCTTATATTACAACCATTCACAAATTTAAATAGCTGAAATAGGCCAATAGTTGTATAAATGATTAAGTTACTAGAAAATTAAAACTTAATTATAGTGAAATGGGTAAGAATACATGAAAGAATTCAGCTATTTTAAAGAGAACATATCAATAGTTGTGTTTTCTAGGAAAAGAGAAAAAGAGATAAACCAATGATATTTTCAAGCTTTGGTTTTCTCCTACAATGTTTATTCATTTTGGCCACTGGGTGGGGGCTGGAGGTGGGGGCAGGATCCATTGATATATACATCTTTTTATTTTTATTTTTTAATTGTGAAAATACCATACCAAGGGGTTACAATTACATGAGCAAGGTAATGAATACATTTCTTATCAAGCATTGTTGCCTCCTCCTATGTTTCCTCTTCCCATTCCTTCCCATCTCTTGTTTTTCCCCTACCATCTCTGCCCTCCCATCTCCAGGACTACACTCCACCCCTTCTCCCCCTGCCAAAGTTGTAAGGTTCATTTGTCAACATAATGTCTTGTACATCTCATTTTTGCATTGGTTCCCCTTTTTCCCTATTTAAACAATTTGTTTTTTCCCTTCCCCTCCACAAATTATACCAACATCAAATACAGTGAAAACGGGGGTTATACCATGGGGGAAAGGACATACAAAGCAACAAAAAAATCATCTTATAAATATGTTAGAAACAATAGCAAGAAAGAAAAATCATTTGAGTCCTACTACTACATTGTCTTTAATTATCAATAAACAAAGTTTAAATTTTCATTTAATATGCTCATTGTACTACTACCTAAAGCTCAACTGTAATGAAATTAGCACTTGAGAACCTTAAATATTTAAATTTCACTAGGCCCTTATCTATGTGATAAATTGTTTTTAGCCAATGCACATTCTATGAGGATTCTTTTCCTTAGATGAATATGTTTTTTGACTTACATCCATAGTATAATCATGAATGAGATTCTTGACTCAAATTCATTATCCGAAGTATGTGCACATGCTTAGACTTTAAAATCCAGATTCCTATTTGAGTTTAACTTAACAGAATCAGAATGAATAGTTAGTTCAAACAATTTGGCTGTCTAAATCTTCAAAGTATACATGCAGTTGTTTCCATTCTTTACTTTTTGTTTTCCCTCTTTTGACAAACAAGAAATTAGAGACATAACTGTGTGTGTGTGTGTGTGTGTGTGTGTGTGTGTGTGTGTTGGCAAAGCATACAGAGAAATGTGCACCTCACTTTGTAGGCATTTGTTTGTTAAATAATCTTTCTCCTTTTGTCCTTAAGATACATTCTTTATCATCCAGTTATAATGTAACACTAGCTGCTATAGCAGATAGGGACCACCCATTAATTCACTTCTTGGATATTTTGGACAATGATGTGAATGGAATAATTCTTTAGAAGTGCATATAATGACCATTCTATTACAAAAAGATGGAAGAGTCATCTTTCTCTCTCAATTGTATGCATTTCATTTGCCCAAATTGCATTCCTTATATTGTTCTAACTAGGATTTTATGAAACCTATATGTTTCTAAATGAGAGATTTCTTCTAGACACCTGAACAAATGTGAATAGTAGAAATGAATATTTTGTCCTTTTCTGTTTTTACTGCTTCCTTCAGAATTCCCTACTATACTCCCCTCCTTCATTGACCAAAATAGCAATTCCTTTGAGTGTCTCTCCCCTGGGAGTCTTTTCCATTTCTTTCTGTTGAAAGTCTAGAGAGACAAATATCCTCTTAATGACTTGGCTGCCCTGGCAGTCTCTGTCAGTGGCTTTCATGCCCTTCTCCCTCAAAAAGACAGATTATATTATGTAGCAAAGCTCACGGAGAGCCCTTCTACTGTGATTTGGAATGTTCTGGGGCAGAATTTAAGCCCAGCAGCTTATCTTTAGTTACATACTTGCCTTTGGGGGTGGGGGGGGCAGGCCTTAAGTATCTTAAGATATAACTTAGTATCTTTCTACTTCTACCTATTGCTCTGTACCCCCACCTCCACCTACTCCACCTACAGAAGTCTACTCCCTAAGTCCTGAATAACCAACTCCTGTCTACTCCTAAGTACCTGAGGCCTTATGTTTACACCCAACCTTGTCCCCCAACCTTTCTCTCCAGATAGAATATTGGAATGTTTTTTGCAATCTAACAACGTATATGAAAGTTTTCAGTCTAACGGCATGAATGAAAGTTTTTTTAAATCAGGAATGTGCTGTCAGTCTTTCATATTTTAATGGATTTCATAAGTTTCTGTAACTCTCAAATATCCCCCCATGCAGATGACTACCCATTCATTTCATACATAGGTTCTATGTCCGTCTACTCTAATAAACCAATAGCTTTTATTCTCCCCAACACTGGAAGTATAGAAAAGAAAGCCTTAGTAATTTAGATAGGTAATTTGGTTTGAATAGAAACAATCAAGTGATTTTACATAATTCTTTCATTGAAATGTTATAGTAAACATTATGCAATACTTATAATGATCCAAATAAAATTAACTTAAATTGTATTTTGTTGAACATGCAGAGCAGCCTGCTGTACAGGTCAAATAATTAGCCCTGGGTTATAGATAAGGCAACTCTAACCACAGTCAGTAGCTGGATCAGCTAGGAATGAGGAAGCTGGACTTCCACCTCTATCAAACTATTGTGCCAGGGAAACTACTCAAGTCAATTTCAACTGGGGACAAACAATCTTCCCTTGTAGCTACATACTTGCTTTCAAAGTAAACACTAAACCAAAGAATCAGACTTTATTCCAGAGACTACCAACTTCTTTAATTTATGTCTATATGTAATTAAGCCAGAGCTCTTTAGAGGCAACCCAACTAGTATTTAACCCTATCTGTTTGGGTTTCTATCAGTGTTAAATTGGACCATTTTAGTGACTCGATAGCTCCAAACATTGGGGATAGTAGAAATAATAATATAATAATATATAATATAATAATATCTTTGCGCAAAGATTTTACCCTTCAGCAGATAAGAGAGAAAAAGTAACAAGTAGACCATGTTATGTTTCTTTACATTTCCCATGTTCTCTTGTCATTAAACAGGTACCATTTCTGTCAACACACTGCGGACACCCTACACGGCTCCTGGAGAGAGTGAGATTCTGGATCTGGACGATGAGCTGTACCTGGGGGGCTTGCCAGAAAATAAGGCTGGCCTGGTCTTCCCCACCGAGGTGTGGACTGCCTTGCTCAACTATGGCTATGTAGGCTGTATCCGGGATCTCTTCATTGATGGCCAGAGCAAAGATATCCGGCAAATGGCTGAAGTTCAAAGTACTGCTGGAGTGAAACCTTCCTGTTCACGGGAGACAGCAAAACCGTGCCTTAGCAATCCTTGCAAGAATAATGGCATGTGCAGGGATGGGTGGAACAGATATGTCTGTGATTGCTCCGGAACTGGCTTTCTTGGCAGATCTTGTGAAAGAGGTAGGAATTCAAACAATCTAGAAGCCACATTCCCTAGAAGGGCATAATCAATGTTGAGGTTGAACCTGAACTGACCGTTAAAACAACATAAGCTCTAGGGAAATAAAGTCTGGAGGCTGAACCCCCAGACTTTGTACAGATTATGAATGAGATTTTAGTAGTTTCAAAGGACCTTATTCTGGGAAGACTCATCTCTGAGTATGTAGGGATGGAGATGTGGTCTTCTGAAACCTACAGCTCATGGTCCTAAGATGCACAATGGACAATGACCTTTGTCTCTTTTGCCTGGTTTTTGACTTCAGGACACTAGACAGTAATGAGACAGACATGAATGAGACATATATGACAACTCCAATGTTAATATCTCTGCTGTGAAATTGTCTGTGAGACAAATGAAGATGTAAATTGCAAACTTGTGACACTACTGGGTGAGACGAGCCAGCCTGCTCATTTCACTGGGCTGCCAGTTGCCCACTTCTATAAACCTAGCTTCTCCGGAAGCTTAGATCTGAGGATCACAGTTCAAAGCCAATATAGTACAGGCAGGAAAGTCTGTACGATTCTTTATCTATAATTAACCATCAACAAAACAAAACAAAAAGCAAACAACAAAAAAAAACACCCAGAAGTAGAGCTGGGGCTCAGGTGGTAGCACCTGAGTCCTCACAGCACTAGCTTTGAGTACAAAAGCTCAGGAACAGTGCCCAGGCCCTAAATTCAATCCCTAAGACTGGCACAAGGAAGAGGAGGAGAAAGGAGGAGGAGAATAGTTGTCTCTGAGATGTAAACCAAGTGAAATCATCTAAGTTACACCAACACTTTCATAACTGTATCCTGATTTCAGAAGCACTCACGTTTTTGTTTAAGACCTTAAAGGATCCCAAAGCATTCCTTTACCTATTTTCTTTAAAGGCTTTGCTGAGTCTGTTAAAAGTCCGAAGAGGTCCCTCTCTCTCCTTGTCTAAATTGTCAACAAAGCTTTATATTTTTCCTTTCTCTTAAAAGCAGAGGAATAAGGGTTAAAGGAGGACATAAGACTTCCAACTGGTCTGTAGGCCAGGCTAACAGAAGAAATAACAGAACAAATAGTTCCAAGTGTGTCCTTCCATCGACCCAGTGTTGCAGATAAATGCCACAGCCACTACGCCCATTGTCACTTATTTTCTATAATGGAGCTGAAAATCAATATGAAAAAATATTGACAAGCTGTTCCATTGTCCTCTCATGGTACAGGTCACATTGCTCTCTTAGATATTTAGCCTAAATGATACCTGGCATCTTTTCATAAAGCCACGAACATTTAGTTATTAGTTTGTCTTCGTTCCTGAAATAGTTCAATATACTTAGCCTAAAATGTCACAGGGAAAAGGTAGTCATTTTGTAGACTCAAAAAATTGAAATGTATTTTTGGGTATTTATCTCAATAGAAAATGCATTGAATTATCAACAATAAAAATAGTAGCTAATAAAGATACTAAGAATATAAAAATAGCTTAAATTGCCTACAGAAGTGCTATCTCTGTTCTCTATTAGGTAGCTAGTCAGGCTAAGAGATGGATTGGTATTTTATCATTGAGACAGGACCATTCTCTTTCTGATAGTACTGAATTGTCATTCAATCTTCTTCACTGTTCCTATAGAGTATGGATTGTATAAGTATGTTCTTCCCGAGTTTCTACTTTGCATTTTTTCCTTACTAATGTATTTGTTTAGTTTGGTTTTGGAAAACTGCCAAGAGAGGGAGGAAAGTGACCAAGCTCACATAGTTTAATACAGTTAGGCATACTACAAGATTAGCAGGCCTGAGTGATTTAAAATTTAATTTTAATTTCACATACTCTGAATGCTGCCAGTTATCTTGATGCTGCCTGGTTAAGTGGAGCTGGGAAAGCGTGTAAAACATATGCATGGTGTACCACCTTGTGGCAATGTTCTGTTACTACATATGTTCAAAAATAAAAATAGAAAATTTAGAGCCTTCTCTGCCAAAATGAAGGAAAGGAGTATTTTTATATATGGCAATAATTAGAAGGGGAGGTGACAAGCCCATGCAGATTTGCAAATGAAAATTTAATAGCAAACTGCATTACTGGGAATTAGCATGCATCTTTCTCTCATGGATGGCTGGAAATTTCCACAGATTTCTTTGTCTCTATAGTCTAATATGGACATTTTTGTGTAATTTTTGTACCAAGACCACATCCATGTATTATGAGAAGTCTTTGCTTTTCAGAATTAATGTTCTTACATGTGTTTCAGTGCCTCCTGAGGACAAGGGAGATGTGTGATGTCTGACACACTCAGAACTCCAAACATGGCATGCGTCCAGTTCCCAGCTTTGCTCTAGTTCAGCAAACACAAGATCATGCCTGATCCTCTGAGTTTCTGACTCAAAAGAAGATGCTTTGTCTGTTTCTTTTCCATTCTCATCAGATAAAGCTGTTGGTTTCTAAAGAGTCAATCAACAACTCTTTTAAAAAACTGAAAGCAGGACTTACTTATAAATTATCTTTTTATTATTATTGAGCAATGATAGATAATTTATGGCATAATTATTCAACTCTGCTCAAGTGTGCTGCAGGTAGAGGATGATGTTGCAATGTTAGGAATTTTTTATCCTGTGCTAAGAAAACAAGGGATTGACAAGAAGAGAAAACACTGGCTCACTTTGGCAAAAATAATATTTTGGTCCAAATATATTGGTCCTATAAGAAAGAATAAGACAGAAATTATTTTAATAGAAATAAGTTAACTGTAGTCCCTCCTGCTTTCTTTTTGATACAACAGAATGTTTATGCACTTGATGACATAGAAATGACTCTCAGGAATGTATACGGAAAGAGCTTTGGTATAATCAGAGGTCTACTTTATACTTGTTTGTTAAAATTCTAGCAGATGGAGGGACAGATGTCAGAGCAATATAATTTGGCTCCCTGTCTGATTTTCATCGTTGATCACAATATGCGACTGCCTTTTGGCAAAACTGAGCACAGGTGTACACTTTAGACTGCAACCAGGAATAATACAGAAAAGCAAATTTATCAAACTTAATGACAAGGGAGAAGGAGATATAGAAGGCAAAGTTGAAACTGTGTTTCTTCCCCACAGGGAAGTACCTTGCTGGAATTAGCCTCCTAGAGGAATCTTTGTGTGTTCTAAATGATAAAATAATTTCACTGATGCTAACGGATGCTGAGGAGCTGCACAACCTTCAAATGTCAGAATGTTGTCTAACATTTATTTAGCAACTCGAGGCTACAACCTTGCGCATTTTCCATTACTTGTCTAATTAAACATAAACTCTAATTATGAGGAATCATTTAGGCTTTTAGTTGTCATTTATCAACAAGTTATTTTCACATTGAGAATTGTTTAAAATGGCAATCAGGAGCACTCAAATTTTATTACTTTACCATGTGATTTCACTCCTGCAGCTTGTTGGAGAATGGTAAAGGCCAAGGATATCGATTCTTTCTCAATGCAGAATTGCATTTCATGTGATATTTATGACTGATTGCTAGCTATCTTTGTTCCTAAAAAGACATACTCTTGCTCAGTTTTCAAATTAAGCTGCTTTTCATGGGATATAAGTCATTTCAACATTGTTCTCATTGGAAAAACTTACCTAACTGGAATAATCTGATATGATATTTTTAGGTAGACTCTATTTTATTTTCTCAGCAGTTAATACCTACTCATGCAGTCTATATTTTCATAGAGATATTCCCTAGTTTGCCTTTTACTGCCCAGTATGGCCTTTCAAATAAACATGAAGAAGCTGGGAGAGGTGGCTCATGCCTATAATCCTAGCTACTCAGGAGGCTGAGATTTTAGGATTGTAGCTGGAAGCCAGCCCAGGCAGGAAAGTTTGTGAGATTCTTATCTCCAGTTAGCCACCAAGAAACTGGAAGTGGCTCTGTGACCCAAGTGGTAGAGCACTAGCCTTTGAACATAAAGTGGTTTAGGAACAAGTCCTGAGTTCAAGCCCCAAAACCAACAAAGAAAACTAAAATAAAATATGCATGAAAAATTTGTCCTTTGTTATATATTGCCAGGTTTTGATTCCACTAATAACATATTGACTAAATATTTATTTTTTCTGATGAGAATTTATGTAAGCTTTGTTTCCAAAATCAAATACATTTTTTTTCATGTATACTCAGTATCAAATGCAGCAGTTGGCTCAAGAAAGTTAGATTTTCCAGAGACTTTTGTTCACTTTTGTGCATTCTCTGCAGATAGACCAAGGATTAGGATAAGGATGCTTCTCAAAGTTTTTGCATCCTGCAGGAAGATACAAATAATATCATTAAAACAAATTATAAGTAATACTTTCAAAAAGTGAAATGGTAAATAAACATAAATTAACTGAATGAGGATGTAGGCCTTTCTAGAGTAACATTTGGCCAGAAACCTGATTACTGAAAAAGCCAGCCATGTAAAGATTTGAGTGACACCTTTCCAGAACCTAACCAACTACTTCAATGATAGATGAAGCTGGCCTGGCATGAGCAGGCTAAATACACTGCATCCAGAAAAACTGGCTGAGGCCAGTTGATACAGATCCTTATACATTTAAACAAATAATCAAAAAACACAAATGAAAGCAGAATCTGTGATATTTTGTTCCTTCAGGTGAAGATTAGAATTTGAGCCATATTCGAATAAGGCAGAGAATAAGAGAAATCATTGTCTCTGACCTGTGGGATTGTACCCACTGAGAAGGGGAGCACTTGAGAAGGAGTCTGTTTTGAGTTCGTTTGTCTTGAGAAACAGTGAATTCTGATATTATTGTTGTACAGCTGATATGTTAAATAGACAATGGGTAGAGAAGTCCAGGCACATAACACTAGAGGAAATGAGCATGGAATTCTCTTAAGGTCAGAAATGGAGAGAGAGAGAGAGCGAGAGAGAGAGCGAGAGAGAGAGAGAGAGAGAGAGAGAGAGCGCAAAGGAAGGAGACCGGCGGGAACATAGTAGTGCTCAGGCTCTGGATGGACATTCAACCCTGTAATGATAACAAATTGTGACTAAAATCTCTTAGGAGCAGCTCATGACCTCCTGGCTTTCTAACAGATAAACTGGCAAAACCACAACTCCAGAATATAGTCTTAATAAGGAGCACGGTTGCATCAGTGAAGTTAATTGCTATGCTATGTAAACAGCCAAGATAATGAGAATTTCCTGATTTATTTTAATTCCAGGTAGTTTTTTTTTCTTTTATTAAATGGCATTTGAATAATCAGAACCAATAAGAAAGCAAAATAACTCATAACTTGCTTTTGCAGCATTCTTCTACCATATGGTGTTTAACACTCAGGGAGCTGACTAGTTCTCAAAGCAATTTGTCATCAAGTTTTACTGTTCAATTCTTTATGTGTTCATACAGTGTCCACAGCTTCCCTATGAATACTATCAACCTTAGTGAGACAACATGCCACACAAGCCACTTAGTCCCTCCCTTCCCTACCCAGGCTCAGTATAATGAAGATATGTAGTTATTGATGCTTTTGTGATCATTTAATACATTTCGGACACCAGGGTTGTGTTTAGAGGTAAAGTTTTAAGTCTATTCTTTACCAGTAAGTGTACCTTAAAGTGATCTTTAAAAAAAGAAAGAAAGAAAATTACCCTTTTGCATAGTGGCACAGAAGGGTATTTTATTACTAGCTAACTGCACTATCAACTTTTCTCATTTTAGACATCACCTTTGGTAGGATTGGTCTAATTTCTGTAAGTCATATTTCTCTCTGTATTTTTTTCTTTTTTAGAGTATAAATATGAAGGAAAAAAGTTAGTGGTAGGTAGAATCTTTTAGCACCAGGTTTTTTTCAAGCAGGCCAGATCCTAGAGCCCTTCCAATAGTACCTTGTCTTTTTAATTTGAAAGGCCAGAGATAAGGCAATGTTGATCAGCCAAGCAGTTGGATTCACTCTCCAGAACTTGTGTTAATAGTTTTTTGGTGTTTCCAGCCAGGCTTCCATTTACTGAGAGGAGAGGAACATACAAAACACTTAGAGCCCTTCATATCAAATGGAATATTAATGTGCGAGCTGTGGCTACAATAAAAGAAAATGTATCAACAGAGCACTTGTGGCTCATACCTGTAATCCTAGTTATTCAGGAGGCAGAGAATTAAAGACCATGATTTGAAGCCAGCCTGGGCAGAAAAGTCCACGAGACTCTTATCTCCAATTAGGAAAAGAAAGGAGGAGGATCCTACAGTTAACTACAAAATGGCTGAAAGTAAAGAAAGGAAGAAAAGAAATGATCAGCCTGAAAATTGAAGATTTTCTAACCTTCAAAAAATATTATTGGAGTAAGAAATGTATGCATTATCCTGCCCATGTAATTGTAACCCCTCTGTACAGTATGTTCACAAATAAAATTAAATTTAAAAAAATTTTAAAAAATATTAAAAAAATATTACTGGAGAAAATCTGAATGTTTACCAATGTGGAATCAAGAAAGAAACTAATGATATTTCATTTCAATGAAAGATCATACTATCCTTAAAAAAAACTAAAAATTTCTACAGGATTGTCAGGGGAAATAGTCTCAAAGATAGATCAAAGTTATAAGCAAATTGTATGAATTGAGTCAAATACAATTAAATAAATAAAGAACTACACTTTTTTAAGAAAGCTGAAAGTAGAAATGTGTTTCCAGTGAAAGAGAGCCAGCCCTGAGCACAAAAAGCCAACTGAGAATGAGAGGCCTTGCATTCAAGTCCCACTACTGGCACACAAAAAATATTAATAGTTATGATAATAATAAGAATTAATAAAAATAAACTAAGAAAAATAAAAGAATGCTGTCCTTGCTGCATCTGGGCTATATCATAAACTTCACACACACACAAAAACAAAAGTCCTTTTGATGATGACTTCTCATTCCAGTAAAAGAAATAAAGTATTATTTCTGAAAAATAACTAAATAAGAAGGACTTGAACTCAAAAAGGAGATTATTGGGGGAAAGAAGAAGCTGAGAATGAGTAAAGCCAGAGTGAGAGAGAAGATGGTCCAAGTACATTTTTTGCACCTATAAAAAAGTCATCATGAAGTCCATTTAAAATAACTTGCAAGGAAATTAAAATAGTGAGAGCAGCCTGGGCAAGATAAAAAACAACAACAACAACAGAGTGAGTGGATATGATCAAAGTACATTATACATGTATGGAAATACCACAATGGATCCCCCTTTTCCATGTAATATATGCAAATGAATGTCATGTTTAAATTTCAGGTTTCTGAGGCTGCTAAGTTGATTTTGTCACCTTGGGTGCTCTCTAGAAGCCTTCAGTCGATTGCTCTCTAAATGCAGTAATCTGAGCAAGAACTCAACTCTTTTCCTTCCTACTCACAGAGGCCACGGTTTTGAGCTATGACGGGAGCATGTTCATGAAAATCCAGCTTCCGGTGGTCATGCACACGGAGGCGGAGGATGTGTCCCTAAGGTTTCGGTCCCAGCGTGCCTATGGTATCCTGATGGCCACCACTTCCCGGGACTCAGCAGATACCCTGCGCCTGGAACTGGATGCAGGGCGTGTGAAACTCACTGTCAACCTAGGTAACAACTCGTCTTCCACCCCTGAACTAACACTTCCCACCTTCCAGTTGTGCCTGCAAACATTTATCAAGTAGCCCGTTTGCCATGGAAAATTAAAACCCTCAATGACCTTAGTTCCATTATTTAATTTGTGGGTTTGTTTTTTTAGGGGGGGATCATCTTTTTATTTTGCCTTTTGTTACATTTAATATAATTTCCTGTTCTGTGATTCCTACCACTGACGGTTCTTAAAAGGGGAAGAAGCCATGTCTATTTATCATTTAGGTGAATTGGAGATATAAATATAAAGAACTGTAAAGATGAATTGAATATAAAGGAATACAAATATCACCTATGCTTCAGATTGATTAGAGATGACATCATTTATGTCTACTTTGACTTAGAAAATGTACTTTGCTATTTAGATCAGCCGTTTCTTTGGGCTTCTCCTTTGAACAGTTCCCTTTGTGGTCTTCCATCCTTTCTGTTTCAAAGTACTGTGTGGTGATAGTTTGCTATCAGATAGCAATCCACAACCCTTCAATGCCCAAAGTCTGCGGCCCTCAGCAAACAGCTATGAGAACACGAAGGACACAAGCTCTTCTACAGAAAGATAATGCTGCCCTGCTCCTATGCAACACTAAGGAAGTCACTACAGTAAAACCTCACCCACCTGGACCTACCATGGGGGAAAGGCAGGCTGGATTAACAAAAATATTTAACAAAAACGTTTGTTATAGAGTTTCAGTGAGAAGCAGCTTTCTAATTTTTTAAAGTGGCATTCAGAAACACAAATCAATATATGGAAAATGAAGGAAAGGACATCGTAGGGAGCTTTTCATGGCTGGATTCAGAGATGGTTACATACAAATTGTGCTGTCAATTTGTAATAATATGTTTGCAATCAGTTTTTTCCTACCTGCACTTGGCATTTAAATCTTGTTCATTCCTGATTTTAAAAAAATAATTAGGTGATTTCTGAGAAAGTGAAGATTCAATATTCTGCCCAATAAGTTTCAATATAGTTAACTCCAATGGAGTAAAAATGAATGAGGTTTTACTGTATTTTGTGAACGTATTGCATACACATAGAAAACAACAAAGATATGCAGAAAACTAAAATTCAAACTATGAAGACAGTTTTATTTTAAAGTAAACCAAAACCACTAGTACAGGAGAGCATTTTGGGAACCCCACTTACATTTTCAAATTGTGCTGGGCAGAATGATAACTCAGAAAATTCAAAATTAATGCAAACATTATTCTTCTTTAATTGCATGCAACTGACACTAGTAAAATAAGTTAAATAATAGTTTATTTTAAAATTCCTATTTAGTGCACACCATTTCCTGTTCTGTTAGAGTTCCCTCTAGTGACCACATTAGGTTACTACAAAGCCAGTCAAATTGTCTCATTGCTGCAGGAAGCTGCTAGCAAAGAACCCTCAGGGGCGTTTTTTCCATAGCAAAGCATTCTGTAGAAAGAGCTGTGTAGGTGCTGGTCCTTGGCTGTTTGCAACCACTTTTCTGATGCGGTTGACGACACATGACAAACTCAGCTATATGGATACAGAATCTAGGTTTATATTTTTCATGTTCCCCAAAGGCATTAAAAATACTAAAATGAAACCAACAAGGATATATCACAAATGAACACAGGACATCCCATGTTGTTCTTTACAAATAATCATTCAGATCACATTCTGTGAAGTCCACACCAGACATTCTGTTCTTCTAGTATCTGCTCTCATGTCAAGGAAATACACAAAAGACAAAATTAATGGTAATGTTAACACTAACACTCATGGAGATAGCATTGGAAGCTTCTAAGAGAGGGATACAATGTACTCCGAAGAAGAGCTGCCCCTTAGCCACTGTGGTTTCTAAAGCATGTACATAGTTGCTTTTGTTTTCCTCCTCCATGTAATACATCCAACAGCTGGCTGTAACCTTTTTGCACCGAGGTAATTAAATTAAGGAACAAGAACCCAAACATACAAAACCATTAGGTCACAATGAGAATAATTTCTTCTAGCTCTCCAGTGGTCCACTGGAATTCTGAATGATTCTGTTGGCCTTTGTGGGATGTTAGATTTTGGAGGTCCAAGATGTCTGAGCCTAGCTGAGTTTGCACTTGTACCCCATTGTGACGGAGCACTTTTTAATTTCACTGAAAACCATGATATGTTCTTTCACAGATGGGGAAAAAGTTGCGGCCAGTCTAAGTCAAGCATCTTTGACAGTTAACTACTCTTCATTTCACTTAGATTTGTCACCATGTAGCTTTGTTTGAATTGGCCATTTTTTTTAACATTCAATGATTGTTTCCAATGGTGCAGTTTTATAACAATAATCTGGGTTCTAGACATCTTTAAAAAAATAATGCTTATGGAGTGGCCATATTTGCATGTGTCTGTCCCCGGAAGGGTGGAACTGTGATTTTATTGGATGTCTGCAGCTATTACCTTGAAGGATAAATTTTCATTTTTCATCTATTCTTCCCCATCTAGATTGTATCAGGATTAACTGTAATTCCAGTAAGTGCCTATTCAAAATTTTTAAAATGTTATTCCTCCATTATGATGTAAGCTAGCCAAGAGAAGCAAAGAGAAAAAGCAAGAGAAATATGTTTATAAAACTCAGAATCTCATTTTTGAAGTCTGCCAGTCCATCATCTGGGTTGTAAAAATTCATCTTGCAATATGTACAGCAGAATTGTTTCCCACCATGATTCCTATTTCCATGTGGGAAAAGAGCCAGCACGTATTTTTTAACAGAAGGCACAAACACCTGTTTACAGTCCTATATACCTATACACAGGTACAACTACAATTTCATTTTGCCAGGTCTTGGACTTGAGCAGTTCCCTTTATAGCCAAATGCAGGAATATACTGTCGGTCTCATTTCCTTCTGTTTTAATTTTTTTACTTGAATATAAAAACCAAATGTTAAATTTCTCTCTTGTTGAGAGTTATTCATAATTCCTTCTAAATTTATCTAAATTTTAACATGGTAAAGTGCCTTTCTGTACCATGTTCTTAGAACATTATTGGTCAGAAAGCTTTATCCTTAATTATTAACAATACTTATATGATGGATTTTTACATCCTAATCATATTTCTGAAAAAAATAACCAAAATCCTTCGATTCTGTGATTTGCATGTCAAATGATGAGTCAGCAAAGATGTATGGACTGAGTTTTGTTTGGGCCAGAGATCTGACAGGGTATGGGGACTGTGATTTTATTTTGAGGTGCAACATTATATGAAGAAAAAAATAATTATTTCTTTCTATCAATGTTTAGATTTTTCTTTTCCAGGTTTTGCTGACCACATAATGAAAAGCCCCCTGAATGACCACAAAATCATTAATGATTTAATAGAATTATGCTAGCATGGTTCTAATACCTCAGACATAATAAAATATTCTTCTCAATTTTAAGAGAAAAACCAAGTGTGAATTGACAAAGTTTGTTTCCCAGATGTTTGGCTGTTTTTCCAAATGACAATATGTTTTATTCTGGGGTACAAAGTCATAAAAATTGTAAAAGCAAAACAGTTTTTATCTGATAAAAGACATACTTGTAAGTGTTCATATTTGTATTTGTACAGTTCACATTTTTGTTCATATTTTTAAAGTAGCATAAAGATGAATCTATTTAGTTAGAGTAATGAGAAAATAGCTGAATTATAAAAATTAAACTTTTAATTTTGAACTCTAGCCAGCATGCCAAGTATTAATAAAAATTATCTCAAAAAGAATATTTCCTGCAAATAATCTTTCAATGATATGACACAAATAAACTTTTTCAAGTATACATAATCTGCTCTCCAAACCCATTGCTTCTACACATTCTTTGAAGAAAACTTTTTATATGTCTCATACCATGTTGCTGTTTACTTTCAGTTCTAGGACACAGAGATATGAAAATTCTGTCTCCAAAAACCAGGTTTGGCATAATCCAAATATGCTTTCTTGATCCATTCTGAATTCTAGAAAATACTTGTGTAGAAAATGCCCCCTTTCTAGACCTGAACCTTATGTCTTCTTTTTATTTTTGATAGGCATATAATGAAGAATAGCTTTCTAAACTAACAAAATATGATTATATAAACTCAACTTAGAAGTAATAAGTTAGGATTCTTTATAGCTTCATCAATGACTTTTAAGTATCTATCTATCAGTCTATCTATCTATTTGTACTAAAATTATCTTCTTATTTCTAAGTCCTCTTTTGGTAACAGGAGAATCTGGTGTTTATGATAGTTGCTACCCACACCAGACATCCCAAAGGATAATTTTGAAGGCAAAGGTTATTTTTTTGTGTGGCTGGCTAGTTTAAATTTCCCCCTCTATACAGTATGAGTGACATTCAAATAGGTAAATTAATTGAGTAATTATGAACTTTGAGTGTCCGCTTTGGACAGGGCTGAAAATGCTTGAGGGCAGTCACTGGAAGGAATGTTCAGTGACCAGGTAATGACTCCACTTCCTTTGGCCTTTATTTTTGTGTGAAGAGTAATGGGCAGATGTTTTAGAAAACCCCAGGTTTAGGAAGAAGACTCAAGGGTAAGGAAAGTTAGAAATTTACATATCAAATAATGTGAGTCCAACTCACAAGAATTAAATAAGCAGAGATTTCCTACCTGCATTGCATTTGCTACCCAATAAAAAATAAATTAGAAATGTCTGGATTTCAGGTTAAGTTTTAGTTTAATGAAAAAGTGATTTATCATATGAATCCTCTGTGAACTACAGGCTTGTGTCTGAAACTGTGAAGATTCATGTACGTTTATTAAGTCACAGCTGCATAACATGATTGCCTCTAAAAGCTGTTGCCATACCTATGGTATCAACTGCATTTGGGATTAATATGAAATATTCCAATTGATATATTTTAAGAAAACTGCCACAGGAAATAGGAGTTACAACCCAAATGATTACCTCACCTTGAGAACTAATATTAAACTCTAAATTATTCAATGTGAGACAGTTCTCTGCAGTTACTTCAAATTGCTCTGCCGTTCCTGTACTCATCATCTTTTCCCTCCCCATCTAATTTACAGCATCAAGCTCCATATAAAAGAGAAAATGTGCATGGTATCATATTTTCTGATTTTTGATTTTGAAGAATGGGAGAAGAGTAAAGACCTGACTTGCTGTATTCAATCCTACAGGACCATTAAGAGATGTCAGATTGTTTTATTTCTCCTCAATCCTGGGTCACAAGGGCAATGCAGATATAGAATTCTCTGTGGCTAGACCAGGGATCACGGTTGTACAAAGGCTCCTCTGAGAAAGGACAGATTTGAATTTCCAAGAACTTACGAAACCAGATTTTTTTGTTGCCACCATATTTCTCTCAAAGAGAAAAAAATATATCAAGCATCTTTGAATAAAAGAATAGAGCCTCTTCTCATTTAAGAGTCTAAACCTTGCCTTCATGTATACATAGGTTATATTTTTCTTTCTTTTATTTCTTTTTAAAGAGAAATTTCTGTGAACAGTGGCCATGTGAGTGTAGAAATGAATATTTTATCTTTCAGATTGCAGAAAGGAATGTGTTTGCATACAATCCCAAACCAGTCTCCATTTACTGATACATTTTTTGAGTTTATCATTACTGAAATATGGGTTTAGGGTAGTTTTTGAAAAGTCATGGGATAAAAGGTAAACTGAAGGATATAATACCTCTGATTTTTACTGTCATCTTAGAATAAAAAGACAGCTAAATTACCTTTTCTCTCCCAACTTCCCCATCTTGAGAATAACGGTTTATCGTGATTCAACAATCTTATATTGAATTGCTCAAGGAGACACCAACTTTTAATCATGATGCTTTCTTTCAAAACAATTAAAAGTACTTTAATCAAGATCTATGGAAAAGTACTATAAAATAATACTCTAATGTAAATAGACAAATATATTTGAACTCATTTTTCAAAATTATGGACCTGTGGACAAAAAATTATCCTAAGAATAATTACTAACACAAAGCTAAATCTAATAAACCATTGTCAAAAAAGCCAAACCAGATGCTTTTTGAATTATGAATTTTTTTGCATGAAAAGCTGTGTGATTGGTACCTTCTTGCATAGTCCATAGCATTTAATGACTTGAAAAATCTTGACCTCCTAAGTCTTTTAAACTATTAAAATTGCTAAAAGGCTTTTCTATTTCTTGTGAGATGATGCAAAACTGGGGCCACTTTTTTTTCTCTCTCTCTTTATATATATATATATATATATATTAAAATAAGGATTCATCAATTCATGTCTTGTGTGTCCATATTATTTGACTTAAATTATGCTTGTATATTTGCCTCTTCTCCTGCCCATTTGCTCTTCATTTGTTTTTCCAAGTTTCCTCTTCTATTGCCATTTCCAATGTAGCCTTCTTCCTATTCTCTTCCATTTTATATGCTTACATGAACAAAAACTCTTATAGTCTTCTCAGAGAAAGTGGTTCATCTTAGATTCAGAAACAACACAATTATAGATGACAGGAATGGGAGAAAAATGTCAGAGGTTGAAGTTCAGATACTTTTTGCAGTTCAGTACCCAAGTACTGGAGACAAAACAGAATTTACAGGCAAGCACTTAACCTCACTTTGGACTTGAAGACAGATAAGAAACACTCTGCACAGTATGTTATTAGAAAATGTACTTTGATGGATGTCTGGGGTAGATAATAAGATCTTTGTATTATCATTTTATTACCAGAATGAAAAGATCAACTGGATATTAGTTATCACCAATTTTTCTATGGAGATAAAAATGGAAAGCAATAAAGAAATGCAAAATGTCAACCAGTGGCACTTAAGCCATATTAGATTACTTTGGTCAGGCTGTAGTTTGGCAAGCTACTGAAGAAGATAGGAGGGAATTCTGCGGGCTGGAACTTGCTAACATGAAGCAAATATTCAGTGCAGAGCAGCTATGTGCTGCCCAAGGAAAAGAGAGCTGGAGAAGGGAGTCTTCTGCCTCTGCCCCCTCCAACAAGCATTTAACTTGTGTTTGTCAGTCATTGACTCTCAGGGGCTGTGCTGTCTGACAGCCTTGCAAACACACCGTTTAAGAAATAAGCCTAGGCACAGAAATGAATGGAGGAATTTTGAGTTGAATGTCCCTGTTGTTGTTATTGTTCGCTGAATGCATATATGGAGGAAAGTAAAATAAACGAGAATTTTTACAAATTTCTACTCATTATCTTTCTTTGATTTAATTTTACTGTCAAGGTGATGTACAGAGGGGTTACAGTTAGAGATGTAAAGTAATGGGTTTGTTTCTTGTTGAATATTGTTATACTTTCCCTCATTTTTCTCCCATTTTTACCAAAATCTTAAGAGTAACTGAATTTAAAATGCAGAGAGGAAAAAGAGAGAGAGAGAGAGAGAGAGAGAGAGGAGGGAGAGAGAAAGAGAGAGATAGAGAGAGAAGGAAAAAAGAGACTATAGGCTTCTAATTGAAAACAAATAGCTAAAAAATAAGCAAGTGGTTTGAATATGATAAGAAGTCTTTAGAAAAATATGACAGTTGGAATGAATTTTGAAGGAAGTCTATTTTATCTATCTACATGTTTAAATTTATAAGACTTATAAGGAAGAATATGGTTGTCATGTATTTTCTATTCAGATGACCACGTAAATAAGGTTATCAGTATCACAGGGACTTCATAAGCAGAGTTCTGGTCCTGATGAATATTGATCTAATTATTGCCAGTACAGAAATATGAAAGGTGTCATAAAAGTTTAAAAGATTATTCTTTTCTAATAAAATAATTGCTCTAGACCTAGGTGCTTGAACTTGGGGCTTCTTTGCTCAAGGCTTACATGCACTACAGTGCCACTTCCAGCTTTTTGGTGATTGATTGGAGCTGAGTCCTGCCCAGGCTGGCTTTAAACTACAATTCTCAGATCTCAGCCTCCTAAATACTTAGTAATACAGTGTGAGCAACCAGTGCCCAGCCATAATATAATTTTAATAGATTATTCCAAATAATCTTAAACATCTGATCAATAAAACTGCAAACAAATGTGAGATTATGCTCTACTTTACAAAAATACACAACTAAATGCTTAAACATACAAAACAAGTATATAGATCTATTCTTAAAGCACTCAGCATATGCATAATTTACAGTATTTTAGATAATACCTTACTGAAACAAAAATCACGGACAATTTAAATCTCATTTTAGCATAGAATATACCTATGACAGTCCCAGTGGAAAGAACCAGATAAAGAATAATGAACTTATGGTGTTTTTTTTTCTAAGAAGTACAGCATTGAAACCAGACTTAGCTGTCAGTTTATTCACTAAAACATTTCTTTCAGTGACTGCAAAAGTATATGTCCGAAGCAATGCATAAATCCAGATTAGTGCTGACTGAATTATTCAGTTGTCCTTCAATGAGAAGATGTCATGAAAACAATGATATACGTAGAAATTATCTGAAAATATCTAGAAAATCTCACAAAACAGCCTGTATTTCATATTCCTTTATTGGTTTCTTTGATGGAGCTGTTATTTTACTACAGCCAGAATGCTGCCTAATATAATGGAATGCAAGGCATTATTTGTAGTGTTAGAAAACAACTAGTTTGTAAATATTCACCACATCCTCCTTAAGTTCCTTCTCTTCTTCAACTTCTTTTTTGTTTTCTTTCTTTCCTGTCCAATCTTCTTTTTCTGCAAAAATGGCATCATAAGTTTCATAAGTCCAAAACTATGAAGAGCAACACTTTGAGTCTCACACTTCTTCCTATAAAGAAGTTTTTTACATTTATTTTATCTCATTTGCAGATACATGATTAGAGCTTCTTCCTTGGCTTAGTTTCATAAAGGTACCAATAGCATTCTTCTATATGTGAAATGGTTGATCTTTTTACTTTTGTACTTATAAAGATTCACTTTCATAGGGAGTTAATTTCTACAAAATCAAAATCACTAGTGTTTAAAATAGCATTGAATCTCTAGAAAAGTATCAGTGTTACACAGTGATCAAAAGTGTCTGATTAATCATGTAGTTTTCTTTTTACAATTCTACCATTCACAATTTTATGTTATTTGTTTTAAGTTTTTATTGTAAAGGTGATGTACAGAGGATTTTCAGTTGCATAGGCCAGATAATGAGTGCATTTCTGTATGAACAGTGTCACCTCTTCCTTCGTTTTCTCTCAGTTTTCTTTTCCCTTGTGACCTCCTCCTTCCTTTCCAAGTTGTATAGTGTATTTTCAATACAGTGTCTAGTAAGTAATACATTCACAATTTTAATAAAAAGAAAACCATTGTTATTTTTATACTTTATTAATTACTTACATACTAAAAATATGAAGAGAAAAAATATGATCCTGTACTTCAGCTTCCTACATAATTATGAAGTAGGAAATGTCAGCTACCTACTGGAGACACATATCACTTAAAAGTGATGCATTGTTCATTTTAGTGATAAGACAGGTAAATATAAGCAGTCCAGTTTTGCTTCTATGTACAGAATGTACATAGAATGGTTTAAACTTCAGAGCCTGAAAATTTTGGAAGAACTTGGAGAATTTTGACTGAAGATTTCTAGAGTTTGTTCTTCATAAGAATTTTTGTCTACTGGTGGCTCACACCTATAATCTTAGCTATTCAGGAGGCTGAGATATGAGGATCAGAGTTCAAAGCCACCAGGACAGGAGAGTCCCCAAGACTTACCTTCAATTACCCACAAGAAAACCAGAGGTGGTGCTGTGGCTTAAAATGGTGGAATGTTAACCTTGAATGAAAAAGCTCAGGAACAGTAGGCTCTACAACAGATAAAGGAGAGAGGGAGGAGAGACAGAGACACAGAGAGAGACAGAGACAGAGAGACAGAGATAGAGACACACACAGAGAAAGACAGAGACACATAGAGAAAGACAGAGACACACAGAGACAGAGACAGAGAAAAAGATTGTTTACATACTCAAATAAACTAATGGACCTATGCTTAAGAGAACCATTGTGGTTGACATTTTAAAAATCAGTTTTCCTAAATTTTAAAATATTTTTATTACAACAAAAATGTATTAATTCCATTCCCATTAAGCCCAAACTCATGCTTATTCAAATATAGCTTAAATTAGATTATATCATAATGTGTGCAAATTAAAAAATAGGTAACTTTTATTAGGTAATGAAATTATTTTTCCAACTACTAAAACAAATATATTTTGGGCTATTTTAGAAGATCTCAGCATTTCTAATCACTTTTATCTAGTTTCTATAAATATTTCCTAAAAAACATTACTAGTTAGCATATGAGAAAATAATAGAGTTTCCACAATACTATATAACGGTTTGTATTAGGTAAAACTATTTCTAAGAACCTAAGAAGCAGACAAGTAAGTATCTGGGATAGTTTATTGATGAAGGTTTATTATAAAGATATTCAGCAATTGCTGTAAACATAAACTATTTTCAGTCATAGAGTGAGGCATATTAGAACAAGGGTCAAGAACTGCAATGTTGTTTAGCAACCTACTCCGTGTTTTTGCTGTTATGATCACTTAGTATTGTCTCTGTATTTCTACAGTTTCTGCTACTCCTCTCCTTGGTACCTCCTTGCTTCTGCTTTGGTTATACCTTCCACTTTTCCATATCTCTCGCTCATTAATGGTGTCTTCTACCTCATGGGCTCTATTCATTAGCTGCACTGTGCATGTACTTCATTTGTTGCTGCTACTCTTTCTTTCACTGTCTACTCTGTATGTGCTAGATATTCAAATTCTCCTTGAATAATCTAGTGTACTAAATCATGTCCTAATATTTGTGCAAATAGAAATCCAAATACTGTAGAATTAACATATTTTGGGGCTCTGACAAAATTGATTTTACAGAATTTTTTGTAATTTATGATGTTTTGTAAAAATTCATAATTTAATTTCTAGCAGTCATAAGCCTAGCTGGGCTCACCCTTTAAAGAACACTTTCTGGAAGGTAAGGTGAGCCATTCATTTCTGATTTTGATCCAGAAGCAACTTTAAACAGAAGAGTAAATCTAATATATTTTCAGTAACTAGAATAGATGGTCTCAAGTTGAGTCATGGAACTGAAACTGATTTCTGCAGTTAACCTAATTAATAATAACTACTCCAATGCAAAAAGTATACATTCCTCTTGTCTTTGGGAAAATAGTTTCTATGACTGTTACAATAGAAAATTGTAGGAATGATACTTTTAGTCAAATCATCTTTGCATTTGTGACCATAATCATGATTGTTTATGAAATTCCAAGTTGCATATTTGTAAATATTTGTATTCTTATTGTCTATATATTTTTAGAGTTTTATCACTTAAACATGGTTCTGTGTAGGATCTCATAAGACATGTCTAAATAAATGGAAATATAAATCAACATCATACTTTTCTCTATACAAATTAACATTTCTCAGTCTATAATGCTTATTTTGAAGCACTTAACTCTTTAGCACTTAATTTTACACCTATTAGCAATCCTATTATGTGATAAACATTTCCTGGAAATGAACTTTTTCCCTTAAAATGAAATCACAGTCCATTTTTTTTACTTTCATTGTATTAGATTATTTTATTATGCCTCTTTCTAAACTTGACAGTTGACCTAGATTAGACTTAAGGTAGATATTTTAGAAACATTCTTTTAGCAATATATGTATTTAAATTTTGCTCATTTTTACTGTGTCGTAAATGTAATTATGCACTCAAAAAGTGAATTCTAGTTCTTAAGATGTATTTTTTTATATTTAAAAACGTTTACAACAGAAATATTTACCCTGATCTGTCATAAATGGGTACAATCAATATCAAAGCTATGAAGCCCAAAAGATTTCTTTTCTACCTAGAGCTATGATATTTAGGAAGAAAAGGAAAGGCATGTAAGATGCTGGAATTTACTTTAAGGTCAATAGAATGGAGTTACTATGATATAAGAAAGCAACACAGAACTCCCTGGAGCGTATTTTCAACATTGTTCCAAGGATAGATTTTCTTGCAGACAAAATGCACCTCTGGTCCTTTCTATTTTCTTTTTCTCCTCTTTACTTTTTTAAACTCTTTTTTATTTTTCAATAATTACTCATTTTACCTTGAGTTTCCTTAATTTCTAAGCCAACTAATCTCTGACTTTAGAAGTTCCCAACTTATGTATGGGCCTTAGGTCATTTTGCTACCTAGTCCATACATTTTAAGTTTATTCAGCACAACAGAGGGGGCAGGGAAGCTGTTCAAATAGTCATTTTCTAAGTTATCCAAATTCTCCAGCTGCGAAACTTTTGTGAATGGAGACATTAGAAGTGGATGGTGTTACTTTTAATCAATTACTTGGCTTAATTTAATATCAAGAGCTATTTTAGCAGTCATAAAAATGTCATCTCAAATCTAAAAATATACCCATTTAAAAACTGAGTATTTATTATGTTCATGGCACTGAGCTAGAAGATACAGGGTATTTTCTCTGAGATGTAAAATTCATTGAGAAGAGATAGTAATCAAGGCAATGTAATAATATGTATACTGTATTTACTATAGTGGAGGGCTTACCATATAGCTAGCATTAGTTTAAGCAATCAAAATTTGTTAAATACTATTATTATAGATTCTTTCTGTTACTAGATTATTTTATTAATAGGAATACTGACAACAAAAATGTAAGTAGCTTGCTCAAGGTCACACAGCTTGCAATTTGAGGAGCTAGATAATAATCCACCAGAATAGCTGCACCAGATCTTCAAAAAATACATTTTTTGAAAGAGGGGATGGGGCTAAAAGTAGAGTTTTAACTAAGCAAATTGAAAGATTGAACAATATAAACAGTATATGAACAGTCTTGTCAAATATTGATCAAATGTTTTTCCTCTGTTATTAATCCTCAATTCTGAAAAGCAGACATATCCCAGCTTAATGACTGGCTTTATAATATTTGTTCAACATGCATGCTAATTGGGAAAGGATATTTCTTATATTTTAGTGTGGAGAAATGTGTCTGCCTTAGGTCTCTATAAATATCTTTGCGAGTAGGGGCGGGGGGAAAGGATGGACAGCTCATTATAAAGGCATTCGGATTAGTTCTCAAGGATGCATCCATGGCTCAATGGAGGCAACCTGAGGGGAAATATACAGAAAGAGAAAGAGAAGAGGGCAGGGTTGTAAGGCTCAGCCACTCAAGCTTCTGCTTCTTAGGGTGATTGGTCTGTCACCAAGTCCAGTTCGTGACTAACTAGACATCACCAGAAAGACAGGATAGGGAGAGCTTTTCTGACACTCCAGAGGGCCATGTAATTAAGCACCCACAATATGGGGGAAGATGACTCAATTGTGCTTCCTACGTAGGCAAATGAAGGATTTGCTCCCAACACTGTCTGCACCTTCCCAAATATAGAACTTGCTGTAGAATAAATAAGCACACCATTTATACTCCTAATTAGATGCAACTTATGCAATTCAACAGGATTCAACTTATGCAATTTCCCAGCACCCTGTGTTTAGGAAAACCCTGTGCTTGGGTTAATGCTTTACTCTCATGTCTTGGGGTTCTTAATTTTTTAACAAGTGCACCATATTTTCAGTTAGCACAGGGGCCTGAAAATTATGTAGCTTATACTACCCCTGACACTGTAAGAAAGTAGCAAAAGAATAATCTGGAAGTGTGATTTACATGTTTAATTTTATTTTGCCATTTTCTAGCTGGCTCATAGGAGAACTAAAAAACAAAAAAGGTTCACTCTCATAGCCTAATTCTAAAAATTGAGAATGATAAAATAGAAACATTTAAACCATTATCATCCTTTGATAATCTTGTAAGCAGAGGTCAGATTAATTTTAAAGTAATGATTTTAAAACCAGAAACTAGTAGCAAAGTCAAATGCCATAATTACAGCCTAAGAAGCACATCCTCTTGTCTTGCCAGGAGCAAATACTGCCAAGAGCCGTGACTCAGGCATCAAGCAGCGATGGGCTTTTCTCTGTTTCTAGGGCATTTCTCTCTGCACAGAGTGTCCCAATGACAAGGCTTCTTTCCAGCTCCCTCCCGACAGGGTCTTACCTACCCCCAGACATAAAATAAACTGACAAATAGAACTTGTTAATATCTAGAAGAATTGATACAGAGCATAAAAAACAATTTTTACACACATGCATGCACATGCCTCAAACCTTTTAATAAAAGCTTCTAAATTTGAAAACAAAAAATGAGGCTGATATAGTCCAGAATTTAGAAATGAAGGGCTCTTCTTACAGTTCATGTACATTATTATCAAAATGTACTGAAATTGTTTTGAGAGTTCATGGTAGTCATTTCACTGGTAAGATAACAAAGACTAAAATCAGTAAATTACACTAACCAGCATAATTTAGGTTAATAGTAGCATTGAACCTAAAACTTAGGTTGCCTAACTTTTAAATCCTTGCAATTTTTTTCTATTATTATTTTTTATTATCCATTGTAAATACTTATAGAAAATATTTTTGTTTATTCATTTGTGTATATCTTAAAGGAACCTAAAAATTATTGTTCACAAACTAGTCATGTTTTAATTAATACTGCATTATTGGAAAAAGCCACTCATATTTGTTAATATAGTCTATGACAATTTTCATAGAACAAGAACAAACTTGGATAAGTGCAATGATGACCACATGGCTTATAAAGACAAATATATTTATAAAACTACAAGTTTTGATCATAGATCTATTAGGATATAAGCTCCTTCAGACACTGAGTGAAGGCATTTCTAATACTGAAATCAGTGTTGGGTACAAAATAATTTTCAAATAAATTAACAGGATACACATGCCCTGTGATTCATAATGCATAAGAGCAATTACATGGGGGAAAACAACAGATATAATATAGACTATTCAGTTTTGTAATTGCACAATTATAGATGTTATGGTGTCAAACCATGTCTTTGTAATTCAAAGTTTAATCTTCTAGAACTGTTAAAATCATGTATAAATATACAGCCAGTTATATGTGTAAGGCAAAGTTCATATTTCTTATTAAAATTTATATGAGAACTATGAAAACATTAGGATCAACCTTGACTTATGCTAGTATTTCAGCTCATATGGCTGTACTAAAGCATAACAATAATTAATAAAGTGGATGAAGTGAGTGCATCTTTTCTAAAAAGACAAATTTTGTAATCAAGGCAGACACATCCATCAACTTCCCAATTTGAACATGAAGTTAGCAGTGTGGGCAGATGAACCATTGAACTAATTGGGTAGTGGTATAAATGAGAAATTATTTCTTAGATACCTTTATTGGGTAGTGGTATAAATGAGAAATTATTTCTTAGATACCTTTCAGACAATGTATACTTTTATAGTGTCTGAAATATACCAGCAGAGGGAGATGTAATAAGTTTCTTCCATATGGTACCAAAGTCTAAGTGTCATATGAATACAAATGTAACTGATATGGTTTATGTACTCCCAAATTTATATCAACTATAAATGTCATTCAGTTCCAGGTATATCTATGAAGTTTTTCCCCTAGAAGTCTCTGCTTATATTACTTAAAAGAGTTCCTATCTTCATTTTCCTTTTCCCTATTGCTTTTCAACACTGCCCTACCAACTCACATTCCCAAACCAGTCTAAGCAGTCACAGACACTTACCTACCCTTTTTTTATGCAAGTGATCCAAAATTAATATCATGGGCATCTCATGTTACTCCACCTTTATTGACCAATTGTGTTCTCCTTTGCAATATATATATGTGTATATATATATTCATATATACACATAAATATAATTTACTTTCACATTTATTGTGAATGCTTTGGGAAGTAACTAAACAAAAGCAAATAGTGCTAAATCTCAGGTTAAGTTGACAACTGTTCCAAAAGGTAGGACTTTGAATGTCCTAATTTCAAATGATTGTACTATTCAGTGTACTTGCTTAATTAAAGTCATGCATATTGTTTTTATATAACAATATCTTATTTATTTATCTACTATATCAAGCTACCAGGTATTTGTAAGTGATAGGTGCTTTGGGGATGTTTGTAGAACCCACAAATTGGCCTTTACATTATTCTCTCCTAAATGCAAGAGATAGCTATAATTGGTGTCACATCAGATGTCAAAATTGTGATTTTCATTGGTCCTTAAAACCATTCAATAAAGGAGAGCAGATCACATATTTACAGATTGTAGAAGGGAAAGTTAAAGAAGCCCACCAACTTAACCAAACCCAACAAAACAGAACATACAAAATCTCATTTGGAATACCCACGCTCAAGCTTTCTCTACTATGCCTTGTCCAAGGAAATACGGGAGAATTGACATTTGAATGAATGTTCCAGCACTGTCTCTAGAACTCAGTGTACAATACTCTCTTGTTTCTGGATTGTGCTGATTCTGCTACCCAAAGCAGGAAGACCCTTTCAAAATGTATTTGGAAGAGTGCTGTCATGGGTTGATACATAGGAAGAAAATTGGAAAGGAGCAGGAAAGAAAAGAATGGCATGAAAAGTAGGTGACACATGTTAAGTAGGTTCGAAATGAATCATGGATACACCATTCTACCAACATTGCCGCTAGGAGGACTAAGATAAGACAGCTAACATCTCCCATAACTCACCTGGAATAAAGATGAGTAGGATCAATTAACCATACACTTTTTGGAAACTATTCTTTTCTTCATTAAAACATTTTACATATCAATTTATGTTCCCCAATAGAATAGAATGAGTTTAAGTTCAAATCTAACTCAAAGAGACTCACAGGAAGAGCTTAAGCCCAATTAGTTAAGTTATATCAGCATGGTAACCGGTTGATTTTCTTTACAGATTCTTGAACTGGTAATGTAGACACTTGAGCTCTCCAGCTAAATAGTTGTGCTCTGGAGACATTTAGCCTGCAATACTGAATTCAGACCCAGTCTGTTGGAATTAGTACCTGTGGACCTTCTCCCACCCACTGCATTCCTTTTTTACATTTACCTCTTGTACTGCTACAGTTGTAATACTTTCTTTGGGAAAGACATTTTAGTGGACCTGGAAAGCTGAAAAAAAATCTGTCTTAGCTCTGTTCCTTACTGCTTCTGACTGAGACTTATAATTCACCTCACCTTTCTAGATCTGCTTTCTTGAATCCAAAATATGAGATGATGCTTCTGTAGCTTAAATAATAGGTGCCAGTCAGAATCAAGTACAAGACTGCATATAAGACACAACTCCCTACAAAAACAAAAACTAACTTTAAGCAACCATGCTTTGGACTTTCTTAATCTCACAAGTATTGTACCCTCTCATGGACCATTCAGATGATTTAACAAAATACCATAGAGTAGCTGGTTTCAATAATAGACAGGTCTTTGCTCGTAGTTCTGGAGGTTGGAAATCCCAGATGGAACTATTGCAGATTTGGTTCTTTGTGATGTCCTCTTCCTGGTTTGCACCAGGCTGCCTTCTCCCTAAGTAGAGGGTGAATTATGAGAAGATTCTCTTCACTAGAGCCTCTTAGCGGCTGTGTGGAGGTTTTCTCACCTGTTGATTCTTTTGTAAGGCAAGCTGGAAAACATCACCAAGACATCACAAAGATACAAGATATGGGGAAAAGGAGAACTCAAATTCTGCAAAGGGTCTCATAAAGACAGGCTAAATACTGAAAGGGAAAACAAGTAGGCTTTGAGCAAATCAGACCTCAAACAACACTCAGTTCTACCCCCTTGTAAGCTGTGTGACCATGAGACAAACAGGTTTAGCTTTGTAAACCTTCAGCCTCACATTTGCAAGTTGATAATGATGAAAAGCTGAAATAAGATGGCAGATAAACTGCCTTGTACATGTTAAGCACTCACCAGCCCCAATTTCTTTTTCATAGTAAATCAAGTATTAGTAATCACAGACCTGAACTTCCAGCCCAGAGTACCTTTTGGGTTATATCACTACCATTATTTAGAACCCAGACGATTCAGGATGTTTCTAAGAACCTAGTCTTCCAATATCAAACTGCTTGTGTTTTTAATAATGCAAGGGAGATGTTTGAACTTAGCCCAGAGAGGTTTTTATGAACCAAAGGGTTATTTTTTTAATTAGATTTGGGGCCTGTTGTGGAAATAGCCGTTTCGTAGATTAGGCATTATGGCTGTACTGCAGGATGGCCCCCAGAATGGGATATGATGATGATATCGCCCGTATATAGCTTTTCCTTGTGAAAACATATTTAAAACTAAAGGGATAGGAAGAAAGCTGCCTCTAAAGCACATATTTTGAAGTAGAAAAAAATTCTTCCCTGTAAAAGTAGCTTTAAAATAATATATTCTCTTTTCAGAGATCAAAACCAGGGATCACCCAGCTGTCAGGAGGAGGCTCAGCTTCTGTGCTTTTAGATGCTTTCCTCACTGCTGAAGCTGGAAGGAAAGTCTTTGATCCAGGAACACACTTTCAACATTTTTGGTCCCGTGGCCGTTTTGCCGTTCCTGAACTCGCCAGCTTCCACTAGTCAGTTAGTGATCAATTTCTCAAAACCATTCTACCCAGAACTTTTTACTGAGATATCTAGATGTGTAATTTTATCTTCCCTTAAAGAGGAAATAAAGAGAGATTTGTAATCTTAACAGTAGTTTGCTACTGCGAAAGAACAGAGGTAATGTACCTTGCACAATTTAGCTTTAGATCACTGATGCATTTTAACCTCAAAAGACACACCCATGGGGAAGGAGAGACTTTTAAGTAGCACAAGACAGAAATAAGATGTGAGGGACAGCTCATTGTCCTGAAAGAAAATAATGGTCCCAAGTAAATGAGGAGAAAATTCTGAGAATTTTTTCCCCCTGCTTGCTTGTCTGACATACATTTTTCTTTGTCTTCTTTTGTTTTTCTTTTTCTTTTCCACTGGATCTTTAGACATCAGTTGCCTGTGTTGGTAGGGTTTGGATAACAACAATTAAGTCTCCAGTCCTGACTCTTTATTAGCAGAAAGCCATTCAATTCAGTAATGTCGAGGCTCTTCATTTTCTCAATGTAACAACAAGTTTCTGTACTTGAAAACAGAATAGGAAAATCTCATCACTAAAGAAAAAAATGCATATTTATCACATTTTTCTAAATGATAATGGTGGCCTACTAAAAGTACTTATTTAATAAAGATTCTAGATATACTAGAATTATTATTAATAAATTATTTCAATTATTCCCTTTTTAATCTTGGTCGTTAGCACATAATTTTCTGAAATAAGATGTCTTTTTAAGTCTTATTTAAATTCTATTTACATAGGTTTGATAGGTGCACTGAAAGTCCTTTTATAGTTTGGCTACACTCTTTGCTCTTTATTTTGGCCATTGTCTGAGAATCCCTTCCAATCTGATACCACTTTTCCCCTCTTCCCACTCAATATTTGCATTTTAATTTCTCTGCCTTATATTTGGCCATTTCTTCCAAGTTCAGGAAGTTTCTATTTGCATACACATGTAGAGAGTTACTACATACAGGTCAGTCAGTTATAATGAGGTTTAATGTATATTCAAAGACTGGTGAACTTAAGAAGTTGTTGAGTATTGGAGGTAAAGATTTGAGAGCTGAGGAAATGCTGTCACAAACAAAACTTGAGGCTTCTTTCAAGTTTAATCAGCCAATTACCATGCCACTGAAATTGGATTGGTAATGACCTCTAGTCAGATGTCTCATAAGCCATATAACTGCTAACCAGTTCATTAGTAAGAAAAATAATAAATGTAAGAAATTCTGTGATTACTTAAAATAACTGTGTGTATAAATTTTGGATGTTTCCCTATAGTATATTGATTGTGCCTATTTATGACAACAGGTTAGTTGATTTATCTTAGATCGATGCATAAAAGATTCTGAAATTGTCACACCTGAATGTTTGTTAACTTGTCATTTTCCTTGCTTGCTATAACTCTAATGGGCTTGAAAATTGGTCCAGCCTCTCTTCTCTCTCTTTCTCTCTCTTTTTCTTTCTCTGTCTACTTTTTCTTCTCTCTCTTCCCTCTTTCTTCTTCCCCCTTTTCTTTGTCTTCCTTTTTCTTTCTGTGAGGTTCATTTGCTTTTCTGATTCTGATTGTCCATAATGACTGTTTGGCATATTCTACAGGCAAAGGTCCTGAGACCCTTTTTGCTGGCTATAACCTCAATGATAATGAATGGCACACAGTACGTGTGGTTCGTCGAGGAAAAAGTTTAAAGTTAACAGTTGATGATCAACAGGCCATGACAGGTAAATACCATAGCATCACCCCTTAAGACTTTCTTTTTTCTTATAGGTCACTGTTCAAACCAAGGCTGATCTACAACTTGAAAGTAAAGTTACATAGGCAGTTCATTCTTAAATCCATTGTTTGTTTTTTATTTAATTCACTGCTAAAAAAAAACCATTTACTCAGAAGTCTGGTAAGTATTTCTTCCCAAATGAATAACAATTTTTTATTTCATGTTCGTGTCCATTAATAACTTGAGAAGAAGTTAACAGTGAATTTTACTTTTGTGGCTTGATGAATATGTCTCAAAAAGTATTGAAGTCATTGCTTAATTGATGATTTCTTCTTCTCTTTTTGTTTGGTTCTCACATATTTAACTGATGAGAAGTAGCAAGTTTTAACTTTTATTTTCTAAGTAAATTGGTAGATATAATAGCATTCTGTCAGATGAACTGACTTTTCATATTAGGCGCGAATCAGGGAGGATTAGAAGCGTAGAGCCAACAGTGTCAAGGTTTGGGGGTTTTCAGATCCAGTCTCATGGTATAGACCAGGCTGACACTGAAGACATAATCCTCCTACCTGAAGTCCTGGGATTATAAGCATGGACAAGCACATTTGGCTTATTTTGGTTTGACTTAGAGTCTATTCCTTTATATTCAACAACATCCTAATAAATGTGTGGCTGTGCAATAAACACTTTACTTGGAGATAAGACTCTCACAGGCTTTCCTGCCTCAGCTCTTGTTGAATTTCTGTCCCTCAGATCTCAACCTCTGGTGTAGCTAGGATTACAGACATAACCTACCAGCGCCAGCTTTCTTTATTCTTGCAAACATTTTACCCTATTTGCTTTGACATTTGCAATTTCTTCCTCTCTTGTTTCTCATACTCTCCTTTTTTTTCTTAGCCAGTTTGAGAAGTGACATACACAATGTCTCCTTAATGCTTCAGCTCAGCTTTTCTAGGATTACAAATAGCTGCTTACACACCTCAAAGTAAACATTGGCAACTTCAGTGAATTTTGCATTTATGAAATGTATCTTGTCCCCTGCATTGTCATCAAACAGGTTTATCAGTTGAATTCACATTGTGTTTTTTTTTGTAAGATCATTTCTTCTCTCTCCAGCAATGTTTGCAGTCTAAGCTCAGATATGCTGTTAAGTTGCTGTCTCTTTAGTCTCATCCAATCTACAACATTTTGACAAACTCTTTGTCTTTTAAGGCAATGACATTTTTGAAGAATATAATTCTCCACCATTACTTGGTGTGAATGTAACTCTTGGTGTGAATTATGTGTTTATCTGATTTTTCTTCATGATTAACTTCAGGCATGATGTTCCTAAATGAAAGCCCACTTTCCAAACATGGTGACTTTGTTACAAGATTCTGTCTGGAAAAATACACTGGAAGGCAGATGCTGTCTTTATCTGTGCTTACATCTGATCAGGTGGTAGATAATGTGTCCAGTTTTTTCACTGTCATTACCTGCAACTAATAAGTAATCTGTGGAGAATCATATTGATCTTACATATGTCCTGCGCTTCTTCAAAATGTTACCCAAGATTTTGCATCTACTGAGGATATTTTAACTGATCTAGTATCTAAGCGTTAAAGAAATAATTGTATTCAAACTTCAGCACACTTTCTGTACTACAACCAATGCTTACTGAATCGGAAAGAGTTATAGAAACCATGGAAGATCTCTAAGTATGAAGGCACTAGGTTTCTGTTCATTACTTTGTCTAAAACATCTGGAGTTTTGTGTTTTGCGTGTTTGTGTTGGTATCTGTCTTCACTGTACAAGATTCACCATATATTCATTTATTCAAACCTGAGGGTTGGGCATCATTGCCTCCTCCTCTCTATCATTCTGGACATCATTTTTAAGTGTTACAAATCACATCTACAAAATTATCTTCTGATACAACCACACCTACTAAATCCCTCTATAGTCTCATAAGCACAGAATACATGTTCTCTCTCTCTCTCTCTCTCTCTCTCTCTCTCTCTCTCAATCTGTCTTTCTCTCTCTCACACACACATACTCAGGGTGAGAGAAAGTGTATATGAGTGTGTGTGTGTGTGTGTGTGTGTGAGAGAGAGAGAGAGAGAGAGAGAGAGAGAGAGCTATGGCATATATATTCCCACTAAAACCCTGCTCTATAAAAGTATGTCCTTATATAAAATTGGGTTGCTTTGTGAATAGTTTGGTCCTTGGCATTCATCTTGTGTGAGTCACTAACTTCACTTGCTCATGCATCTAGCTCATGCTTCCAGTGGATTTGTTTATCTGTTTCTCCTTTAGAATCCACCATGCACTTCTCCCATTTTTAGCATGGCTACCCCATTTTAGTCCTACAAATTTAATGTAACTATGATTTCATGTACATGCTTTTATTCCATATTTACCAATATAACATCCTATTCATTAAAATCGAGTCATTTTCTGAATCTTGTTACTACACATTAATCAAATTCTGGCTCCTTTCTGTCTGCAACCCCTCAATAAAAGTTTGGAAGAACAGAGCCCTATCTGCTCCTCTCAGCACTATTTCTTCATTCCCTAGCATAGCACCCAACACATAAACTGCATGTGCAGGAAGCATGGATTTAAGGCTTCATAGTTACTTCATTCCACATAACAACAAGAATGAACTTAAAATAGCTGATCTTAATACCAGTTTGATTGAAATAGTTAACTCAGATTCTACATGCTTTGATATCACACACTATCTCAAATAATCAAATCCTGGCAGCTCCAAAATAGAGAACACTGGCTTCTTTATAAAATATACAGCAGTTCTTATACAAACACCACCCAGAATGCATGCTGTGGTAGTTGTTTCTTATCAAAAGTTGATGTCAGTTTGGTATTTTATATATAACCTGTTTGGAGGAAGTATACTAATTGTAAACTTTTCTGTACACTTAATCTTTAGAATTCATAGTACATTTGAAACAAAACCATAAAAATCACTCTTCATAAAAATCCTCATTAAATTTCCTCCTTCAAAATTCTCCATTTATTTGTAATTTATGTAACACATATGTAATTTATGTAACAATTCATATTATATTACATCTAACACATTGTATTTCATATAATAAACATACATATTACATATATTACATATAATACACACACATATATATATACATATATATTAGACAGCAGTGACCACATTACTGGTGTAAACTAAACTCAAGTAAATCCTGAATGAAAAATAATTTTAATGGGCAATATTCAGTGTTTCCTTAATGAATAATTGTTATTAGGTGCTAATTTTCACACATGAGCTAAGCCTCTCTCCAATTACAGTCTTGAAGTAATTGATAAATATTGGTGATTCATATTTATTAGAGGAAAAATAGGCCTTTCAACTTAGCCCCCGTCTTTTTCATTTTCTAATGAACAGGACATTGTTGTTTCTACAAAATTTTAGGACCTTCTTTATTATTTATAAAATCATTAAAAATAAATTTGTATTTATAAAATATAAAAATTCTATTTTTAAGGAAAGGAAACAGATAGTATTAATTTTGTCACTGAACTTCTTAGGTTTTTTTTTGGTGGTGGGGGTGTCCGGTCGTGGGGCCTAAACTCTGGGCCTGGGCACTGTCCCAGCTCTTCAGCTGAAGGCAAGTGCTCTATCACTTGAGCCACAGCGCCACTTCCGGCTTTGTTCTTTTTTTTTTGCTTATGTGGTGCTGAGGAATCGAACCCAGGGCCTCATGCATGCAAGGCAAGCTCTCCCACTGAGCCACCTTCCCAGCCCCTGAACTTCTTAGTATTAACAAATAAAATGTTCTTCCTTATTTTGGAGGTACCAAGATCTTGCAATTTGTATGCAATCTCAAATATTAGAAACAATTTTTCTGCATACTTTCTTACTATTGGCTATTCATCTGTACAGCCAGAAATATCAGTGTTAGGATTTGAGTGGAGTTCATGGAATTATGATTCAGATTATAATATATGTCTTTTAAAAGATAAATTCAGTACAAGCAATCCAAACCCAATTGGTTTTTCATGTTCTTTTCGTATTCTTCCTTCTATGTAAATTGCTAATTTAATGCTGCTCCTGCCTCTAGAACTTTACATTTGGAAATTATTTGTTACCCATGTAGTTGATACTCACAGAACAGCGTGGAGATCACTGGAGAACTAAAGAAGGAAAGAGAAATGATGTTACATTAGAAACCAGAATTGTTAAACACATAATAGCATTTTGTGTCAGAGAGACAATCACCATCAAAGGCCTTGAGCTGGAAGGGGAAGAGATGGAACAATTATTTACAGCGATAGTTTTGTCTGTGTGTTGTTTTTCTCCCAAAAAGTACATAGAGAAATCAAAGCCAAACGATTTCAAAAAGTAGCCAGGATGACTGGAGTGACGTTATAAAGGATTAAAAACTCATAAAGATGCTTGAAAAGCAAGTAGAGCTAAGCATAGTGCAGGGTTTTATACTTTACACCAATGATTTTAAAAATGTTACAGTCACTGAATTAACAGCCCGTTTTTCTTACACAACGATGAGCACACTGTTTTATAAGTTGTTTACAAGCAATTCTTTAAGACACTTTGCACTATTTTACTATTTTGATGAACTAGGTGAAGCCTTGTCAAATCGGGGGCCCACATTGGTGGGTGGTCAATGAGCAGTACACCTAGGGAAGATGGTTCAGTCAGTACTTTTTCTCCACTTCTCCTTCTTAGATTAGCCTGAACTCATATTTTCATTATTATCATGGGTGACAGGACAGGGTAAGCTTGATAAATTTTCCAATTATGCCAAATTGGGCAGGGCATCTAGCCAAGAAATTGACTGGAAGAACTTGATTGCAATTTAAGTGATCTTTTGAAAGTGCAGCACACAGGGAGCAGTGTAATTAGACAACAACAAGATGCTGAGACTGAGCCATGAGCAAAAAGAATCTCTTATTTGTATAGTGCTGTCCCATTTAGAAAACAAATTCACACCTTTGTTTGATGTTACTCCAACATGCTCAGGAAGGCAGAAATGGAATGAGGTTGGGAGACAAATATGCCAGGATGGGGGCCTAAGTTAAAAAGTTAATTACTAATAAATCTACAACTAAGCTTTGCACTAGGATGTGTCAAGATTAAAAATGTGGTGATATGGATTAATTTTGCTGGTATTCTCAACATTGTATGTACTTCAAAGCAGAATACTTTTCTCAGATTGGTTATCCAAAACCAGAAGGAATATGGGTGGCATCAGTTCAAAGATTAGACTTTCTAATGTGTCTGGAGGACTCGATCATGTAAACACTATCGGTATTAGACAACAGAGGAAAGAGATATTTAAAAGAATGTATATACTGTCAAAAACATGTTTATGGTTCCTCATTCAAAGGACACTCAGTAGTAGCTTAACAGAGTATTTGAAATATATGGGAACATATTTTTTCCTGAAAGAATATAAACAAATGCATCAGCTGATAATGGTGAGTTGTATCAATTTCTAATGGAATTCCTTAAGACAATCATTTCTCAGCATTTTCCCTATCTCTCCTTCCCTCATTCCCTTGCTGCCACCTCCTTTATATTTTTCCTCCCTGTCTTCCTTTCTTCCTCTCTTTCTGTTTATTTCACTTTATAAAAATAATTATGTCACTTTGTCACTGGTTTGATTTTGCTAAGACTAAAATTTGCATAAGAATTAAAATCTGACTTAAAACTTAAGTATATTAGAAATTTAATAATATATAAATAATATATTTTATTTTTATAGTACCATTATCTACATGACCTGATCCCATTATATACATATATATATATATATGTATATATAACTGTAAATGAGCTCTTGGTTTTCTCATATTATACAATATACTATTACTAATGAAGTCTAATCTTGAAAGCATCCTTCAGCCATAAACAATAAATAATATTATATTGTCTTTTCTTTTAGGCCAAATGGCTGGTGACCATACAAGGCTGGAATTCCATAACATAGAGACTGGCATAATCACAGAACGACGATATCTTTCTTCTGTCCCCTCCAACTTCATTGGACACTTACAGAGTCTGACATTCAATGGGATGGCCTACATTGACTTGTGTAAAAATGGTGACATAGATTACTGTGAGCTCAATGCCAGATTTGGCTTCAGGAACATCATAGCAGACCCTGTCACCTTCAAGACCAAATCAAGCTATGTTGCCTTAGCTACATTGCAAGCCTACACTTCTATGCATCTCTTTTTCCAGTTCAAGACAACATCCCTAGATGGACTAATTCTGTACAACAGTGGGGATGGAAATGACTTTATTGTGGTTGAATTAGTGAAAGGGTAAGTAGATGTCTGATCAATGATAAATAAGAAAAAACAAACAACAAAGGAATCGTGGCTCAAATGGTAGAACGGTAGCATTGAATTTTAAAAAAGCTAAGAAATACTACCCAAGACCAACACAAAACAACCAATCAAACCAACCAACAAACAAGGGTTCCTTGTGGACTTCTTTGGGGCCCTTCTCAGAATGTCCTACTCTTTTCCTTTCCCTCTCACATAAACTTGCTATTTGGCTTTAAAAACTTATAAATAAATAAATAGTCGGGACTTCTGTTTCCAAAAATCTATACTAAACAGCATGTTATTAGCTTAGAAAGGAATTGGTCAGAACAAAAGACACACAAATAATGAATTCATTTGTATTGCTTGTTCAATATCTTAAGTAAATATGGATAAAATGCAGTACCTACAGTACCTCATATGAAGTACTGGTAACAACCTCAAGTTCTGATGCTGTTAGGCATCCCATGAAATGCTACTTCTATCATGCATTTCCTGATTGCGCACAATGGAATTTCACAAAGAATTCCTGCAAGTTTGTAGGCCAGTCTGTCCTAAATTAAATAATGAATTCATGAAATTCCACTTCGCTCAAGCTTCGTTTTATGTCATAGTCCCATGAATAATTTGGAAAGAATTTTTAATGAAGATTCTTTGAGAATATGATAGAAAATGGATGTCTTTGTGTGTGTGTGTGTGTGTGTCTGTCTGTCTGTCTGCCTGCCTGCCTGCCTGTCTTGCAGCTTGAACTCAAGGCCTGGGCACTATTCCTGAATGTTTTCACTCAAAATTAGTGGACTTCCCTCTCAGTTATAGCTCCATTTTCAGCTTTTTTGGTAGTTAATCGGTGATCAGGCTCACATCTTTCCTGTCCCTACTGGCTTCAAACTGTGATCTTGAGATCTCAGCTGCTTGAGTATCTAAAATTACAGGTGTGAGCCACCAGTGCTCTCCTTGAATGCCTCTTTTTTTATTTAGAAATTTATTCACTCCCTCACTGAATTATACTGTATATTTATAGTAAGCTAATAGTGCAGCTAGTATTTGCACATCTCTGAACCCTACCAAATCTGAGCCCCACAAACACCAATATAAAACCCTATTGGATACAAATGAATCTGTAAGTCTAACAGAAAACTATCACAATTTCCTAAAATGATTAGTGAAATAGTTCAGGAAAAGCTTTGGAAATTTTGTAAGGCATTTCATCCAGCAATAGATACTTGAGCTAGATTTCTTTGAAAAGTAGGCATATACTCTATTGAAAACAAACAAACAAAAAAGATAGAAGCAGCTGAGAATTGTCCTTTAAGCATCTTTAGCAAAATAAATGAATAAATAAATGGGGAGGGGGCATTATGGATGTGGGAAAACCCTATTGAAAGGAGTTACCTTCTTTGGAAACAATAGTTTATTATTCATCAAATCCATGCTCAGGACTTCATGCAAAGAGGCTACCACATGAAATGAGAAAAAAAATCACCATTTATAGTATCTAGTATAAAAACCCATTAAAATTTCTCAAAGCGATGACCCTTCCCCCATCTCCTCTTCTTTCCAGATACTTACATTATGTATTTGACTTGGGAAATGGTGCTAACCTCATCAAAGGGAGCTCAAATAAACCACTCAATGACAATCAATGGCACAATGTGATGATTTCAAGGGACACCAGCAATCTCCACACCGTAAAGATTGACACGAAAATCACCACGCAAATCACTGCAGGAGCCAGGAACTTAGACCTCAAGAGTAAGTACTGCTCAGTCCGAGGCCGCAGCATCAAACCACATGGTCTCCATTCTAGTGGAAATTCCTTTGCTTAGGGACATATATGTGTAGATCTTCCACAAAATCTGACCAGAATCTCATTTCCAGTTCATATTTAATAATACAACACACAAGCCTCTGTTCTCTCTTGAATGTGGCAAGAACATATGTATTTTTAATAGCTGCTCAGAAAGTACAACACCTAAGAAGGTGTGCGTGATTAAAATTTAACAGGTAAGAAAATGTACTCTCAGTCTTGATATTTGGGAAGAAAAGTAGATAGTCTCAAGTTCCTTAAATCCCACTAGTTTTCACTCAAGGTAAGCAGATGTAGAATGAGCTTCTTGTAGAAGTTATCAGTTTTCTTTTATTGATGAGGTTTCCAGATGTTGCCAGAATGTTTGACCAACATGAGTTCTGAGAATGGCTCCTCCCCAAAGTGTCCCCTGGTGAATTCCATCCCCTATAATACTGGGGGGAAAAGGCTGCTTTTACCAGCTGTTCAGGAAAACTAAACTCATGTTTTTCCACCGTATTGAATCTTGATTATATGATTGTAGGCATATTTTTCTTGGAAAGAGCTATTAATTGAATATTGACAGTATCCCTTACCTTTGATTCAGAATTTAAATACAAGGGAGAGGTAGGAAACACAGAAAGTCAGAAATAACTTTGAATAGAGAAAATAGTCCGAACTAAGTTGAAAAGAGAGTGAACAGTGCTTCACTTTCTACAATTGCAGAATAGATTGACGATCTTTACAGTCCTGGAACATGTGTGGGTTTTTTTTCAGTCTAGCACATAGAATGTATGATCATATCTCTCTCCCTTCTTTTATTGTGGACCTCTTGTTAACTTCAAAGAAAGCCAGTGTAACGATGGAGCTCAGAAAAATAACCCCAAAATTCAAAGGGAGTGCTATTTACCACACTAGGACTCATTCTCTATCTTCTCTCCTGATGGACTATGTCTGCATTCACATTTGGAGCACGCTGTGTTTCACAGGGTGGCCTCAGGTGGTGATTATCACGGTAAAGGATGGAATTAATAAATTTAGTACACTGGCCCAGCCAGCCACCACAATAAAGCAACACAACACCATTCCACATAGGAGATGTCTCAGAGAAGATTCATGAACTTCTCTGGAGACCCTCTGGACCACAATACCATATCAGAGACTAATTGTGGGGGAAAAGCACAGTTCAACACTGGTGGAAGTGTGTTACACACATAGACCCACAGGGTGAAGCACAGACAAAGTGTGAGGCTCTGGGTTACATGTCTCTGGTAAATAAGTAAGCACTGTCTTCTGGGAGGTTTAACATTCACTCATGATTCACAAAAACTCGAAGGAGTGTTTCTGGAAGAGTGGGCAGATGTAGGGGTAGCTTTACACATCTTTGATCCCTACAAAGCTGAATATTCTCTTAACATGGAATGTGTGCTAACTCTGAAAATTTTTAAAAATAAAATGGACATTCCTCATGTTAAAAATAATAAAATTCTCACTTCCACCAACAACATATAATGTCAGACTCTTGGTTGCATTTTTAAAATCTCACACAATTTAAATTGTCCTGGATGGACAATCAGATTCTTCACTCAGGGTGATCCCCTTAAACCTTGTGATGTTTCTAAATGTTTCCAGATGTAGTAGACCTGGCTAAAGTGTGAGAACAAGATCTTATAATTAAATCAGACATACAGTTCAACAGGAACAATAAACCCCACGTAGACTTGTTGTCATAGGAGCCATCCACAAGAGGGGGCACGTGAGTCCCCTTGACTTGACATGTATCTATCTGCCATCCTGGGCTAGCATGTGTGTGGCTGGAGGTACTAGCCAAATGGAGAGTATTGACTTTGTACTCCATTGCCCAGCAGAGCTGGGAGACAAAAGTCATGAGAAGCTTCTGTCCAAAGGACCAGGTGTTCAAGGGCTGAATACAATACCGAGGAGACTAGAACCACATCAGGAACATATCGGGGACACGGAAACAAGGTGTAGCAAGAAGTCCTCATATCTAACAGGGACATCTGAAGGACTAGTAAAAGCAGCTGGGTGTGGTCCTCCTTCCCACCTGGAAGCCCACAAGCATTTAAGTGAAAATTTTTTATATAATATATATACATTATATATTATACTATATGTATGAGAGCTTCTGTGTGAACCCTCATTCTCAAATCAACATGCATGCTAGTCACATAGACTTGAGCCACTCTAAAGGCAGGAATTTTTTTTAAAAAAATAATATGGCCCTATTTGAGCCAATTGTTTAATATTATGGTTATTTTTCCTATAAGTGATACCCTTAAGGAATTAAAATTATTCAGGTTTATTTTGCATCCTGAATGCCTTTGGTTCTGCTCAAAGGGAAGACATTCAACTCAACACATTAGAGCTATGTGTTGTGGTTGTGAAATGTAGCTCTCTGAATCCCATGCCAAGCTAACAGAAGCAGTCATGATCTCAAAGACATGATCAGGAATGCTAAACATTTCTGATTTGGGAGACATCCACTGATCTAAATATCATGTTGCAATCCTCAACCGGTGGATGTTCGATGCCGGGCCAAACTCAAGCTGTCTTTCACCGTTGTATACATTTTGGATTATCTTTTGTGTTAGAGTTTTACTTTTTGTGTTACCAGTCCTCTGTTGAAATCACATTGATCTGCTGAGTGAGGATTCTTTCCCCACCTCACATTACTATACCTTATAAAAGCACTAGAGGGCAGCATAGGGCCACAAACTATGCTGTCTGCTGTTGGTGCTGACATCAACCTACTCCTTGGCTCTGGGAAGCTGATTTTCTTTGTTTCCAGACATCTAAAATTCCACATTTAGCCTCTGCTGTAATGCCTACTTTTGTCGGTGCCTCTGCTTCACTTTATAGACAAAACCGCAGTGTAGACATTTCAAAAGCTGGGAGCTGTGGATTCCATGGGCTCAGAGGGAGATGGGCAGAAATGGACAACACTCTGATCTCCTTTCCCTGAGGGGCGGAAACCCATGCAGGTGGCTTGACCTTGTTCAAATTATCCTTCATGACACGGCCAGGTTCTCAGGGGGCTGTATATCTCTCCCTGCTGATCCAGCTTTGCTTTCATCTTTATTTCCCAGCTGTTTGTGTTCCATTCCGTCTGCCTATTATGTACAAGCTGCACCAGAGGATGAAAGGAGGAACATAAATTTGTTCTCTGGGGTGATTTCTAGCCATAGCTCTCTATTCATTTTGGAACTTCTGAGTCCTGCCCCCTTCAGAGAGGTAACAGGTGGATGTAAATCCTCCTTATACTGCTTCTCTTGTTCCTATATTTAGCGTATTTGTATGTTTGTTATCTGTGTGCTGGGTGAAGGCTCTAACACTTATTGAGTGCCTGCTAACTACTAAATAGATTTAAATGAGGGTAAGGGAGCCTTGCAATTACCCAGGGTTTTGAATTGAGGTCAGTCTTGCTTATCCATTAATGGAGTTCAGGAACAAAAATAGAATTGTTTTCAGTCCTCATCTTCCGTGTGTCCATTTCTTTAGGATATTAACCTGACTTTGTCCTTCAGCAAATTGAGAATAGCTTTCCTTGATGGGGTAAAAGTAAAGATTCTTGGGTGCATAGTACATAGTGCCCTCAGGTGGTCATTATGTAAAACTACATAAAATGGATCATTTCAAATGTAGGTCAACTCAGTACTTTGTCTAGTCTTCTTTCTCTATACTCTCACCCCCAATTCTTTTCCTCCACGGGCTTTAAATCTTGTGCTACCTCACAATCTGTGTTTTCCTTAACCATCCCTACATCACTCCTTTAGTTTCAGCCTGTAGCTTACTTCCTGGCATCTACATCCTAAGTCACTAAATAGTTCCTATGTCCAGAAACAAATGCCAGGGATTTTCGGTCAAACAGACTCCAACTCCAAGCAAAGGTCTGAAGATAGATTGAATTCTTGGTCTTTACTTTTTGATTTCAGATTACTTCATCATACAGCTAGCTACCTTGTCTAGTATTCTCATTTTCTTACTCTTTCTGAACTATATTAGAAAAAAATGTGTGTATATATATGCATATATATATATATATATATACAGTCAGTTGACCCTATTCTATTCAGAAATTCTAATCAAGTTTAAACATGCCTGCACTTTGTGCATTCAGTCCATAGGACATCTATAGATATTTGCCTTGCCTAGATATTCATTCAAAGAGGAAATGTTCAGAGAAATGTTTGACTTTGAACTTGGCATTTGAGCAGGATATGACATTAAAAATGAAAGCAGGGCCTGTTGGATAGGCTGTCTTCAACATATTTCTTATTTGTAAGGAATGGGATTTGCCAACATTGCTGCCGTTTGAGCAATGTTAATAAAAGGGTGCATTGGGAAGAAATCATTTCAGCCACTGATGAATGAGGCAACCAGAGAATGAGAAGTTTGTGCTTAAAACCTTCTCTGAACTCCATTTCCTCACCTTTATAAAAGCCTTGAGACCCTCTCTTTCCTGGCTGCTGGCCTTGCCTCTAGGGAACTTCTGTTGGCTTCCTAAGTCCTCTGCTCCTCCCTCCTTTTCCATGTTGGGACTTTACCTATTGCTTTTATCCCTGGGTATTCTTCCATTTCTGCCTGCGTTAGGCTTCATATGACTTTCAAATTTCTCAAAGACAGGATTTAATGTGAGTAAACGAGTAATCACTTTCTCTAGAAAGTAACATGGCAGGCTTTTGCTCTGCTGTTGGGGATGGGCGCTCTTCTTTATAACAATTGGCTGTATCTACACAGGTTGATTTTAATGGTATAAAGTGAAAAACCTCCAGAAAAGGAATCTCTCTATAGCTTCTCAGCGAGAAGCAGTGTATTCTGCTCCTTTGTAATGACCCTAAATGCAAGGTAGACTGGGGGGGGGGGGCCGGAAATGGTTTTAAACAAGACAGTGGAGTTTACAGAGCACTGTACGATTCTCCTTTGCTAGGCTGGAGATGGGGCTCAGTGGTAGAGTACCTCATGTGCAAAGCCCTGAAAATCAAAATTAAAATTTGATATTGACTTCAATGCAGAGGATGGGCAGAGGCTGGGAGACCACCCAGGAGACAATAACCCTATCACAGAACAAAGGCAATGAGGCTCTGAGTTTGTCAAAGTAATACTTGACATTTCTGCTACTCCTTTTCTCACACAAGAATTGCAGAGCAGTTACTTGAAATTCAATTAGAGACACGAAACCATTGTTTCTCTTCTGACATTTTCATTGCATTCCCAGGCTTTGCAGAAATCAGTTCTAAGCTATTCTCTTAGTATAAAGCCCTTGTCAGTTTGTTTGAATCCATTCTCACCTCCTCCATTCCTGTAAGACATCACATGCACAATTATCTAGGACTTGCGATCCCAGCCATTGGCTGGATAGTCTTTCCTGTTTTCCTGTAATCCTTGGCCAGCTTACACTATTGTTCGTGGAGTTTATGTGCTTTATTCCTTTCTAGCAGTTCTTCCTTTCTGCCTTCTTCTTTCCCCATTTTACTGATTTTGCAACTTTCCTGCACTCAGGACAGATTTCTTTTTTCAACTCCCTCCATCTCTATTTGCAATTTTCTCAGCCACCAGGAGACCACAGGAATGTGGAACAAGATGTATTCTGGAGAATCACTGTTTTGACCAGTTTCTCTAACTCATGAGGGAAATGTGCTCAGGATGAGTTGGTCCACACAGCGAGGCAGCTAGTTAGTTCTCACAGCTGTGGTGAGTCCAGGTGTAAGATAGAGGCTGATTTGCTTGTAGCCACATGTCAGATCTGTGCTGCTGGTGGAGCTTCTGTTTGTGGGGGGGGGGGGAAGGGGAGCTCCTGGAAAGCTGAATCCAGTGTTAAATGTCTTTCAGGATGGCACCAGTGTGTCATGTCGCAATGTGGTGATTAGGTGAACTAGCAGGAATTGTGGCATTGGCAGAGTCAGTGGTTCACCTCTCTAATCTCAGCTCTTGAGAGGTGAGCACAGAGGATCTCATGTGTAAGCCTAGCCAATGGCTACCTAGTGAGGGTGAGGTCCTATCTCAAACAGAACAATGGTAAGTAAATGAGAGACAATAAAAAAAGAAAAAAAGAGTGGTAGGTTTTGTGGGATGGAGCAGCAGAAGCTTGAAGGGACTTGGAGTTGTGAAGGGCAGGGACTGGCTCCCGCCCTCCTCCAATGACAAACCTTCCCTGCTGACCTCTCAGCCAATGCCAGCAGTGACACTGATCTGTCTCTGCTAGTTTGTGTTTTATAGTCAGAAGCTCCTAGGTCATGTGGCAAAGCAAGGTTGACAACATCTCTGTCGTTCAAGAACAATTTGCATCTTTGTGGTTTCCGAGGTTCTCAGACTTCTCTCTGGGCTGAAGAGAAAAATCAGCTGAAGCTATCTGGAATCCTTATTCCAACTACTCTCTATGGAAGTGCCACAGAGAATGATCCAGGAACCCAACAGCAAGTAAAAGGGAAGTTTAAGTGGGCCTCATGGAAACCTATTCAGCAAAGCTGTTGGTCCCAGTAGTATTGCTGCACCTCTGGGTGTCTTGTTCTTTTCCTTGTTTGCACAGTGACTTTCCAAATGACCTCTCCAGACCTGGCTGTCCAGGCCCTATCCAGAAATTCATCCAAATACCCCCCCAAAAAAGGGCTCCCTTGAGTTTAGGACCCCTATGCGAACTTCTCAGTAAAGCACCTTTAATTGAGATAGCTGGCCGTCCTGTGACCGGGAGGAGTAAGGAGTGAACCACAGACCAAACTCACATACTACAGTTATCGATCTATCAATGGCTGTCTTGTGTGCAGAATCAAGGGGAGAGGTTGACTGAACCCAGGAACAGTGGTTGAGGGGCAAGGATAAAGTCTAAAGTCATGAAGATGACGATGAGCTGAGCACCGTATGGCACTGTAATATTCAGAGGACACACTTATTAATGCTTCAGCGAGCAGCACATTTTCTTGCTGGGGATGAGACAAGATTGACCTGCTGTCATACAGTAGCAATATATAGGATGGAAAAGCCAGGAGGCAGCAAAGTAAATATTAAACTAGAACACCGATAGTCATATTAAATGGTCATAATTACATTAACAATTTCCGAGGGCTTATCATATCCTAGGAATGATTATGTTTATTCATGAGACCTCATTTAATTCTCTACACCAACTGCACATTATTTGACACTCCAGGGTTTCTAACAATATGGGGAACTCCGAATGCTCACCTGGCTCTGACTGGAGTTGACAACCTCCCTTAACTATAGGGAAAGAAGAAAAGCCCCTCTGGAGGGCCTAGGGTTCTTAGAGGATGCTAGTGTGACATCAGTCTGCATCTCTAAGATGGTGCCTTGTTCTTCCTCTACCCTCACTCCCAACTCTTTACCCTTCTGTTCCCAACCCAGACATTCCTTACATCTTCCTTGGAGTTCTATAACTGTAAAAAAAAAAAAAAAGACTTCAAACACTTAAGGTTCAGTACTCATGTGATATTTCGATACCACCAAAATCTTGGAGGTTATCAATTTGCTAGGCATGGCTCCATCTATTTTTCAGAAACCTGAGGGTCTGTTGCATAATTATTTGCATTTTTACTGGTATATACATATGAATCATACACAGAAACTGAGTGTCTTCATTGGAGGGCCTAGGTCTTGGATCTGTCTCTCTCTCTATCTTTTTTTTTCCATTACAACATTCTTTTTATGCAAGCTAATCTGAGATGCCATGTAAATGGGTCACTGCAAAATGCAGCAATTTAATTTTTCTCCAACTAAAATAAGACACAAACCAGCATGATCTCACTTCTATTAACTTGGATCTGCCTTTATTCTCTGTTCAAAGATATAATAAATTACCTTCATCATTGCAATTATTACCAATGCTGTCAGGTACTGAGTGCCTAAATTTCAGACACCATGTTAAAGGCTTATATATGAAAGTATTGCATGAAATAAGCCTTTTTTAATATAAGAAAGCCATAGTATTTTTTTAATCAAGCCATCACTTTAAGAGATATTGTATTAGGTCTTTAATCCAAATACTGACTTAGATGATATGTAAAAATTTTAGGTTGAAGACAGTCTGAAATTATTTTATATTATAAAATCAAATATTCTTCCAAAATGTTTTTTTTTTTAAAAAAAGGCCAATGTTAAACCTTAGCCAACATTCAGGATTGAAGCTGTAGTCTTCATTGGCCAGTCACCAGCTATAGAAGGGCAAGTTCACACTTCTTCCCCTTCCTGGGAATTTATGACTACGGATATCAGTGGACATCCGGGAGCCAGTCTGGAAGCTCTGTGAAGCTCCGTCCTTCTCTCATGGCTCTATCCTGTGTTATCCAATGCTGTCCTGATAGTCACTCCATTTTAACCCCAGTGGATGGGTGATTCCTGCCAATTACCGCTGCTGTCTTTGCAGACAGGTCCCCTGGCATGGTTCCCCTCTGTCCATGAGGAATTTCCCTGAGACCTTTTCACCTTTGCCTTGGAATTGTGGCCCATCCTCAATGCTCCTGTTTCTCTTCCATGGTCCCAAAACATTAAAGTGTCCGCACCACTTCCACATTCCTCAAATGAAGGGAGCGAAAAGCCTGTTCTACAGGAAAGTTTCTAGGAGCTCTCTCTTCTCAAGTCTTCTCTTTGGAGGCTGGTGAAGGCTAGCTCGTTACACAGGAAGGGCTACTTCAAAAATAATCTTTTTTAAAAATAATTTTGTTGTCAAGGTGATATACAGAGAGGTAACAGTCACATATGTAAGGTTGTGAGTACATTTCTTATTGAACTTGTTCCTCCCTCCCTCATTTTTCTACTACTTTCCTTCCTCCTGTCCCCCCAAGTTGTACAGTTCATTTCCAACATATTGTCTTGTTTGTATCACTGTTGCATTGGGTTGTCCTTTGTCCTTTGTCTTACATTTTGTTGTTCCCTTCCCTTTCCTAATTTAGATAAATATAGATATAGATATCTATCTATCTATATATATATATATGCATATGTATTGCCCATAGTACCAAAATCAAATACAGTGGCAACAGGGGATTAAACCATAGAGGTAAAAAACACAAAAGAAAAAAGAAAATCACATAATACACTAAAAACAAAAAAAAAGCCTCTTTTCCATGTCTTGGGTAACTATTGATCCACATCTGCTGATCTGCTAGGATTATCCTAGTATATATACACAATGGAATCCTGACATCACCTCTCTCATAAGGAAATGAAAAGACTTGGAAAAAAATCATATTAAGTGAAGTAAGCCAGACCCAAAAGTATTATAAACTGTGATGATGCATGCCTATAGGCTAGCACTTGTGATACTGAAACAGATGAATTGTGAAGCCACGCTGGGCCTCAGAGTAAGATGCTGTCTCAAAAACAAAAACAAAAACACCAAAAAAAACCCTGCAAAAACGAATCTAAATTTAAAAATCCCAGGCATTGTTTCCATTAGTTTTAGTTATTATAGCTACGATATTTTTACTCTGTTGTTATTTTTGTTAAGGTGTTCTTGATGTGGCTAAGAAGATCTCAGACTAGAGAACAAGGTTCTTACTTTATCCCTTTGTAATTTCACATCTGGGTATCCTTCTCCCATTCACATTGTCTGATATCTAATGTGTTGCCAAATCAAGGAGAATTTACTTGAATTCTATTTCACAGTAGGGTGTGTTAGCCCTTACAACAAGTAGGTGAATAAAATATGAATGCTACCATTTTTAAGACTCAAAAATATTAAGTGAGGTCTGGGAAGGTGGCTCAGTGGTAGAGCATTTGCCTTGCATGCATGAGGCCCTGGGTTCGATTCCCCAGCACCACATAAGCAAAAAGAAAAAAGCTGGAAGTGGCACTGTGGCTCAAGTGGTAGAGCGCTAGCCTTGAGCTGAAGAGCTGAGTGAGGGACAGCACCCAGGCCCAGAGTTCAGGCCCCACGACCGGACCCAAAAAAAAAAAATGTTAAGTGAGTTGCCAATTCTTTTTTATTTTTTGTCAGTACTGGTGTTTGTGCTCAGGGCCTCATGTTTACATTCTTGACTTGCACACTACCAGTTGAGCCATGACTCCTGCCCTGCTTTTGTGTTAATTATTTTGGAGATGGAGCCCAGTGGATTTTTCTGCCTGGAGTGACTGTGAAGATGATTCTCCAGATCTCAGCCTCCCAAATAGCAAGGATTACAAACATGAGCTACTAGACCCAAGCTTCTTACATTGCACAACATCACAGAAAATTCTGAAGCCAAATCTATAATATTATTTAAATATTACTATCTGGTTCTGTTTACATATTTAAAGACATATCAATGCATATCTAAGTTGAATGAAATGAAATGGTTTCTCTTCTTTAATACCTAAGTTTCAAACTTGTAAATTACTAACATATAGATATAGAGTGCTAAAAATTTCATTTCTCATCACTAGAAAAAAACCAATACATATTTCAACTCTCATTATTTATATAGAGATACAGAAATTTCAGGAAAAATACCAGGTTTTCATAGGTGCTATTACTCATCTGCTATTTACAAATGTCTGCTAATTTCAAGCACAGTCATTATAAAGTTATGTTACTTGTTTTATCCCTGCGATTGAAAATAAATTAAGTGAAAGTAGGAAAAATGGAGGGAAATATACTGAGGGAGTCAGAGCCTTAGATGCCAACATTCTTCTGGCTCTGTTGCTATATTGTCTTGGGCAAGTAGCTTATATTTCAGGTTGCTTTGTTCAAACTTCAGGTTGGGACAGTGCTAACCCCCTCACCATTGTCACGTGTTGCTGTGAGAACCAATGGAAAATGAGATGCCAACACTAAGTTTCTATCCTCCTGGAAGCTAGAACAATATGTGTGGGGTTTGGAATCTCTGTAAACCCACCCTCAGTCTCATAGAATACCATGCAGTTAAAGGAAAATGAAGCAGTTGGTCATGGGATAGGGGAAAAAAGAGAAAAGGTAAAAAAAAATGTATCTAGTGTTCATGTAAAGGTGAATTTGAAAATTTATAGCCGTAAGATGAAGCTAGCCTGGCGTGAATTAACATACCCAAATTCACACCCCATCTGCCACTGTGTCACCAGTCCATAGAAGATTTAAAAGAAGATGGATTACACACACATAAGCAAACACACCCATAGCAATTTCATTTTATTATTTCTCACTTAGTATTCCCACCGGGTTCGCCTCACAGTCTGTTAGCCAAACACACAAACAAAATCTGTTTTTATGTTGTATAATTTAGAATATTATTTTTCACAAAGAAACAAAAAGAAAATTCCTCTTTAGGCAATTATATTGGCAACTTCCAACAAGAAACAAAAATTCAGAATGGAGAGCATTCTTCATTCTGTCCATAAAAAATAACAAACATATTAACTCTCAAAGGATTGCTGTAAAAATATGTGAATGTCTGCCTTCAAGTGTTATTGAATTTCCCCTCCCCTCACCATGTACCTGTCATACCTAGGTAATAGAACTCCCTTGGTCCAGTGATGCATGCAGGTTCCTAATTCAATTCTTGTGAGAAGCAATTGAAAAGTAGCTGCTATACCTAAAAATCAAATTCTGGTGTCTGTCATAAGAATTTCCCTTGCTAATCAAGAACTTGAATACCCCATATATATATATATATATATATATATATATATATATATTAGAAACAAAATGACTTCTTTTCCCTCCCATGGTCTGACTCAACTTACAGGAGAATTTCTTATTATTCCAGGAATCAGTTAACTTTCTGGGACTCTTGTTAATCATGATTAATGTTACTCCTCCAACTTGTCCCAGCTCTTGAAGTTTCCTGTATCTTGTAAGTAACGTTACTGAGCAATGGTTCAATTGCCCACTTTGGGTTTACAGTGTAGATTAAGTGGAAATGACTGTAGTTTAAGGTCATCAGACTTTCAGCCAGACTCTGGAATACTATGGCATTGTTTTCATGGCTACAGCAGTATCTGTGACGCATGTCCATGGTAAGCTCTCCTCAGCTGTAGCTGGTGAACCATAGATAGATAGCTTGTGTCCAGGATAAGCTTTTCTCATCTGGTATGCAAACCCAGTAAAACAATACTTGAGGTGCTGGTTAAAGTTTGGGGTATTATGTCATACTACTGTCAGCTATTATAATGATAAGGTCAGTGCTATCAGTTTTGCTTTTGACCATGGCAATGCTTGAGGCCAATGAACAAGGATTTAAAGCAGTGCAGTGATCCGGGCTCACCCAGAGAGGCTTAAATTCTGTTGTCTCTGGTTTTTGTGAAACATGAAGGCTTCCTTGTTTGTTTGTGTTTGTTTCATGTTAACTTAAACAATACAATGTGGATATGAGGACCTAGTATAGCATCTCGAACACCTGCTTCTGGCAAGCAGTAAAAAAAAAATAGTAGTAGTTTAATTAAAGAAAAAAACATAACCCTAGAAGTCTTTGATGGTTGCTGAAAGACTAGATGATGTGAGGCCCCTTTAAACCAATAGAAAGTCAGGAAAGGAATGGCCACACCATTAGGACAGAGTATCAGGGATCCACAAAACTGGCTAGGTGTTCTGTGGCCAAGTAAATGCATAACTCTCATTGCAATCTAACAGCCACAGAGAGATAAGCCTGAAGAGACTAAACTGTCCATTGTGTGAAGCAGAGGCTTCAAGAGTGAGGTCCTGTCTAAATATAAAGCATCTCTAACAATGGCAGAATGGTCAGAAACAGAATGAGGTAACAGGCCAGGATAGGCTCAAATTCCCTTTCCCACAAAAATGTGTGCTCTTACTTTGACTGCAAAAAGAAGTTCGTAAATGAATTCTCATTACCATACATTAGTATGTCATCATGTGTTTACATTTCCCTATAAAAATTGGGACTAAAATCATATTTATCTATAATTGAGTAAAACGAATGTACTACCAAAGGAATATTTGGATATCCAAATCATATTTCAATCCTAGCCAACAGAGTAGATAGGATTTTGAAATTCTATATGGGCAAAAGAAAGATATTCATGACAGAAGTAGTGTGCATTGTAGAGAATGGTGGTGTGGCAGGAAAATTCAGGTTTAGGGACTTGACAATAACCAAGTTTGGCTGAAAATCAGGGAACAGGGAAAGAGTGAATAATCACAATCCTCTGTCCTGCACAAATTCCTCTGGCTGGGAAAAAAAGTTCAAAGTTTAGCAAAAGACTTTTTAGGTCAGTCATGGAGCTTGGACTCTGGGCCTGGGTACTGTCCCTCAGCAATTCAGCTCAAGGCTAGCACTCTACCACTTGAGTTACAGTGCTAATTCTGGTTTTCTGAGTGGTTTATTGGAGATAAGTGTCTCATGGCCTTTCTTGCCTGGGCTAGTTTGAACCAGGATCCTCAGATATCAGCCTCCTAAGTAGCTAGGATTACAGGCACAAGGCACACACTCAGTGCAAAAGACTGTGAGGTGAGGATAACTTAAAGTTTTGAAGGAAGTTGCATGGAGATAAGGATACCAGATAATACTTACTCCCTGAATGGGAAAATGTAGATTAAAAATGAAATATGGAAAAGAAAATGGAAAACAAATGTCAGAAGTTCTGGCAAAGTTGAACCATCAGTTCTGGCATTAGTTTTATTGTAAAGAAGTAGATATAGAAATAAGTTAAAAATAATTTTGGAATTTTAGTCAGGGGAGCACATAGAATAGCTATATGACTGTTAGAAAGCAGGGAAGTTTTAGAGTGATTTCCCAATGCGTGGAAAATGATGGTTTGAATTTACATTGCACTAGGAATCCAAGGCATGCCTAGGAACAAGTATTTATAGGTTGCTGTGGGGTTAAACACTCATATATACTAAGGAAGATGTAACATGTTTGCAGGTAAGGGACAATGAATGATTCAAACTGGTGAGCAGCATAGACTTTCTAAAATTAGCCTACTTGTGTTCAGAGACTTAATAAAGATAGAGTTCTTCTATCTTAAATCTGGTATATTGCATACCTACTTGAATTGTCCCTTTGGATTAAACAATAAATATTTGGTATACTCTGAACTTAGCAACAGTCTTAGATATTATTTTCTGTTCAAGTCTTGTTGTAAAGGTACACTTAGTCTACTAGTAAGTGAATACATGTTAGAGAAACATCCACCTCAACTTCCCATATTTTTGCTGTCAATAATTTAATGTCATGTATTTAAATAGTCACAAGATAGTGCAACTTGGGCTTTTTCTTTTGGAAATACGTTGAGTGAGTGTTTGTTTACCAAAAATTACGAGTGATTTTCTCCTATCTAATAGGGTATGCCATTTATAGAAAGAGGTTTAAATCTAGGTATCTAGATGAGTTCTAATCTGAAAATGTTTCCTCATAGATTTCCAATACAACATTAAAACGCAAGGTCATGATATAAATTTGGGGATGAGACTGTTAACTGAGGAAAAAGAAGACTCCCTTGCTACATAATATGCTCAGAAACTGACCTAGGCAAATAGCTTCTCTTCTACCAGCCAATCCCAACAAGAACAGATAGTAGAGTTACAGTTGCCCAGGTTTTTCTTTTTAAGGTATAACCCTCTCAGAGAGAAGCACCTAGATAGAATAGCCCTTTCTAAAGGAAAGCCAAAAGTACACCAGAGGATATGACTTCATTTTTCCCCCAGAATGATACTTTTAAGAGTTCTTAAGAAGATTCCCTAGAGTCTTAGCTATCCAAATCTACAAAGCAGTTGTCCTTTTTATATAGGCTCTTTTTTAATTAAAAGGAAAGTGAGATGTTTAAGAGGTATACAAAATGCACATATGAATAAACAGGAAAGATGAGTCAAAGAACTAATTATGCCTTGACACTTGCATCCTGCTACTGTACTGCAGAGCCGAGATTCTGCTCTAATTGTCTTGTACTCCCTTTTGTAAGAGAAAAGAAAGCCTCTCCCAACGCTTATTTTATCTATTTGTGCTGATGGTTCCAGTGGATTCTCCTGAACCCCCATCTGTGTTCCTCAAATGCCTGGATAGACTGAGTGGGTCCCTCACAGTACATACTTGTCCAAATGGTACATTTCATGTTAGATTACAAGGGCATCCTCCTCCTGAGAATTTCCTAATTTCCTAGCCTTCCTGGCCTCTGTCTTTGGACTCTCATTATTTTTCCTAGGAAGTAGTTAGTTCTATCATGTTTTATTGATTGTTTTTTACTGAAATTTCTTCCTTGGACTTTACTTATGTACCATTATTTACTAAGTAGCCAAATGTTTTCCTCTTTCAGACCATGATAATCTTTCATTCCCTTTCTTGAGTGCTATATTTATTTTGTGTCATGAAATCTGTTCTGTGCCCCATGTCTAGAACCAATGTTTAGGTCATTACCAACTGCCTTCGTTTCGTTGGTCTCAACTCTTCAATCATGTTCCACCTTACAAAGCAAGCTCACAAACGCTTTCATTTCTCTGATTTTCTGAGACACAGTTTGAATCTATAAACTGACCCTGGCTTCATACATAGACTTTGTTTCAAAAAAAATGGTGGGGGGGAAACTCCTGATCTATTTCTATTAAACTAGCAGACACTTAGGAATCAGCTTTCTTGCTTTACTTACCAGGTTTAATACTGCTGGGGTTCAAATCATGTATGTCAGAGTAGCCTCTTAGGCTACTGGACACATTTTAAAGCACACAAATGATTGTGAATTGAATCAAATCAAGTATTTTTTTAAATCCATAAAAGATTTTCAAATTTCACATTTTGTCTCTCCAGTTCCACTAGAAACAGTGGGACAAATTGAACTCGTTCTTCTGAATTTCTCAGGGCACTTGGCACAGAATCCACATGGTGAAAATACACTCTTCACAGACATATTAACACAGCTGTACCATTGGCAGTCATTTGCTGAATACATGGTGCACACACCAACTGCTTTAAATATGTTTTTTATAATCCTCATGGCCTCACCAGGTAAACATTAACTCCATTTCAAATATGAAAAAGGTTGTGTAATTAAACAAGCCCAAGATTGAGGCAGCCATTGATTGGCCCACCAGTTTATAGTCCGATAGAACTAAATAGCATATATACAATTCCCTACTCATGTGTGCCCAACAGCTGGGAAATAGATCATGTGATATCACTTCCAATAATTTGCCAATGACCCTGCAAAGTGTGTGATGCATATATCTTGTGCTAGATATATGATTATGATTAGTATTTAAGAGACTTAAATATTATGAGCTTGGCTACTTTACACATATTCTCTCTTCATCTTCTGCTGAAAATTTTTCCAATCTATTTTTCCTTATCAAGTGTGTATATGGTCTACTTAAAAGAAAGGAGTAACATTCAGGCTGTAGTCTTTTGAAAAGGAGCAACAGGCTAGATTCAACTCTTCAGGGAGCTTGGCTTTTAATGGATGTCCATCTGGGCTGTTATGTACACATGCAGGGTCAGTAAGGAGCAAATCCTCCTTCTTCTGCATAAGACCTCACCTGCAAGGGCCCATTAGTGCTAATGGGTCACTTTCCTTCCATCACTCCTAGGATCAAAAGGAGAAGTTGCATCTTTGATGAGGTGGTAATGGTACCCAGGGCTAAGTCCACTTAAGAGTTTCCTTTGTTCCCTTCCTATGGAAGCCCACCAAGGGACTTGAGACCACTGTCTGCCATGTGAAAAGTTTATAAATACAGTACTAAGTAGGGGAGCTAAGTGCAGCTTCAGTAATGAAAATGCAAACATATCTCTTATTTATAAAGCCAAACTCCTCTGCCTTGATATTGATAAGGCTCATATCCTGCACTACTTGCACTGATATTTTCTGCTCTTTAATGAAACCAGGTGAAGATTATTACTTTTCTTCAATAAGCACTGGTAAGTCTGGTGAATGAGTTTGCTAATAGGAAAACAAGAATTGTGGTAGGATATTGGGAGGTAGAGGAAGGAAGTACATTATTCAATTAGTTCTCTCTGCCTACATAGCATCTTACATTATTTTCTTTTTTACTTTTTTCTTCCATTAACTCATTCAAATTGATAAGTGACACTATTCATTGGCAGCTAATTATGCTTAGAATCTAGTCCTAGGAACATGGAAGAAAGAAAAACATGTGAAAACTTAATATACCTCCTTTAGGAAAATGCAGTGGGAAAGAAGATTGGTTATCTTTAGCTTTCAGTACTAAATTCTACATTTGAAAGCCTAAAAGCCGAGGCTGGAATTCTTCATTCAATTTCACACCATCGCCCAATTTATTAGGCCAGGATTTTCTTATTAATTTGGTTCAACAAATGAAGACAAGGGACATGTCCTTGCATTGATATTTGACATGTGAAAGTGTAAACTCAGCCCACATTCTCTCATATCCAAGGTAGTTAAATTTAACTTCCTATAACTCGCCTTGCTATCTATTTGAGCTCTGATTGTTGGAACGAGTGAAAATATAACCTTTCTTCTTTCCCTGGAGTTATGTCTAAAATATTCCAGATGAGAAGCAAAGAATTCCAGTTTACTTGCCTTTTGGGAAGTAGAGACAGAAAGAGGTAACATGGAACCTCATCTCAAATATTCCATAGTCACAAGTCAGGGGCCCACTGAATGGTAATGCAGGCTCTTTGTTCTTATGTGCAGGACCATCTCGGGACATGTTCTACTCTCTAGGCCATCAGAGAATGTTTATTCTGTTACTCTCAGGCCACAGTGAGGATAAAAGTTTGGAGCAGTTCTCCAAGCCTCATCCTACATAAATCTACCATATGTCTATTTCTCAAGCATCTCCTTGCTGCTCAGGGCTCTCCTGAGGAAACACACACAGTTGACATCATTCTCCTAAATCTGCCTGTGGCTTTTCTACCCACCAATGCTCGGCCCTTACATTAGAAACCTGGGCCCTCTTTTAAGCATTCACCAGTGACTGTTTCGTGTGATAAAGTGTCTCCAAGTTTTCTACCACTGCCCCACATGGGGTCCAAGAAAGCTCTACTTTCCTCATGCGCATGCTATATTCTGTTTTGTTCCTAGAAGAGACTAGGCTCCTAAGACCCAACTACAGAAAGCTAATTTTATATCTTTGAGTTATGACTCATGTCCTTTTTGAGGTAACTAAAATACAATGGCCTGAAATTTAAATTAGAGAAAAGGCAAAAGAGAATGGAAATGTGGAGACAAAAACTGAATATTTCAAAAGTAGTATCTAGCTTATCTCAGATCAAAGACATATTATCTTTGAATATTGAGGTTAATGGCCAGTAGTCAATAAATCTTCTTTTATTCAAAATGGGGGAAGTAAAAGTATCTAGTACTTTCTATACAAATTATATGGGATCAATGCCAGCCTAATGTAATATAGTTTTACTTAGTACCTTAAAGGCAGCCAATTTCTCAGTTTTTGAGGGTAAACTTATAGACCAGAGCAGTGTATTATGGATCTCTAAGGTTACCCTCTTCATGTTCTGCATTGATAGTTTGCTGGAGTTAATTAATTGCATTTTTTAAATGCCATCCTGATATGGTGACTGATCTGCAGTAGAAACACACATAAAATCAAGTATCGATTATTCTCTCTCTCTCTGTCCCTCTCTCTCTCTCCCTCCCTCTCTCTCTCCCTCTCTCTCTCTCTCTC
>NW_012267253.1:10043337-10293432 GCF_000151885.1 Dipodomys ordii | reverse complement strand
CTCTCTCTCTCTCTCTCTCTCTCTCTCTCTCTCTCTCTCAATGCTGCTATTGGGCCTTGAACTCAGAGCTTGCATGCTGTCCTCCCAGGTTTATTTGCACCAACTTTTTTTACTAATGTTCTACAACTTGACAGCTCCACTTCCGGAGTTTTGCTGTGTTATTGGAGATAAGAGTGTCTTGATTTTTTATCTGGGCTGTCTTCAAACTTCGATCCTCAGATCTCAGCATCTTGAATAGTTAGACTTTCAGGCACAAGCCCCCAATGCCCTAACTGTATCCTCTCTTTTGAAGTAAAGTTGGAGAATCCAAAACCTGGGGACAAAGCTGAGCAAAGCCGGTCACTGGTGGCTCACGCCTGTAATCCTAGCTACTCAGGAGGCTGAGATCTGAGGATCATGGTTCAAAGCCAGCCTGGGCAAGAAAGTGGGTGAGACTCTTATCTCCAATAAGCCACCAGAATACCGGAAGTGGCGCTGTGACTCAAGTGGTAGAGCACTTGAGCTGAAGAGCTGAGGGATAGTGCCCAAGCCCAGAGTTCAATCCCCATGACTGACAAAAAAATAAAAATAAAAAGCTGAGCAAAATATTCCATTAGAAGCTGCAATGAAAATGAGACAATAAATCAATAACTTGTTAACACATCTCGGTGTAGTCGAAAGTGGTATTTTTAACATACAAAAGGATCACAAACCTGAAGACCTACATAATATTAAATAACATTCACATTACTATGGATCAGTTTGTGAACAAGATAGACATAAACATTGACTATAAATAAGGTAGCTGTAGCCATTGGAGGGAACTTGTGCTGGTTAACTGAGAGACCCAGAGCTCTCTAGGCAGAAAGCCCGTTTAACAAGCATGTGTATTGATTGAATGCCTACTATACATTTTCCCTCTGGTGGATGCTTCCTGTTTGCTAATTAATTTAACCCTCACAGATACCCTACTCAACAGGTTTTGCCACTCTCATTTAGAAAATGAGGAGCATTAATTATCACAGAGCCTGCTCATGGACACAGAGCTAGTACCTAACAAGGGTTTGAGGTTCAGTGATGGGGTACAGCCCCATGGCCTGCGCTCTTTCCACTTGCTCACACCTGATGGTGTGAACACCAAATGTTGACGTTCTTTTCAAAGTACCTTCCGGAACTACCAGTTAATCCTTGTATATTATTCAACCATTTTATTCTTTTGTACTTTTAGGAACAGAGGAAGTGGTACATTTATTTTTTTATTAATCTGTTTTATGCAGCCACTGCATTGCTTTATCCTATTGTGTACTTATAGAGAATGACTTGTTGCTTTTGTGACCAAGACTTTGCTCTTCCCACAGGTGACCTGTACATAGGAGGAGTGGCCAAAGAGACATACAAATCCCTGCCAAAACTTGTTCATGCCAAGGAAGGTTTTCAGGGATGCCTGGCATCTGTAGATTTAAATGGACGCCTTCCGGATCTCATCTCCGATGCCCTTTTCTGCAATGGACAGATTGAGAGAGGATGTGAAGGTACAGATCTCTGCTAGCACGCTCCCAAACAGTTGTAATTCCATCTAAAATAAGATTGAACCTCACCAGCCAGCAGGGAAAGACAAATCTGTAAACTAGTCAAACAGGCATAGAGGGCATAGAATTTTTAACTTAAGGTTTAAATTTTCCATTTCCTAAATCTTGTTTTCTGGACTACTTTTAAGCCTGCACTAATATCCAGTGTAAAAGGAGAGCTATCATTGTAGATCTTCTTATTTCTATTGTATGTGTGTGTTTGTGTATATGTGTGTACATAGGGGAGAGGGGCTGGGCATTGTCCTTGAGCATTTTTGCTCAACATTAGTACTCTACCACTTGAGCCACAATTCCATTTCTGGCTTTTTGGTGGTTAATTAGAGATAAGAGTCTCACTAATATTGCTGCCCAGGTTGGTGTTGGTTTTGAACTACAGTCCTGAGATCTCAGTATCCTGAGTAGCCAGGATTACAAGCATGACCATAAACACACACACACACACACACACACACACACACACACACACACAAAACACAACCCTTTCTTAAAAACATTTTGACAGTAGTAACTCACATTTGGACAAGCTACAAACAATGATCCTTCTCTGCATACTTCCCTCATACCTGGGATTGAAGGTGTGGGCCACTACACCTGTTTATTCTTTGAAATAGGGTCTCAACATTTTGTGTAGGCTTGCCCAGATCTATAGTCTTCTGATCTCTGATTCTCAAGTATACAGGGTTAGAGATGTAAATTACAGGCAGGGAGAGTGTATGCAGTATATTTTCTGTATAGGAAAAATGGGTTTCTAGTATCACCCATGGCTAATATTCTATATTTCAAAAATGCAATTAAGTGTCTTCCATTCTTTTGTGTCTTTTCTCAGACTGAGATTGTCAGGGGTCATTTTTTTTATTGCTACCTTCATTTTAGCTAATTTTCACTTCAATGCCTCAGATTATTTGGGCCACTTCTCCCTCTGGAAGTGTGATTTAATCACATTATCATGAAGTGTGTGGCTCTGGGTATGTCTGGGCTTCTCTTTTAATGTCCGTCATAGTTTGTTCCATTTTGTAGAATCATAAAAAAAAATCATATGAAAGAAAAGAAGGACCAAATGTGAATTTTTACCCCTTATTATTAAGAACCATTCCTTCCTAGCCAAAATAATGACATTAATATTTAGCAATTACCTAACCTGGAAATTTTTAAAATTTGAAAATACATTTCTTTCTGACTGAAGCATGTTTTTCTGAAAAGTCAGATGATATTCCAACTGTGTGGAAAAATACAAAAGGATAAAGTTATTAAGGCTTTGATGAATTCCTTATTAATAATATTACTTTATAGTTACTAGTATTTCCAGTAGTAATTCTTGACATAGATTTCCAAACTCTTGTTGGGCATCATTTGATTAGGGTTCTTAATTACACACATTCTAGCATATCATTTAATTTCTATCTGAACATTTGAACTCACACAAAAGATTATAGCATGGTCCTTTCAGACCTCAACTAGGAAGACTTAAATAACCCATCTTTAGAGATTCTACCCCCTATTTATTACCTCTTTACTCTTAGATTCTTACCACAATCCTATCATGGTGAACTCACCTTTCCCTGAATCTTTCATTCCAATATGAAAGTCAACAACTTTTAGCTCATTGAATGGCTCTTAGGAATAATCTTATAAGTACATATCATACTCTCATATTTTATGATTAGAAATAACATTGTGTATACCCAATAAATAATCTCTCTAAAGACAGTTGTCCTATTGAATTTTAATCCTAATCATATTAAAAATCTCCTCAATTCTGTGTTAATAAAAACAGCTTGTGTCTGACATCTCCAAATAGCTTGTCAAGATTTTCTATCATTTTTACTCAATAAGATTCACAAATCTCTAAACTCCTGGTATGCAAAAAGTTCTTGATCTACCTTCGACCTTTCTTTTTATTTTATTTATTTTTGCCAGTTCTGAAGATTGAACTCAGGGCCAGGTACTGTTACTCAGCCTCTGTGTGCTCAAGGCTAGCACTCTACCACTTGACTACAGCACCACTTTCCACTTTTTCTGAGCAGCTCATTCAATATAAGAGGCTCATAGACTTTCTTGTTCTTAGCTGGCTTTAAACTGCGATCCTCAGTTCTCAGACTCCTGAGTAACTAGGATTCGAGTCATGACCCACTGACATCCAACTCAACCTTCCATTTTTAACTATTTCAGTAGAGGAGAACTGATTTTATTGATAAAATATGTCTCACCTATGGGAGAGGCCTTTCCCTGTCAAAGTCTCAAGATTAATGTTTCTCAAATTTCAATCTACAAGAGAATCATTTTGAGAAGTTTTAAAACCCCAAGTATTAACTATCACAACTGGGGCAGCTGATTCAATATACTTAGTCTAGAGCTATTATCTATTTCTATTATATTTATATATTTCTTTCTTCCTTTACTATTTATTTAGTTATTCAGATGTGAGCCATCAGCACCCAGTTTAGAATGTGTATTGCTCACATGTTCCCTAGTGATTTTGCCACTATAGAGTGCAGGCTTTGGCAATCACTGCTTTGGATGACAGTGACTGCTTTTCCTGGGCAAATAGTAGAAAATATTATAGACTGGTAACCAAAAAAACAAACTCACTTATGTCAAGGTAACTCCTCTACAGTTTTAAAGAGTTTTCATCATATTTTGAGGACCAAAAACATTCAACCCTAGGATTGCTTTCTAAGAGTCTAAAGCCCTTTTATACCTAATTGTAGCAGGTTTGCCTTTCATCCTATTTTCTCAACAATGGTGACGAGGTTTACATAGGCTATTTTATTTAATCTTCAAGATTATTTGAATTCCTGTCCTTTTTCTAGATGACTGATTTTTTTTTCCTCAGAGATTTGAAGTGACATTCATAAGGGTAAACACACTAATAAGTGGTTAGCAGAGACTCCAAACTCAACCATACTTTATCTGCAAGCCAAAATATCTAGCCAGTTTTCCCCAGTGGTTTTTTTTTAGTTTCCAGACATTATAGATTTAGTTTTATTTTATTTTCCTTTTATAGACACATCCATTTTAGAAATCTTTTAATATAAATGTCCTTTGGCTTGTTCTCAATTTTAGTCAGTGATAAAATAAAATGAACATTATGTAACTAATGGGAAAAACAAATTCGTGATTCTGTCTTGTACAAATGCCTTTCAGTGTTTAAGGTGAGTTTTTTGCCAGACACATGCATGCCTTCCCTTGCAGCCTCAGTGCAAGGAAATTGTTGTGAGAATAAAACAATATTAAAAATAAAGTCTGTCATTATATTGTCACTGAGTTTGGGTAGGTATTCTATGTTGCAGCTTTGCAATATAGGTGGATAAATTTCTGGGATTTCAGTTTGTTATTATTAGAGTTTAGCATTGTGTTCGGATGGATGATTTCTAAAAGCAAGAAAAATAATAAAAGAAAGAGGAGCAGGAGGGAAATGGAGATGAGAGAAAGGGAGGAGGAGGGAAGGAAAGGGAAGGGGTAGGAAAAAAAAGAAAGGAAGGGAAAGGAAAGGAAAGGGAAGGGAAAGAAATGGAAAGGAAGGGAAAAGATACCACCTTTTAAGATACCTTAGTTACCTCTAAGATACCTTTAGGTTCTTGCTCCTGCTAATGCAGGCCACAGAGCAAATAATCTATGGATAAAATCATTAGGGTCCCATACTCTTTGCTCTTCATCACAGAAAGGAAGACACAAAGGAAGATTGCCTTTGAGAGATTTTATGTGTCTAAAGAATGAAAATAAAAACACTGATTATTTTCTATTTCTGATGTTATGGAAAGAACATTGGGGGATCCAGAAGCTTGACATTTTTACTACCATGACTTGTTTTCAAAACCCTATTGTTGTTTTGATGACTATCATGACAGCCATTTTTGATCAGGACTTCTGTTAGAGTTTCTCAATTTGTAAGAATTCACATGAATTAGGTTAACATCAATTAAGTTCTTCTGAAAGAAGTTATCATAGAAATATAAATGTAAGAAAGATGCTGAATTGACATTTTGCAAGAAATATCAACTTACGTGAAAACTAATTACAGATATCTTTGATTTATTCACTAAGTAAATACCTGAATGGCTGTCACAATAGACTGGCATCCAATTAGCCTAGTCTCTGTTTTTATATTTTCAGAAAGCCTATGACTTTATATTTACTGGAACATATGCTTAGCTTATTCTCTTTAGGTAGACTGTTTCTCACATGTTTTGAAATCATTATTAGAGGAGTTTCACTAATAATTATTCAAAGGATAGTTTATTAGGGCAGTGCAGACATTAGTCTCAAATCCTCAAGTAGAATATACTTGGTAAAAAGTAAGTGTGAATGCTCCTCATTGAGGTTTTCTAAAGGAATATTATTCATGGGGAGTTACATTGCAATTTGTTTCTGCTACTTCAAATGATACAGTTTTGGGAGTGTGGTGATCACTATAAAACCCAGCAGCTGGAAAGTGATGGGTTAGCATTACAATTTTAAGACCTGCTTGCAAGAAAACATAGTAAATCTAGCAAAATCACAGAAAGGGATGATTAGTGTTCTAATGACCACAGTCTACATCGTATCTGCCCATGACAAATGGTCCTGCGTGTTCCCAGTAAGCTACATGGTCACTTTATTGAAGCATTCATATCTATCCAAAGGAAGAAACAATTACAAAAGCCTTTTAATTTTCCTTCATTACATGTCATTGGCTCAATTAACCACTATATATACACATGTATATATACAGTAAACTTTTAATAAATTACTGCTTTCTCATTTTTTTTGGCTTTCCTCAAGACTTATGGCTTTTAGTATTAATTTGTTTGCGATGCATAGCATTTCCTCTCCTTTTGCAACAGCATGCTCTCTTGACTCTGAACATTCTCTTTGCCCCATTTCAGTATTGCTTACTAACATTTGATATATTTTGCTTTTTTTTATTTTGCTGACAAAGTTGCATTGATGAAAGCTGACTTGCAAGGTAGATAGCCCTGTGTGTACAAAACAAGACTGAAACCCCAGACTACACAGTGGAAGCCTTAAAATAACATGTTTACAGTTTTGCATTTTTGTAGTATTTGTTATTCGGGTACAGATTTGATTTTTCCCCCTTCTTCTTAAACATTCTTCAAGAATGCTGTGCTCCTTTTGTGGCATCATTTGCATAAAGGCTTTCAGTCTTGATTCTGTTTGTTTAGTGATTGCCTTTAGTGCTTTGATCATACTTTTCCAGTTCTTTGTTTTACAGTGTTCTAGTTATGATCCTCTAGAAACAGACTCACATTTTTTTCACTTGTGTGTTTAATGGGGGCATGCCATTTATATGGAGTTTTTCACTTTATGTTTAATTGCATGAGATCGTTAAAGCATGTGAATCAATACTTGCCAACATACCTACCCAAAACACTTAGCAATCATAACTCTACCCATGGTTTTATGCAGAAAAGCTTCTCAAATCCTAGGATATTTTGCATAAGTTTTTTTTTATTATTTTGCCAGTCTTTATCTCAATCTCATGAAGTTATAATCTCCATTTCTCATGGTGTCTCTATTCATTGGTCAGAAGTTAAGAAGATCCACTCATTTTCTAAAATCCAACTGTGGTAGAGAATTATTAATGATGGAATGAGATTACCTGCTACCTCAATCATATTAGAAGCCTCTAGAGTGACATTTCCTATTTGATGGTTTCATTTATGGTTATATCACTGCCATGCACTTGAAATCTAAGAAAAAACTTCATGCTCCAGCTTTTCAGTTCCTAGTTTCAGGTGTGTGAAGTAGAACTTCCAAAACTAGTTTGGCCGTGTCATTTTAGGTGTTGGCAACTACTATGTGTGATCTGGCTCATGTCTAAAATGTTCCGGATTATACTTTTTAAAGAACCCAAGTTTGTTTTTCTATTTGGAATGTCTTCCCAGGGCCCAGCACAACCTGCCAAGAGGACTCATGTTCCAATCAGGGCGTGTGCCTGCAGCAGTGGGATGGCTTCAGCTGTGACTGCAGCATGACCTCCTTCAGTGGCCCACTGTGCAATGACCGTAAGTACCTGTCTGAGGACAGCCTGATACGCATGGCCTCTTCCCTCTACTCCTGGACACCTGGTGCTCTTCCCATTAACTCCGTGCTACCATAATGATGGTTCTTCAGGTGCCTACTGCTCGTGAGCTTTTAAAATGATTATTAATATTTGTTGCCTTGTTGGAAACCATGTTTTTTCATTTCTTATATATGGTAATTCTACCCTACTTTTGGAAACTTCAGGTTGCTTTATACTAAGTAATATTTAATTTTATAAGACTTTTTATCCTGAGGGCTGTAATTTCTGTGAATTCTTCTTTCTTCATCTCTTAAGATGACCCTTCCCATTTATTTCAGAGAAACAAGTTTAAGCTTTTTCTTCAAGTACTCTCTTCTCTTTTATCCACTCCAGTATCTTCACCTTTAGTCTCACCATATAAGCATGACAATGAAAGACAGTAATCCTATGATATTGTGAGATATCATGGTGCCTAATGTATATCATAGCAGAGAAAATATTGAGGTAAAATTCACTGGTATAGGGTAAAGTTCTGCTTCTGAACTTTCACATAGGTGCTAAGAATATTTCCTACCAAGTATTTCCTTCCACTGCATTGGAATTCCTAACAAAAGTGTCCAGCTCATACAGTGTGTGGCTTCTGTAGGAGCTACTACAGGATGAAGGGATGGAAGATATAGTGATTAAAGGCGTGGGTTTCACAACAAAGGCTTGAGTGTGGATTTAAGGAAAGTCAAAAGATTTTCTTTCTGACCTTTGTCTTAAGAGATTCGTTTCATGCCACTAGGTACACATACCACCAGGTTGAAAATAGGTTCCAATTAAAAAACGTATTCCATTCAACTCTACTATCATCATAGGAAAAACTGATGCCAGTTTCCTATCCAAACTATTGGTTACAAAAGTGCAGCAACCAATACATAGAAAAAAGTAAAAACACACTTGAAGAATTCATTTTTAAAATACATTTTATTTTAAAGATACTGAACAGAGGAGCCACAGTTACATGAGTAAGATAATGAGTACCTTTCCTATTGAGCATCGTTACCCTCTCCTTTGTTTTTCCCCTACTATCTCTTCCCTCCCCACCTCCTTTCAGGGCCATATCACCATCAAAGGAGAAATAGCTATTCTCCATGTTACCATTCTTCTTTCATAGAATTATAGTAAAGTTGAAGCAATAAACATATATTCCAACAACCATATATTTGCAAAAACTATATTTCTGCACACAAAATCACACTTATAAAACAATAGCATCATTTTGGAGTATATGAATAGCCAAGACTCAATCAGTACATACACACAAAGCAAAGAAATTTACAAAAATTACAGATCCTTGAATAACAATAGGTATAGTTGTCTAAGAGTAGGAACTTCCTGCCCTTGCTCCTACCCCGCAGAATAGGATGTAAACTTCTTTTCGGGACAATAAGACTGAAAACCTGTCAGGATTTTTATTATTGCAACATTTTAATCCAGAATACCATCCTGACAGATGCATTGACTACATGTGGTAGCAGAGAGGGCTTTTTTGGTATGAAAATATTTTTCATTTTGCTCAAGAACATTCTCTGCCAAACTATGCTTAATCTAGTTTCCATGTTTTACAAATAAGTTGCCGTTTGGCTCTGTCAAACTGTGTATCCTCATATACCAGTTAAATAAGAAGAATATTTAATTTCTGTATGGATGTGTTAGGCATAGTCTAAAGGAACATCAAGATCTAATCTTAAGTGTGAGGCTGGCTTCCACGTCTTTTCTGCAGAAAATTATTTGAATGCTGCTTCTCAGTGATCATTGTGAGGATGGTAATGACAAGGCTATTTGATAGGTTCTTGTAAAAAGGTAGATCCCATTCAATAACTGTGTGTCCTGATATGTCTCTTGCACAAATCAACAGTAAAATCACTTTGCAGAGCTCTCAGAATATGTGCATTTTGATTAAATGATTACCTCATACTGAGTTTTCTGGGAATATAAAATAGTTTCACGGTTAACATATTGAAATATTTTGGTGATGAGGATATGTTCATAAAATCAGTACTAAAAACTCAATCTTATTCTGTATCAATTATAATTTGTACAAGACATAATAGGTATTGTCATGAAAACTGGCACATTGTAGAAAGATGGTGATTAAAGTACCTTGCCACATTTTGCTCACTTTGAAACATGACCAAAGTGAGTCTTGCCTCCATACCTCTTTGTTTCTCTGTAAATTATGCAAATAGAATGGGTGTGATTCTTTGAATTTCAACAAGCTCCTTTTCTACAAAAAGGCTTATTTTTTAAACGTACTTTCTTTTTTTATTGTAAAATACTGTACAGAAGGGTTACAATCACATGGGCAAGATAATGAGTATATTTCTTATCAAGCATTGTAGCCTCCTCCTTTGTTTCCCCTTCCCATCCCAGCCTCCCCTCACCCCTCCCACCCAACCCTCCTCCCCCCACACCAAAGTTGTAAAGTTCATTTCTTGATGAATCTTTTTAGCCTTGATTTAGTTATTTAACCAAAAATTATGTGACAGCAGCCTCCAACTTTAGATGAAACAAACAAAAACAAGTAAGCAAATCATGAGAAACAAATCCTTTTAGTAGTCAAAAGAATGCATTAAAAATCAAAATCCCTACCCAAAATAGAATTTGTAAATGTCCTATGTCTGATAAGTTACAACGAGTGTGTTAGAGTAACTACAAAATCTTATTTATATTAGCCTGGAGATATAATTAACAATGGGAAGATGGGAATACTTTATAGCCTGTAAATGTAATCCTAGATAAATCATACTAATTAATTGAACTGAAAGGGATGCCTCAGAAAAAGAGGCATTTATACAAAGTGATTCCAAAGGATATTTCTGAAGATATGTACATGTGAGAAGTCCTTTCTTTCCTGGAAATTTGTTCTCTCTCTCTCTCTCTCTCTCTCTCTCTCTCTCTCTCTCTCTCTCTCTCTCTCTCTCTTGTGTGTGAGAGAGAGCCTGTATATGTGCATATGTGTGGGAGTGTTTGTCTCTCTCTCTCTTGTGTGTGAGAGAGAGCCTGTATATGTGCATATGTGTGGGAGTGTTTGTGTTTGTATGTGTGTATGTGATGTGTGAGAGGTGTATGTGTGTATTTGAGTGTGAATATGTGTGTATGTGTGTGAGTATGGGTGTGTGGGGGAGGGGCTATTACCATGTACTCAAATCTTTCCATATCATTACCAAAGTTTTAGGACCCTCACATCATATTATATCTGGTTCTGGTAGTAATGTCTTGGCTCCTTCCCACCATCTATTCTTCCTTCTTCCAGTCTCTCCTGTGCATCTGTTACAAGTTTTGTTCTCTCTGATTTAAATATCACCAGCATCTCCAGATTCTCTCAACTAAAAGCCATATTTTCTCTTCTCTTATTTCTATAGGACTTTGCTTACATTTTTAAAAATCAGTTGTCATGTTCTACATTAGAATTAATTTGCTTGATCATATCTTCTTATAAGACTATGTGCTTACTTCCTCAAGAAATAATACTCCTTTCTTTCTTTAAAGTTTCTGGCTGATGAGCCCAGTATATGTTTATAATTGATGATTAAAAAAAATAGTTCAGTGAACCAATGTTGATTGAAGGTGCAAACTTTGCAAAAAGATTTCCAGTTTGTCCTCAATGGCCTACCTTACTCTAGATGCATCACTCTGGAGCTGATAATCCTCCTGAGTCAGGCTGTAGCCTTCATTTCCATGCTTATCTATTGCAGAATGTAGTCCATATGGCATGTTAACTGCCAATTTTCCTACTCATGGCTTTCTGTATATTGCACTCTCCAATTTCCTCAACCTTGCATATGCTAATTTCTTCACCTGGGGAATTTTCAATCCACCTGGAATGCATTCTTCTTACTATTTCTGCTTGAAGCAATATCATTTGATTTTTCCATTTCTACTTAGACTGTTTCATCCTATGGAAATTTCCATGAGCCTCTGAGCTGACCAGAACCTTTCCTTCCAGTGAAATGTTGGGGCAATACTATGTTGCACTAATTCCTACTAATGTATGTTGTTGAGGTTTGTGAACCTTCTCTGGGGTTAGCTGTTTATGGAGTGTCACTATGTTCCAGCTCCATGTAAGGGTGTACATTTACTATGCAGCATGTACTTATCACCTCTTTGAGCCTGAGCATCCCTTCTTCTTGATCCAACCAGTGGGTTCTCAAATAATTCTTTTCTGCTTTTACCCGGTGGTCCATAATAGAATGTTACCATATTGGCTAATTTGATGTCATGTTGGAGAAGATGAATATAGTTATGATCACAGGAAAAATAGCGAACATAATAACATTGTCACATTACATTAGTATGGAAATGTAGTGTGCCAAATTACAGTTCAGCTTCAACAGTGTCTTTACCATAGGGAGTCATACATCATAGTGCTGTTACTTTGCTGCTATAACTTAGAAGGGTGTGGGTGCTGCTATTAAAAGGCTGTTTTCAGAATCTGAAACTTTGCCAAGGAAAAAAATTTCTCTGATTGAAATGTCTTGCATCTTTTGCATGAGAGACACAGATATTTACTCAAACAAGAATGAAATCCATTTGACTGAGACTTCTTACCATGACATCTTAAAAAATACTTTAAACTTTGTTGCTTTCTTCTTTTTTGTTTCAAAAAGAAAAATCCAATATGCAGTGTTATGAGCATTAAAGTCTGAAGTAATGGAAGTGAATCATAACCTCTATAATAATAACTTAGATCTGAACAACATTTCTCTCCCATTCATAACTGCTAGTACTATTAAACTGTGAACTGATTTGCTATGGCTGTCAGGTAGGGCTGCATATAATTTCAAAATTAACTGTGTCCACAACCAGATATTCCTTGTAAGTGTAATAAGTTTATTAACCTTGAGTCATTCAAAAATTTCTAAATTATAGCTCTTAAACCATTGAAAGCAATTCAGAAACAATATTTACTAGTATCACCTTAGAAAAACAATGGGGAAGGAGGGTTTGATTTGCCTCAAAGGATTAAAACATTATTCACACTGAGATGGAAAATAAAATAACAACCAGAGACGAGAGCAGGATATATAGTAGAGGAATGCAATACTTCAGAGAAGTGCTATCTTCTACTATTTTATATAAATTTATCTTTGCTCGTGTTGGTAATAGACCTCATAAAAATAGATGAATAAAAGAAAACATTGGCCTTTTCCTATTGCAGTTTGACAGTTAAATCATAGTGCCATGCTGATCTATGTAAGAAAAGTGGGGAGAAAAATCTTCAAACAGTGGAACTGCTTTGACATATCCAGAGCACTGCCCTGAACTGTGCAGGAGTTGGGCAAGCCATCGCATTCAGCCGCCTTTGAACCAGGTGAATGCTGCCAATTTGCCTCCAGAAGCTAAGAAGAGCAAAGGCTTACTTGGCATATATCTTTCATGTATGGATTTTCCTGCTAGTATGCTCTTTTTTTTCTGACTTGATTAAAACTGACCATATTGGATCTTAATTTAGATCTCACATTAGTGCTCTTCATCACAGGCCTTATATAAATATGAAAATGGCCTGGAGATGTTGGCATCCCTATAGTAATACCACTAAATCTCACCTGAGCCCTGTGAAGGTGACCTTCAACATACTTTCTTTACATTACTGTGCAAATTCCGTCATATTCTATCTAGCTCAGCAAACCAAAGGTACAAAGGGAGATGCTCTGCTAGTCACTCTGGTTAACTATCTTCAAGGGATGAGAGTGGTCCTAATTTTCACACACTATTTCAACAAGATCTGTGACCCCAGTTTCCCCCTGAATATTAAGCTCAGGTCTTCCATTTAGTCTTCTATATGAATCAGTGTGGCAGGTACGTGGAACTAATCCTCCGTGCTCTGTGCTGAAACTCGAAGCCTTTAGATTTAATCATACTTTTTAAAAATCTTTTTTTTCTTTTGGCCAGTCCTGAGGCTTGAACTTTGGCATAGATGCTGTCTGTGAGCTTTTGTGCTCAAGGCTAGCACTCTACCAGTTGAGCCACAACTCTACTTTAGGCATTTTGTGGTTAATTGGAGATAAAAGTCTCATGATTTCAAACTGTGATCCTCAGATCTCAGCCTCCTAAGTTGCTAAGATTACAGGCATGAGCCACCAGAGCCTTTTGTATTATTAAGATTGATTTTTTTTTCCTTCAGTGAAAAAGATTCACAGAAAGCCTTTGTGAACAAACAGCAGATTAATGATGATGAATTTTCTGAATTAAGCATCATATGAAATAGCTATTAATAATAAATAAATTAATATTCATTTGTTAATCAGGAGGATATATGAAAGGAATAAGCTATTAAATATTTCCATATTCTGGAATCAAATGGTCATTAGAATTTTAAAGAAGTATGGTGTTAAACAAATGCAGTTTATACTCAGTGAAATATTTTATTGTAAAAGAATATAATTGAGATTAAATTGGGAAGGAAATATAGGATCTTAGATAGTTGTTTTATTGACCTGTGGTTATACGTATGAACATCTGTTGCCTAAGAATGACAAAAGATTTTTAAATATATTACAGCAACATATTTTAATATTAACATAATACATATTATTTGGGATGTTTACATTTTATAAATCTTTTTAGTTTTAAAATAATCTCATTATTTTTTACTTTAAAATGAGAACATTCATGAATGGCTAGTTAAGCAACTTTTGGAAGCTGTCATGACTAGTAATTGAAAATGAGCCTGTTTTCAAGCCCTATTAGAATCCCCCCCCAAAAGGGGATAGACTCAATATCAGCACTTCAAAAATTCCCCAGCCTCTACATTTCCTAGAAAAGTTAATAATGCCCTAAACTAAACACTATACAATCTCCCCCATGGCTTTCTGACTCTGTAAATGTATTAGGGTTTAGAATTCAGGCTCATTATTCAGGCAACTCTCCAGTCAGAGCCACACTTCCAATCCTTTGTTGCTTCAGCTAAAAATAAGTTCTTAGCTGGGCACTAGTGGCTCATGCCTGTAATCCTACTTACTCTGGAGGCTGAGATTTGAAGATCATGGTTCAAAGCCAGACCGGGGAAAAAAAATCTGTGAGACTCTTATCTCCAATTAACCACCAGAAAACTGGAAGTGGCTCTGTGGCTCAAAGTGGTAGAGTACCAGCCTTGAGTAAAAGAGCTCTGGGACAGCGCCCACAACCTGGGTTCAAGACCCATAACCAACCCAAATGAATGTGTGTGTGTGTGTGTGTGTGTGTGTGTTCTTTTTATACAGAGTCAACTATGAATCCATCTGTATCTACCTATCCATACCTTCCTCATAGCTAGGATTGCAGTGCCCAGTTTGTTTGTTGAAGTGTGATCTCCTGTTAACTTTTTTTTTCCCCTTTCTGATCCAGTCTTGATGAACCTTCCTATCTCTGCCTCCCAAATAGCTGAGACTATAAGCATCGACTACCAAACTTGCCCTTCTTCTGACTCCTAATTCTTACATTTAGTTTTAAGAATTTGTCTACTTGTAACATGATCCTTCTTTCAGCTGTTTCATTGCTATTAGTAAAGATAGTTAAAATTTCAGAGTGAACTGTTGAAAGCACACTGTCATTAATTTCTAGCTCTATTGTAAAAAGGTACTGATTATGGAAAAGAGATGTGAATTTTCTTTTTGCATGTGTGTATATTTAGTACTGAAGTTTTAACAGTGATTTTTCAAGGACAGACTTACAAAAATAATAATTTAAGATTTGATCATAAAAATCAGATAAAATCAGACAAAATATTTACCATAGATTCACAATGTACATTATGGGAAGCAGGCAAGTAGGATTTAGCATATGCTGATCGATGAATGTCTTCCAAGTTTTCCTCTTTTTTTTAAATTGAATTTTATTGTCAAGGTGATGTACAGAGGGGTTACGGTTACATACATAAGGTAGTGAATACATTTCTTGTTAAGCATTGTTACCCCCTCCCTCATTTTTCTTCCACTTTCCCTCTCCACAATATCCTCCCCATGTCTTCCAGGGCCCTCCAAGTTTTAAAGTTCATTTCTAACATGTTGTCTTGTGAGTATTGCTGTTGCATTGGTTTGCCCTTGGCTCTTTGTCACACCATTTTTTTTGTGCCAAGTGTTTCTTTATGTTAATTGTACCTTGGGTTTTTATTCATATCATTGTTGAGGTAGAAAGAAAATAAATCAAACTCAAAGGTTAACAGTTTTGTCTCTGAAGGTCTTTAGAAGATGTATAAGAGAAACCTAAGCATGAAGCCAAGGGCATGAAAACTTACTAGGAAAAACCAAGGGCCCTTCATATTTTTAGGGGAGAGGAAGAAAGCTCTCAGGACATGAGTAGAGTCCAAGAATAGGTCAAGATAAAATAATGTTGTGCTTGCATTTAGGAATAATTCACATCATAAAGGGGAATAAGTATTACTGTGAAAAAAATGCTTTGTCCAGTGGTGACTTTTTCCTTCCTTGAACAATGCATTCTGTATCCCTAATGAGATTTATGGTAGCAATTAAAAAGTATAGACTTCTTTTATGGGGAGAAATTATAGTCTTCTCTCCAGCTCCATACTATTATACATTTTTACCTCTCATAGCATTCAACAGCAGCATGAAATGCAGGACTGATTGTTACCTCTGGGTGCTCTGGAATGTATGATTTTAACGACTCTAATGGATCTAAATTCACATATCCCAGAAAATGACCTATAGAATGTAAGGTTTAATCTCCCCAGGATTTGGAGAGGTAGGAAGATAGAAGGAAGGCATTCCTTAACTAAAATAGTTTCAGAGTGAAACAAGTTTCATAAGAGGGTGAGCTGATATAGAAAGATGTTTTTTAAAAATGGGTCATGAATAAGGAGACAGTCCCATGCTTCTTATAAGTATATAACATATGACTCTTTAAAGGAGACAAAAAGAAGAAATATGTAATGGGCAGTAAAGAATGCATTTTTGCTTAATACCAGTGCTCTTGTAGATCACTATCTATGGATTTGAATATTTGGGCCTTCTACTATTGGAAGATTTTGAGGTGTCAGCTGGATTTCAATATTTCAGGACAAGGCCAGCATTGTGAACAGTGCTCACGGTGGTGGATGAGGGTCTGTTTGCAAAACTTCTTTACGTGATGGCACTGTGGTGGAAATCCAGCCATATTAGCTTGTCAAATGTTGGATGGCCCCTTGAATGTTCAACCTGGCAGAATCAGACCTGAGGGTCTAAACTCATACAATCATTGCACAACTGGAATGTACTGATGTTATTGAAACTGTGGGGTCCATCTTTGATGACACTGATCATGAATCCACTCTCCTAAGCCCTATTCAGGAGAAGGGCTCCAGTTTGCTAAATTAAAAACAGAAAACTGTGAGAGAAATACGATTTCCTCTCAGCCGCAGGAGACATCACAGAAGTAATTAAACTGGATTTGGTGTGTCAGACACATTCCTTTTATTGACAGTGACAATAACTCTGTAAATCCAAACCTGGAAGCATTTTCAGTGTTGTTGAAGTGCTAAAGATAAAACCTAAGGTTTTTAAAATTAAATCTTGTGAAACTAAAATTGATCTATGGAATGGAGTATGAGAGGCTGTTGCCGGAGTCGTGAATGCAGCCTGCCTTCTAAAATTCAGTGCCTATGCGCAAAATCATTTCTATTATAACTGAGATCCTGAAAGCTTTGACAGTGTAAAGCCACATGGATTAGGTCCATCAGCACTAGCTCTCATTTATGGTTGTAAAATTGCAGGAAGGTCCACTCCATGCTACTCCAATATTTCCTTTACTAATGTTGTCGGTAGGTTTTGCTAATACTCATTTCCCCCATACTCATTCTCCTCTCACTCAACCCTGAACTCTTTTACCATTTCACTGAACAACTGTAACTTTACAGCAAGATTTCTTCCTCACATGCTCTACCATCAGCTCTGATTGGGGTAACATAGAAACACAGTAGGGCCTTCAGTAATTGCTCCCAGTGCCTTCACCTCCCTCAGTAACTCCGTGTACTGGGTTATTCTTCTTCCACTCTGCCTGAGGATCTGAGGCCCAAGCAGATGACCCAGCGGAGATCAAGTTCATCACTGTTACTATTTTCTTTCTGCTTCTGATGTCAAACATGTATTGTCTAAGGGTGTATGCCTTTATTTCATCTATCATTTTATCCTATTTGTAGTATCATTTCTTATGCATCAAAAGCTCTATTAGTTAGCAGATCTGTGTGTATTTGAGTGTGTGTGTTCATCCTTGTCCATACTTGCGATTAATTGAAGAAATTGTGTACATATCTTATAGCATCTGTCAAGTATAATTTATTATGTTTTATCACTGCCATCCATACATTTATTTTTCTTTTTCATTTTTTCTCTTTCACCGAAGACTGGGGCTTGAATTCAGTATCTGACGTTTATCACTCATTGGCAGATACCCTAATACTTGAGCCAAGCCTCAGGTGCCATTTCATCATTATTCCTGATAGTAAAGACCCTGTGAGATTAGAGTCATGTAGCTAGGAAGAGAATTCATTGCATAAACACATGTATATGTGTTGGAATTTTTTAGACGCTGGTTTCTAATTTTTCCAGTTATACTGAAGTCTTGCTTTGTATATAATCACATTAAATTTGACAAATGCTAGGACCTTTTGTCATTTCAGGTTGACTATTTTTGTTCACTTTTACTTCCTTCTCATTAATTAGCTGGTACCTGCAGGAATAATCACATCATTATGAAATGTTATATTGCGTTGTTGACTTTTTTTCATTTGAGCTTTAAGATTTTGCAGTATTAGAGTATTTTCTGGCAATAACATAATCTCTCGGGGGGAAAAATGACACCTTGTCTTTTATGATAGTCTATCACTGTGTTTGAAGTATTCAGTAAAGTCGGTTTCTTCTATAAACGCTGCAGAAGAGTTACATGTCCATTTGGTACTGTACAGATAGAATTAAAAACATTTCAAGCTGGGCACCAGTGGCTCACACCTGTAATCCTAGCTACTCAGGAGGCTGAGATCTGAGGATCATAGTTCAAAGCCAGCCCAGGCAAGAAAGTCCATGAGACTCTTATCTCCAATTAACCACTAGAAACCTGGAAGTGGTGTTATGACTCAAGTGGTAGAGTGCTAGCCTTGAGCTGAAGAACTGAGGGACAGCGCCCAGACCCAGAGTTCAAGTCCCACGACTGACAAAAACCAAAACCAAAACCAAAATATTTCTATCACTTTTTCCCCCCATGTTTAGTATGCTGAAGATAGCTGCTTTTTTTTTTTTTTTTTGCCAGTCATGGGGGCTGAACTCTGGGCCTGGGTGCTGCTCAGCTCTTCAGCTCAAGGCTAGCACTCTACCACTTGATCTACAGCGCCACTTCCAGCTTTTTTTCTGTTTATGTGGTGTTACGGAATCAAACCCAAGGCCTCATGCATGCAAGGCAAGCTCGCTATCACTGAGCCACCTTCCCAGCACAAAATAGCATTTTTATATGCAAGTGTACCAAAAAAGATCAGGAGGATGACTTAACCTAATTACTTTGGCATTTTAGTAGACTATACCATAAATCAGTTTAATAGGATGATGATTATTTTCTGACATAGTGATGGTCTCAGAAACACAGGTTGTCAATATGAATCAAAATGGAGGTGGTTCAGTGAAGAGGTTTTCTTGATGGGTATTTTCAATGTGTAACATTTAATATAGTCTCACCTCTAACCTCCTGAGCCAGTAAGGTTATGAATGAGGTTGTAGAAATCTGCATATTGAAACTCCATACCATTCTGAGCACATTTGAGGATCATCAGACAAGATCTCTAAAGCCATTTTTTTTCAATTCTACACTTACAGATAACAAGAGTTTATTTAGTGGAATATAATTAGATCTCCCTCGGGGAAATTTTTATAAGTGAAACATTGTTATTTCATTTAGGAGAGGGTTTAAATACAATCTCAGATGTTTCATACAAGGTAATTTGAAAAAAGACAAAATTTCATTCTGATTACCAGTATGCTCTGTCGGAGGTCAATCTCAAGAATGTCTGAAAAGTTCCCATTCACACTTGTCATGCTGTGAAAAATCTAGTTCAAGGAGAAATTTTCCTGCACTAGGAGGAGAATGACCAAGTCAAGCATAAATCCTCTATTCTTACCGTTTTTGATTCCTCACATTAGAACTCTGATAATTTTTACAGGTTATGAAATGATCTATTATTCTTCTCAGTAAGCTAATTTTAACCTAGAGGAAACTTGAGTGAACTCAAACACTGTCAAAAATGCTTTTCCTGTAAGATACGGAAGAACATTCCTCATCTTTAAACAACCTTACTACTTGCTGAAATAAATGAGATGCCAATTTATTAACCATTTCTGAATTAGGCATATAGACTCTATCTTAAAGTGATTTCATATTTATTTGTTAAAATATCACATGTGCACATGTGTAAAGATTGTTTAGCAGGCACTACTCTCTGAGAATTTGAGCCAGTCACCTCAGTTATGCGGGGACTTGGTTTTCTTATTTGTTTGCCTTGTCTTTAAGGCCTTTAGACTTCTAAGGATCTGTGATTCATTGTCATTGTATTTCTTCTTTTCCTTCACCCCTCAGGCCTATTTTTATTCATATTTAACTATCTTCTAGGATGCAGCCCACAGCTCAGTCATACCACACTAATCTCAAGCTATATTTTAGCCAGAGACCTTTTCTGTCAAGTCCTAGAAAGGAAGAGAATGGGAAAGGAAACTTGATTACAAGGAGAGATCTTCCTCTTTTTAGAAAAGAAACTTGAATTAATACTTAAATACAGGGAAAAGATTTGAGCTATTTGTTCCTTTCCTGTTTAAACAGCTGTTGGTTTAGAATTCCTTTCAGATATCTGTTTATATCAAGTTCTTTTAAGTTGAATGTTGTTGCCAATAAAGGGGATTGTGCTTGTGAATTTATGTATCTAAATTTAAGGTATCCTTATTTTACTATCCCATACTTTTGTTTAAGGCATTAACAAAACGGTAATATAATTAGAATCTAAATTTATTAAAGTGACCAAGAATACTACTTAGAACCAAAGAGCTGCTGCTGTATTCTAGTTGTTAAGGGTTTTTTTTGTTTCTTTTCACCAGTCTTGAGCCTTGAACAAAGGGCCTAGGCACTATTAGCTTTTTTTGCTCAAGGTTAATGTACCACCTGAGACACAGATCTGCTTTTTGGTGGTTAACTGGCGATAAAAGTCACTGACTTTCCTACCCCACTGTCTTCAAACTGTGATCCTCAGATCTAAGCCTTCAGAGTAGTTAAGATTACAGGCATGAGCCACCAGTGCCCAGCTGTATTCTGTTTTTATATTATAAATGTTGCTTTTTGCAATATTTTTGAAAAATTAAAATTGTGATACCCACTTTACAAAAGCTGTCTCTTAGATGTAGCATGCCTATGTCCCTATGTTAATAAGAATGAAAGCTCTTTTCAAATTCTGTTGTCTTCTACCCATAGATTACACTGTGAAGTATTTCAATGTAAAATAACATGACTATGTTGAAAAAAGTTGTGTGCCTCTTTACTTTCATTTCAAATGATTTAGAATATACAGAAGGTTAATTAGCATCTTTAGATATCTTTAATATGAAAAAGCTGCAAAAATGAGGGAAAATGGGTAGAGTGATTACAGCCCTATTTTTTTTTCAAAATTGCTCATGTACAGGCTCTCTTCTGAAGAGAAGATCCTCATATCCATTGTTATATTGTTCCAAAGAGTGGATCCACTATTGAAAATCTGTGAACACACAGGATGCTAAGTTCAGTGTTAGACTATGAATTCATGATTCATTTTCTCCATAAAACAGCACCTGCTTTTAAGAAACATCTAAAAATGTCATTTATCACTTAAATTGAGCATTACCATAGCCTTGCATTGGGGTACTGTTTGTTTTTTGAGAAGACATATTTAATAAAATTAAGAACAGGCAAAAAAACAGATCATACAACAATTTAAGCCTCATTGCATTAACAGATTTGCATGGAGAAATTTTAAATTTTTGTTTTCCAAGTTTCTCAATTGCTTTTTAGGTATCTGTTTTTTTTTAATTATACTTGGTCACAAATGTGGTTGTATAATAAATCTACATGTAAAGTGGGTTTTTTGTAGTTATCTATATTAACATGAGACCAACACAACTAATGAAACAATAAAGCCCGCAGCTTCAAAGAGAAAAATATTTAGAAAAGAAAAATATACAGCTTTTTGAAAATGAACAGACTTTTTAAGAATTATGCTTTTTGTGGATAAGAATATGAAACATCCTGAGTAAACCAGGAAACATAATCTCTAAGATAGTACAAATTTGGAGTTGTTGTTAAAGAAATCATGAAATTGTAAGCATGTAGTTTTTCCTATTTAACAGATCTTTCTTCCTCTCCTCTCCTCTCCTCTCCTCTCCTCTTCTCTCCTCTCCCTTCCCCTTTCCTCCCTTCCCCTACTCTTCCCTCTCTTCTCCTCCCCTCTTTTGTCCTCTTCTCTTTTTAATGCTAGTCCTGAGTATTTTTGCTCAAGTCTAGTGCTCTACCACTTGAGGCATAGCTCAACTTCTGGAGTTTTGATGTTAAATTGAAGATAAGGGTCTCATAGACTTTTCTGGCTGAACTGTGATCCTCAGATCTCAGACTCCTGAGTAACTGGGAAAACATGCATGAACCATTGACACCCAGCTGTGTGCGTAATGTGTATGTGTTTAAGGCACATTTTTAGTCTATTATTTTGGTGTATGGGAGGAAAAAAATAAATAAAAGATAGTCTTTGCCAGTAAGGGCTGTCTTTTTTTTTTTTTGTCGGTCATAGGGCTAGGCCTTTTGTGGGTCATTTTGTCTGGGCCTGGGCACTGTCCCTCAACTCTTCAGCTCAAGGCTAGTGCCCTACTACTTGAGCCACAGCTCCACTTCCTGTTTTCCGCTGGCTTACTCAAGATAAGAATCTCATGGACTTTCCTTCCCAGGCTGGCTTTGAACTATGATCCTCAGATCTCAGCCTCCTGAGTAGCTAGAATTACAGGTATAAGCCACCAGCACCCAGCCAGACAGCTTTTTATCAGGTGGCCTCTTCAGAAATTTCTGGCCTCCCAAATTGGTATTTTTCTTGGGCTTTGATTTAATTTGGTGGATTCTATCTTTCTAACAGATACTTGTGTATGAGTTACAGCCTCTGCTTTTGTCTTAAGATGCTATTAGAGGGAAATAAAGAATGGCATCATTCCACCTTCCACCAGGTCACTTGTGAGAATAGAGAACAGGCCTTGTGTTTTAGAGTCTCCTGTGCATAAGGAACATCTATCCCTACAAGGTAAATTATCTGAATTTGAAACTGTTGTTAGTTGATCAGTTACTACGTACAAAGGGACAGTGAGAAATACAAAATAAAACGCCTGTGTTCTTTCCCTAGAACCATTTCTATGTCAGATACGAAAACAATCTCAGGAAAGCAGAGCCTTGCCTGGTTGGTCATGTCCTATCACAGGTGCTTACAATCATGGCCAGTGCTTAACACAGACTTGCTGATTAAAGTGCTGAGAATTTCTGGGATGAGTTAAATGTATTGTTCCTAAGAGAACTAGTAATTTGATGCTATATGTGTGATTAAAAACAACAACAGTTGCTGTGTGTGTGATCAGATGGTGGGAAGCCTAGAATGGAAGCAAGTCAGAGTGAAGTGAGCCTCAGTTGAGTGAAGAAAAGCTGGGAGAACATGTTCCACAGTGGAGATGATCTGAGAAAAGTATTCCCAGCTCTCAGCACCTCTTTGGGGGCATCATCTACAACGTTAGATGCTTTGTTTACTAGGATCTGTGTGTTCAGAAATAAACAAAGAACTATTTAGGTGCAATAAAAAAGGCAGGTCTAGAATTGCATTTGCCTGTTGCATAGAGGCCATAGCCGGGCGGGGGTGGGGGTGGAGGCGAGGGTGAGCACATCTGAAACTCAGCTTCTTCATCTGCAAAACAGGAACATGATCACTGGCCCTGTACGATGGGTTCGAGAATGAAGGAAAACACAGATGAGATCCTGATGTATCCTTACAGGAGCGAGGCATTCTCTCACCTCATCTGTGTTGACGTGGCCTTTGCCTCTGCTTTTAAAGGAGCTTGACAATTATAGAAGACAGGCTTCACCTATGTATAGAGTATATCTGAGAAAAAATTAAGCAGTGCTTTATTTAATACCTGGCTTCTAAAAATGTGGTTTGAGGATCAACAGCATCAGTAGCACCTGTAAGTTATTACCACAACAAACCTCCCCTCCCTTGAACACCACCTAGATGTGCACTTACCAAGATCACAAGTCATTCATAAATAACACATAAGAAGTACTACTGTAGTGGAAGCATGTCAGGAGGGGAAAGCAAGGGATGTCTAAGGAGACTAAAGGAACTGAAGTAAGACTTCTCACAGAAATGGGTGTTTAGAGGAATTCACAGACACATTCTTGTGATAAGTTTGTTTAGTAACTCAGGAACCCTAATTTGAATCCTCTTGACTTTATTATCATTTCTATTGATTTCCAGTAATCTCCAGTGGTTCGGAGAGCTAAATGCACAGCAAGACAACAGTTTTAGCCAAGGAAAGAGCAGTTCCTGAATTCCTGCTGCTGTGTATTGGATATCAGATAAGCTTTAAAGCAAAGGTTTATAGTAAAGCTGGACACAAGAGGTCTAGACTCACCAGCTCTCTCCCAAGCAACTCAGATTGTGGGCATTATAGTCAATAATCAAGTTGGACCTTAAAGGTCTTGGCAGACTCTGCTTCTTTCAAAGCCAGTAAAAAGGAATAATATATGAGTCCATTGGTGCTGAGGGAAAAAATAAATATCCAGTTTTTCATAGCCTTTTCCTGAAAGGCCCATTTGACTTAACAGTCTTTTTTTTTCTTAATGTTAAAATTGCTCTTATTTAATATGGAGCCACGTGGTAATGTTCATTGAGTTGGAAAGTGGCACCAACTCTGTAATTATGATCTTGATTGTCAGCTGGCAAAGCACAAAAGGCAACCGTAGTAATGTACCCTGGTACTCTTGAGTGAATGGTTGCATATGCTTCTGGGTGTATCATTGCACACACAAATCTCACAGTAGCAATAAAACTATTAGGGTAGTAAAATATATGCATTTTAATTTTCATAAAACGTATCATAAAATTCAATTAGCTACACGTTTCCAACTAGCTTGTTCACTCTGGGAAACTGAGAATTTCCTAATCTGAAATTACATGTTTCCTTGGCTCTGTATAGTGACCTCCATTAATGCTCTAATCATTACACCTTCTCAGCACTCTGCAAGCTTATCTCCCAAGTCACTTTGTTTTCTTATCTTCCTACAAGTTTTCTCCTGCTTTTCATCTTGAACCCTTCCCAAATCTCTCTGTTTCCTTATCTTTCTACACATTTTCTTCTGCTCATATTCTTATGCCTTTCAGAAGCACTTGGAATATACAAGGCCAGTTTTCTTTTCTTGCTATTTTTTCCATCCCTATTTTCATAAATGAAAGATGAAAGAAAGATGACCAGCATAGATAAGCCACACAAAGTTAGGAATTGTAACTACTCAGGCATTGAGAGAGGTGCTCTTTCGTTCCATATCTACAGCTCATAAAGAAGGGACAGGGGTTTTTATTAGACAGCAAGGAAGTCACTAACCCTCACATTGCTGATCTATAAAAGTGAACATTGCTCCTATATTTTTTGGACTGTTCGCCTTCCCCTCCAAAGTAGTTTAATAGCACAGGGAAGAGAAAGGTCTCCTGGTGTTCAGATTTTATTACTTTCACTGACTAAGTGTGCTACATTTCCTAGTATAATTACACCCTGGTTGTCACAATAAATGAACACAGTATATTTTACAATGTACTTTACTTGCTTATAATCATGTTTGTTCACACATTGCTCAGACTTAATAACCCATGGGGGCAGGGGGAGTTCTACCATTATTGGTGAATGGAAATTAGTAAAATTTTCTATTTCATTTGTGGTGAGATTCTTATTTCAATTGTAAAACATCATAAGCAGGATAGGGAGTAGATTTAGGGAATTCATGATATATCTATAAGCTATATAATGTCCCCCTGCTCAACTGTTGAAGTTTCTAAATCTCATTGCTGATTTTCCAGCACCCACAAAGGTATATGTTAGCTAAATACATTTTTCATAGAGACACAGTGATAGTTATGTTTATAAAAATAAAGAAAATCCTAGCTGGAAACAGGGCTGCTTCTAGAGACATACATTTCTGTAGGATTTGAGGTCAATTTTTCCCAGAGAAAAGATGCTGTCTAAATTTGTGGAAGGATCAGAAAAGAAGATATAAGAATTACCACACCATTTAATGAGATTGAGTTAAAAAAATACATCTCTACTAGCATAGGTGTCTGAAGGTTGTCATTCTGCTTTCTATGTGAATTATAGACTTTGTCACAGAGATCTAAAGTCTAGACTCATGGCAAAGAGATACTTTTATTTATAAAGAGTATAAATCAAGCTGGGCACCAGTGGCTCACATCTATAATCCTAGCTACTCTGGAAGCTGAGATCTAAGGATCATGGTTCAAAGCCAGCTTGGGCAAGAAAAACTGTGAAACTTTTTTTTTAATTGTGAAAATACCGTACAGAGGGGTTTCGATTACATGGGCAAGATAATGAGTACATTTCTTATCAAGCATTGTTGCCTCCTCCTTTGTTTCCCCTTCCCATCCTCTTATCTCCAGTAAACCACCAGAAAACTGTAAGTGGTACTGTGGTGCAAGTGATAGAGCCCTAGTCTTGAGCTGAAGAGCTGAGGGACAGCACTCAGGTGCTGAATTCAAGTCTCATGACTGACCAGAGAGAGAGAGAAACAGAGAGAGACACAGAGAGAGAGAGAGAGAGAGAGAGAGAGAGAGAGAGAGAGAGAATAAAACAGTTGCAGGTTCTGAATCATATATTTTATTAAGTGTTCATAAATATATAGAATGTCCCTTCAAATCAGACTAAACATAGTCAGGTTTGACCATAAAATAAGTACTTGGCCTCCCATTTTTTGGAAATACTTTTATCTGATCATAAAAGCAATGCATGCTTGTAGAACTTTTAAACAGATAGAACAAGGATGAGTACAGTGTCACATGCCTGTACCCCCAGCTAGAGTTGGCAGGATGGTAGTCTCAGGCCAGTCCTGGGCAAAAACCCCCAGGACCTTCCAAGACCCTGAAAAATAACTAAAGGGAAATGAATGACTGGAGGCATGAATCAAGTGTCAGAGCCTAGCAAGCATGAGGTCCTAAGTTCAAACAATACTACAAAAAAGCATGTCTATGCATATATAAATTTTACTAGGCACATATATCAGATAAAAAGCAGGATAAAATCACAATCTAATAATTCTACAATTAAGCTTCTGTTCTTTTAGAGTAAGCTTTTGATCCAATATCTAAGAGGGAACACTACTCGTTTTACGTATGCTTAGATTTGTGTGAAATATTCATGGAGAAAAAGTCTAGAAGCAAAGGAAAGGCAGACAGGAAGGCAGGGAAGGAAGAAAAGAAGGAAGACTGGAGAGAGAAAGGTAGTTGAGAGTATAAGAGTGATGATTATGTTCATTACCTAATGTGTGCATATATGTAACGATCATAATGAATACTGTTAATTTATGCAATCAGGATGTTTGAGTGGTAGAGTATTTGTGTAGCATGCATGAGACTCTGGGTTTGGATCATTGGTATCACGTAAGCATTAAATAGTTAATTTTTAAATTATAATAATTATTATTATAAGAATAAGAAAATATGTCCAAAAAGTAAGAGACAGTAAAGGAACATTTGCTGTATAGGCATTATTGAAAACATAACAATGACCACAGATTGCTATGTAGGATTACAAAATATATTATGAAATCTTGGCGATATCAAGCACTTCAGAATCACTGAATATTTGAATCATTATTTTCATGAATTTTCTGCAGCCATGCATTTAGATAACGTTTTTTGTGGGTTTTTTTGTCATATAAAGTCAATATATTTGTTTCTGCGAGCACTACAGTGTAACATTTGTTATGATTTGAATATGAAATTTTTCCCACAGGTACATGTGTTAAATTGGTCCCTAGGTAGTAGTATTGTTAGAAAGTTCTGGAAATGTTAGGAGATCAGGCCTAGCTGGAGGAAGTAGATCCCTGGGTGAGGGTCCATGGGATGTCTTTTCTTCTTGTACTCTCTTTCCGGTCCATGATGATACAAACCTCTCAGGTGTTTTTACTACCATGATGTTCTGCCCAAGTTCATGAGACCATGTTGCCAGGGTCTGAGGCCCTGGAAATAGTGAAGCCAAATAAATATTTCCTCCCTTAAATTGTCTCTATCAAGTATTGTTTCTCTGTGAAAATTACTTAGATATGATATAGTATAAATCTCAGAGGTTTTATGAGTGAGGTAAATTAGCCTCATAAAACCCATGAGAAATCCATGAAAAATTTCCTTATGCCCCTTTAAAAGGAGTAGGAAATTCAGTAAGTCAATGCCAATTTTCTGGTGAAGCAGTGCAGACAAGGAAGGGATGCTGTCAGCGCTCTCTCTAACCTTGAATGACCTTCTCCTAAAGAAGTTTCTCTTGCTAATCTCAAAGCTAGGGAGATTGCTATGCCTTTTGATGATCCTTTGTTATGAAAGTCCTAGGATATTATTTAGGATTGACAGTTGTACTTATCCATCTAAATTGAGGTAATATTCTCTCCTTGTGGAATACATATGAGTTAAGAATCTATGTACATCAGTACAGAGAGGATTGAAAGATGACAAAAACAAACAAACAAGCAAGGATCAACCCTTCAAGGAGTTTATAGTCTTGCTGAAAAAGAAAAGAGGATCACTAAGACAATAAGAGAAGTGGTTCTCAAGCATCTTAGAGCTTAAATTTTGTTTTGAGGTTGGATAAAGCTACCTTATAAATTGTTTTTTATTTATCTCAATGGTTTCTTGTCATTGTGTTCTAAAAGTTAAATAGACAGAAACTATTGTCCCTCTACATTGCCTAGATATATGCCCAGAGAGATTCATGGACTTCTACCAGTTCAAACACTTTACTTGTTCTCAACAATCTTACATACAGCTCCCTAGATTTTGGCTGAAATATGTGAAATTTGTATTTTCTAATTCTATTAGTTTTGCCTACTGTGGTGGGTTAGTTTGGTTATCTGAGATGATGAGAGCCATTCAGAATGGCTTTTCTAAGGTAGCCTACAAATAGAACCTTTTACACAGACCAAAAGGATGGGGTGTTGGTAGTGTAAAAGGTGATTGATCTTCAAAATGCTGCAGTGCTTCTGCTGTGATAACAGGAGCAATTCTTGGGAACAATACGTCTGAAGGCCAACTATTAAAAAATGCAGATTAATTAAAAGGAAAATTTTAACGTAGAGACTAGCATGAGGCAAGTGATTCATACACCTGAACACAAGATTCATGAAACATGAAAAGCTCGAGAATCAATCTGGGAAGATGGCTCACTGGTAGAGTGCTTGCCTCACATGTATGAAGCTCTGGGTTCGATTCCTCAGCACCACAGAAGCAGAAAAAAGCCAGAAGTGGCACTGTGGATCAAGTGGTAGAGCACTAACTAGCCTTGAGCCGAAGAGCTGTAGGACAGCGCCCAGGCCCAGAGTTCAACCCTCATGACCAACAAAAAAAATGGAAAAAAAAACCAGCTCTAGAATCAAGACAAACTGTTAGGGAAATATTATAAAATGCAAAATATATGAGAAATATATGCAAAATATCAGAAATTTAAATATCGACAGCATTAATACTCGAGCTTTCTTTTGTCTCAGTTCGTAGTTTGGCTCAGCACACTGCTATCACTGATGCTATATTTAGGTTTTTGTTATTTTATTATAAACAAGTTTTCAAAAAATTATTATGTTTCATGTGTGCTGAAGATTGAACCAAGGTTCTCACACATGCTAAGCTTGTGTTCTAGTATGCGCTATACTCCTACTCCTCAAACTTTCATTTTTTTAAATAGTAGTTTCCATTTTTAAAGTATTATTTCTCTTGATCACCTAGATTTTTAGTGTCCTTTTAAATATGGAGCAAGTGTTTCTTCTTATTCTTGGCAATAAGGTCCAATGTGTAGGCACTTCATTAGAGTAGAGGTAAACTCTATTGTGAACTTGGCTCTCTTCATTATTAATCCATAAGTCCCTGGATTCATCTGGAGGTCTATAAATTTAGAAAAAAAACAATAACATGTTCTATGTGACGTGATTATGGGTACTCTGGGTACTGTAATTTACTGAGAGCTCCAACTTCCTTCAGGAGGCTAAAAGCATAAGCAGAGAGCTAATTTCACCTCGGTGCATTTCAAAAAATTAAAATGAGACAGCTCTGCCCCACACTGTTTTGTATGAAATCTTATTACTTTTATGTATATTTATGTTTATGTGTGTGCCAGAGAATAGATACCCCATGGTTAAAATTAAATATATTTTACTGTACTTTCAGCTAGTTATGATCCAGGGATTTATCAAAGAAGAAAGAAAAGATTCGTTATTCATCTCAGTGTGGTCATTGGCTAGAAATGTATAAAGTACACTTAAAGTCACTACAGCAATGGAGGTAGAAAACCCTTGGTGACAGTGTTCTGAAGAATGATATTGTTTTCTTCTCAAAAGCAGCCCCATCCATAATAGTAAAACTTCAAATTAACTTTTATGTTTAATTCTGCATTTTATGCCTTAGGCACATTTTTATAATTAAACAGTCAAGTCATAAAGTTATTTTTAAATTTCCAAGTGATAAACGATGAGAATTGAAAGATATCCCCACAGACAATGAAAGCCAATGTTATCGAAAGTCTAGAAGACATTACATTATGTTCATAAGCTTAACTATATAAGCAACTATTAACGGTGAAGTTGTAGTTTTGAAGACAAATAAGTTCTGTCACAAAAACAGGCAGTGACATTCATTGATCATTCAGCTAAACAATTCCCACCACTAATCTTTTACAGAATAAGAGGAAGAGATTTGGGGATGTTAAAAATGCTTAGCCCAAGATCCCATATCATTTTGGAAGAGCTAGTTAGGTGTTTCAAACTGGGCCCTAGAAACCTAAGTTTTTTCTTTGTTTGTTTGTTTGTGAAGTTCTTTTTCCACTCAAAACATGACATCTCCTACTAGTTCTCATACAAACCTACAGTGACTCACTAAACCTCCCATATTCCCATCTCCACTTGCTTCTTTTCATGCTGTACTTAGAAGCATACTTACTAGCTTATTCTGTTTATATGCCCAAGTATTTATACTCGATCTTTAATTAATCATATGCAATATCACTCATTGAATAGTACTAACCTTAAAAATAAACAAAACAAGGACCATTTCTCTTGAACTCACACCTGCCTTATGCCCTATTTCTTGGCTGTCCTTCACAGCCAAGTTCCATGGATGTTCTTAATGGTAAATACAATCTAATGCCAATTATTCTCCCACATTTACAATTTAATCCACTCCAACCTAGCTCCCTTGGAAGCACTCAAGCAACAATATTGTTCTTTCTAAGAAAACCAATAACCTTCCAGTTCTCAAATCCATTAAATATTTTTTATTTCTTAGTATCTCATTATAGTCTAATGGTTGATGACTCCTTTTAAGAAGCATAAGCTACCCATAATACTACATACACACACACACACACACACACACACACACACACACACACACAAAGCTGGATTTATCTTCCTTCTGTAGCTTCTTCTCAAATGTCTCAGCCAACTCTGCTCCTCTGCCTGTCTCAGGACGTAAGCTCAAATGTTCAGGTTGCTCAGAACTTAACCCCAAATGCTTTTATTCATTTACTGTCCTTTCTCATATAATTTCATACATTAACTACTTCTAACAACATCTGAGATGTTTCATCTTAGCTTTTTTGCATTTAAAATTATATTTAATATTTCCATTTGGATATCTCACAAGCCTCTCAAGAATAACATGTTCTGGGCTTAGCTCTTGGTATTTCTCTTTCTACATCTTCCTCTATCTGTTTCTATTTCATATTTGCCATTTTAGTAAGTAGAGTCTCATTGAAATGAGGTTGGATAACCTATTTAACATGGAATGTCAACAATAGATGTAACCTGTATAAAAAGTTTCAAATAGTATATTTAAAGAATCTGAGTCCTGGATTTCAGGTTATTGATATCTAGACTGTAGAATAATAGTGATGACAGGCAGTAAATAGGACCTTCTCTATGTGCAGGTAACTACTCTTTTATGGGCGTGAATTCAATCAACACAGAGATCATGTAAGCTGTCCAGAATCATACTAAATGGCAGAGCTATGATTTATGTCCAGGATGTCTGGTTCTTGACTATGTGCCCATAAACATTATACTCTGAACTCTACTATACTGTCTTAAAAGTTGATATTCCCATATGAATAGATATGTAGAACAAGAAGCCTCTGCACTGAAAGTTGAATGGAAAAACTCAACTGGAAGAAATTTCCAGTGAGTGCTGCTCCACTGCTTAGGAAGAGATGATTTTTCTTTGTTATATCATCTCATGATTCTGAGCTATTTGGCCACACAGATTTGAGTAGTAGGTGTACGCACTGTAGGGAGAGGAAATCACAAAATCAGATGCTGATTAATATTTTTATTTAACATAAGTTTTCAATTTTTCATTATTTTAGTATCCAATGACTAAACATTTTCATTATTTTAATATCCATGACTAAAATAATGTCAAGATGTTTGGGGTCTATATGACAACTTTCCTATTTTTTTCTCCAACAGCTATGCTTGTAATAATTGAGTTTTAACACAAAGATATCGAGAACAAGTTGTACAGATGATTTGTTGTTTCCATGGAGTGGGAGTCTTGGACAAAATGCACAAAGCCCATTCTTTTCCTATTAGACTCTTGGAAAACACATACTGTTTTTCTATCTTTCCCACCTACTGCTGGAAAGAAGAAATGCCATTTATTCCAATTAAAATGATGTTGGTAAGTTTTTAGGATGTACTAAAATAAACCCTGTTAAATATTTCATGTTTTTTGAGAATTGCAGTTTTCATTTCTCAATAAATAAGGAATAGACCTCTACTCATTCATTTCTAAATCCTTTTGTTTCTATGTGCCATTTCTGGGGCTAGAGCTGAAGATCTGAGCACTGCCTCTTAGATATTTTGCTCAAGGCTGGCACTCTATCACTGGAGTTACGGTCCAGTCCACTTCTGGCTTTATGGTAGCTAATTTGGGATAAGAATCTCATAGACTTTTCTTCCTGGGTTGGCTTCAGACAGTGATTCTCAAATCTCAGCCTCTTGAGGAGCTAGGATTACAGGTGTGAGCCATCAGTACCTGGTCTTAAATTCTTTTTAAATAAACTATTTAGAAAACTAAATGGGAACAAGAACAAAACAAATGCAGCAGTAATGCACACTAGCATTCTATTTCCCATGTACAATGTACACATAGTTAATGGATAATCTGAAGATATTGAGACAGTACCTATATTAAGAAAAATTATGTACATTGAATAATATAAGTTGCTATTTCTTAATAACATTATGATGAAAAATTGAATTCAAGAATTTTTAAAGAATAAAAGGTAACAAATCCTAAAGTACCATATATTTAGATACAGATTCTTGCTGACTTCTCTTTTGTTTGAATTCCCTAAAACCTATGTAAATATCCTGTAAAAATAACAAATAAATCACAGAATATTCCTGAGGAAGATGCAGAATAAGATAGAACTATTCTGAATTTGTGATGTAGTCTTTTCTTCCTATATACAATGAATGGACTTTAATCTATTTTATCAAAAATAAGTGATATAATTTGAAGACATATAAAAGCATAAAATCCCCTCATACATAAAGACCTATATAATAAGTTGAAAGTTATATGTGTGTGGGTGTACTATGATAAATAAAAAAATATGAACACAAAGAAAAATGACTTTTAGAAGAAATACATCATGGTTAGTGACAATCCCAATCTAGATAGAGGGGTTGGAAGTGGAGGAATGAAACAGGAGATTACAGAGGCCAGTCAGGCTTTTACTGACCTTTTTGCCAGTCCTGGGCTTGAACTCTGGGCCTGGGTGCTCTCCCTGAGCTCCTTTTGCTCACAGCAAACACTCTACCTTTTGAACCATAGTGCTACTTCCAGCTTTTTTCTGTGGTTAATTGGAGGTAAGAGTCTCACAGACTTTTCTGCCTAGTCATGCTTTGAACTGTGATTCCCAGATCTCAGGTTCCTGAGTAGCTAGGATTACAGGCGTGAGCCACTGGTTCCTGGCTTCTTAACCATTTTTAAAGTTACATGCATCCACATCATACACCTCAACTTGATCCCCTACATTATTTTAACCTTTACCCTTAATCCATACTTATGAATATATTATCACATCTAGAATATTTATTATCTTTTTCACTCCATAAGGATTGGAATGCAAAGTTTATTTTATTCATATATCTTAAAACAGCACAAACTTTCTGAGCCCTTTCTCCTTCAGCCTCTCTAGTCATTCTCTTAAATGTTCACACCATGTTTATATCCCCTAATAACCCCTGCCTGGTTGCTTATATTCAAATCCTCATCTGAAATACCCCAAGATCTTGATCCTAACAAAGCAACTCCTGATACTGCTTTAGGATGATCTGCAGTATCACTTTCTCCATAAAACCTTCCCATATCGCTCTGTATTATGAATGATTCAGCAGGGGCTCTGAAATCTTTGGGCATAGATTCACACCAGGGATCTGCTAAATAACTAACTATGAGACTATGGACGATTTGTTTAATCTTAGGCTTTTAATTACAAATTTATGGTAATACATTTAATCTATAATGTTATGATAAATCAGTTACGGAAAAGACCTTGCATATAACAACCATTCTGTAATAAGATTTTTACACTTATAGGATAGAATTTATCCACATAATGCACAACAATATAATAATTATATAGAAGTATACTTACACCGAACTTTCATCGATTCAGGTTTGTCCGACTTCAGTGCTTGTCAGGCTCTCTGACTCACTCTGAGGTGCTGGGGTACTTGTAACACTGCATTTCACATTTATTCTCGTGTTGGAATATCCTCAGTTTGGATGACTTTAGTTTTCCCCAAGTAGATGATAGAATTACTTGAAACAATGACCATGTATTATACTTCTTTAGGCCCCTGAGTTTATTGGCCTGCTGGCTACATAGTGTTTCAAAGGCAGCCAAAAAGTTCACAGACAAATCATCTACTTACCCTACTTGTGAATAAGCTTCCCTAAAACCATATACTTATTTCACATACTGTGTCTAATCTTAATCTTTTTACTGGGATGGAGAGTTACTAATCCTACAGATACAATTATGGCTTTTGAAAACTAACCATCAGAGCCCAGAGTGGCCCCCAAATACTGTGAAGTACCCTTTCATGCATAGGCATCATTCTCTAATGACACTGTACTTGAAGTAGCTGTGGTAATTTTCCATGATGACAATGAAAATGAAGTCTGATACCACAAAGCCAATGCAAATGATTTCAGCATATTGTGTGACCAAGGTAAGGACCCTTGTTCTGTTTTAGGAAACTGTAGATGTTCCCTCAACGTTTATCTTTCTTCTGTATTCAGGAAGTTTAGAGCATAAACACCAAACAATAACCCTGGTGCTAGGAATTATGTTCTTCTTCTGATGTTAAATTAGACATGTATTAATCATTCTTCTTTCTCAATAAGTCTTAGGACACATACTTTTTTCAATATGTGTTTGAGAAAGTTTCTCTTCTGCTAGTTTGGACAAAAAATTTAAAAATAATAAGAAAGCCATGTATAACCTCAGCAAAGCATAACACGTCCAAATTCACTCATGATGTGTGAAAAAATGTCACATTCCAGATTGTGCTGATTATTTCCAAAGTGTCACAATGAAGTGACATCTGTGCTTATGCAGTAACCTGCCCCCCTTTTGTCAGCTCAAAAAAAAAAAACACCACACTTTCCCCAACTCCACTAGAGTCAGAAAGTTTTCCCAGGGCCCACAGGTTAACTTTAGAGAAAAATTGCTTGACATTTTGTTGTGTCTGTATTTAGTAATCATGAGAGATAAATTCCATTGCTAGGTTTCTTCATCTGGGGCTATATATCCACAAGCAAATCGGACAAAGTGAGGGGTATAAAACCCCAAGTTTTAATACACCAAGATACCAACTGGTCATATCTGAGGGGATCTTCTAACTGTACTTAAAATTTAGGGGGAGATAGTAGGCAAATCAAGCCCAGGTAGTAGGATGGGGGATTTGTTTTGGTTCTTTGGGTTGTAGCATTTAGAAGATGGCACTTTCTGACTGCGTGATGTGATAATTGGGGTTATATGATTTCCTCTTGCTTGGCTGCCCTCATGACCTCAAGAAATACTTTTCCTTCATTTTAATTGAAACAAATTTTATTTTGATGATGGCTACAGAATTTAAATCCTCAAATGTATTTTAATGGATTTTGGCAGTTTTATTCCCTGGGATGCAAAGCATTTCATCTTGACTTTTTCCATGTTCCTTGGTGACCGAAGCTTTATTAGCAGCCAGACTATCAGTGAATTAGGGAAATTTCCTTTTTCATCTTTTCCAAAGGAAAAAACGTGCGTGTGAGGCCTTGCTGTACCACTGAGTAAAGTAATTAAGGAGCGACTAGCATAATTTAAAGTTCAAAGACAAGACGTTGCCTTTACGTTTTCCTTCCTTTTCTCCTTTCTCCATCTCTTCTCCCCCAACACAGGTTAAAAACACACACGGTGTGTGCTTCTGCCACTTGTTTTCTGACATGGAAATCATTCACCAAAGTATCAGTTTGTCTTGAGTAATAAAACATAGGTTTTTAAATGAAAATAATGCTGGTCCTTGCATTGCAAGAGTTGCTTGAGATACAAATGACATAGACTTGATTATTTCCAAGTGGGGGGGGGAATACTTTTAGGGGCAGGTAGAAGCCAGAAAATGCTGTACAAAAACAAAGGACAAAAGAGCTTATTTGTGTACCAGAGATATAATTCACTGTTAAAGAGTTCAAACTTAGCATGCCCAAAGTCCTGGGTTCAATGTCTACCGCCACAGAGAGAGAGACAGAGACAGAGAGACAGAGAGACAGAGAGAGACAGAGAGACAGGGGGAGATATAGACAGAGACAGAGAGAGACAGAGACCGAGACAGAGACAGGGAGAGAAGGAGGGAGGGAGGGAGAGAGAGGTTGCTTGGGACTTTTTATATATGTTAAGTATACTTAGAATGATGTGTTGGGCAAACCTATTATCTATCTGCACTGTTTACTGTTGTTTTTGGTAAACAGTGATTCACTTCAATAGGATTTTCTGTAATAAATTTTGTGAAGACAGAATAAGCTTTTATATTCATACAAGAGCTTAGAGATTGGTACCTGTATACGGTTGTCCCAGAAGGACTTGGGGAATGGAAGTCTGCTTCTAGCAGCACATTGATGAGAAGTTTTTGCCATGGGTACAATGAATTCACTAGAGTGAATAGTTTGCCTAGTAGAGAAGCTGGGGTTTGAATATTGCAGAAGGTAATTATGATTGTTATTAAGAGACATACTGCTTTGGGAGATGGAATAATCTAGCATGAGTTTTGTTCATCCTAGTTTTGAGTTACCCTTGGGTACCTCCAGACATTGCAAAGGGAATCACAAGACTCCCCCAGCAAAATTAATTTTACTCTGTCCTACTTTTTAAAATATATAGTACATAGCACTATTAAAAGAAACAGGATCCCTGGTAGTCTGAATATGGTGGGGATTGCTGGAATGTGCAAAGACACTATGTCTGGTCCTGCTACCTATCTTTCTGTCCCCCCAAAATTCTCATTTCCAAGTGAAATTAGTACCTGCCATGAAGCCCATGCAAGATGCTATAAAAAACAGGATTTGAGTTTGAAAGTATGCCTCCAAAACAAATCAAAAATTCATATCAATATAAGATTTTTAAGGCATTAAATTCTGTTAGACACAGAGAATTTAGTAGAGCAAGAACACTATAAACTGTAGACTTCTTTTTTTTCCTTCTGAAATCTTGGATAAGTCATTAAAGTTTTATGAACTCATATTCTTTATAAGACAAAATTTGTTTGCATGATTTTTTTTGCCATTTGTGTGGCTTGAACTCAGGGCCTGAGTGTTATCCTTGAGCTTCTTTTGCTCAAGGCAAGCACTGTACTACTTGAGCCACAGTGCCATTTCCAGCTTTTTTGAGTAGTTTATTGGAGATAAGAGTCTCACACTTTATGATGGAAGTCCAATGGAATTCTATGCCTCCATCAGAAAGAATGACATTGCCCCATTTGTTAGGAAATGGAAAGACTTGGAAAAAATTATATTAAGTGAAGTAAGCCAGACTCAAAGAGACTTAGGTCCCATGGTTTCCCTTATCTGCAATAACTAGTATATGTCTAGGACAAGCAGAAGAGTTCAAAAGTTATGTACATACGACCATATAATCTGATCCTAAGCAAAATGAACCCCATGATAGTGACACAAAAGGTTTTTTTTCTTGCTAATCTTTTTAATGTATTTATAATGTACTATTTGATTTTTTTGTTTCTTTTGTATGTCCTCCCCCCATGGTATAACCCCTGTTCTCACAGTATTTGATTCCCGAGTCCTGTATATACATTTTTCTAATTCGGGGAGGGGAAGGGAAATAACAAAATGTTGAAATAAGGATACAGGATGACCCATTGTAACAATGAGATATACAAGACAGTATGTTGAAAACAAACTTTACAACTTTGGGGGGGAGTGGGGGAAGGGGAGGGAGGAGTTGGAGAGGTGGCGAGGAAAGGGATAAATAAAGGAGGGTATAACAATGCTCGATAGGAAATGGACTCATTACCTTGGTCATATAAGTATAACCTCTCGGTGTAGTATCTTTACAAAAATAGAGAGAGAGAGAGAGAGTGTCTCACAGAATTTTCTGCCCAGGCTGGCTTCAAACCACAATCCTAACATCTCAGCCTCTTGAGTAGCTAGGATTATAGGCATGAGCCACTGGTGCCCAGAAATGTTTGTATGGCTTTTAAGTGTCTTAATACATTGAAAATTATGTGATTATAGCAAGAAAAAAAATAACATTAGACCACAATGCAGGATTTTTTTGTTTTTGGTCCGGTCGTGGGGCCTGAACTCTGGGCCTGGGCGCTGTCCCTCAGCTCTTCAGCTCAAGGCTGAGCCACAGTGCCACTTCCGGCTTTTTTTCTTTTTGCTTATGTGGTGCTGAGGAATCGAACCCAAGGCCTCAGGCATATAAGGCATGCCTTCTACCACTGAGCCACCTTCCCAGCCCCACAATGCAGGATTTGATTAATTGAAAACTGCCAAATTTAGTTCTTCCATTTAGTTGTTTATTTAGTTAATTAGTTCTTCCACTTATTTTTGTCTTCTCAATTTATACTGGGTTCTCAGTTTACATACTAGGTTCATATTTGCTCATCATGGATGATGCAGACAAAGAGGACTTGCAGGCATATTACCATTAACTTGCATGCATGGTATATGTGTTTATGCACGCATGGTAGGAGATAAGGATGCCATTTGAACTCATTTCTACTGACTCAGGTATTCTGCATATAACATCCTCTTTGATTTAGCAACTTTGAATTTTGTTGTCTGTGAAACATTTGATGCTGTATATTATTTGGATTTTCTACAGTCCAACAATGTAAGCATAAATATTTCAATATGAAATTCGCATTTTGAAAAAAAATAGGTGCTTATACCGATAAAGAGTAATTTGGTAAACCACAATTTTCATTGAGTTTTGACAGCAGATAATTAAATCTTTGTAAATATAATATTATATCCTGACATAGATATAAATATGTAGACAAGCTAGGTTGGCAAATTTCTCAGTAATTTTAATGTGTTCCCATTTCTATAATACAAGTCTAAACTTCAGAAAAGAAAGACACATAAATAGTCTTATAGGAATTTCTATGGGAAAATAAATTAGGCAGCATTTTTCTTGATAATATTAATTCCATCCCATAATTTCAAGATTCATAAATCTGTGTACAAATGAAAAAATAGTGAGCTGAGGAAAGTGTTCTGATTGGGTGTAAGTATAATTTCACAGTTAATAATATAGCCTTAAAGATGATCTTCCTGTTATATTTTGTTTCTCTCAATGAAGTCTGGCATCCCACTTGTAGGAAAATGTCATTTCTGATTAAGGGTATTTCAATTTTACTTTACGTAGCTCACTGGTATTCTGTCATGGAGCTTTACTTAGTCTTTGGAGAGAATTCTGGAGAGTGGAAGTAGTTTATTCATTCATCTTCATGAAGACACATGAGAAGACCAAAGTCCAGTGGTAGAGAAAGCAGAAGTTGGTTTGGATAATGAATGCTGGAAGTAAGAAGTAAACAGGAGGTGTGGCAGTGTTTAATATAAAAATCTCAACTACCATAAGTAAAATATTGCATAGGGAGAGAAAGAGCAATGCATTCAGTTACTACTTCAATTAGCAGGAAATTTGTGGCCAGAAGAAAAAAAGCATCTGATTTCATTTTACCATCTGCTTTTATTCCTGTAGTTGCTTCAGTACTAGGCAACCGCTCTTCCTTTGTATACTCTTCCTTCCTTGCCTCCCTTCCTTCCTTCCTTCCTTCCTTCCTTCCTTCCTTCCTTCCTTCCTTCCTTCCTTCCTTCCTTCCTTCCTCCCTTTCCTTCCTTCCTCCCTTTCTCCCTCCTTTCCATTTCTTTCATAACTTCTTTCCTCCCCTGTCCCTCCTCTTTTTCCTGCTTTCTTTTCTTCCCTCCTTCTTTCCTTTTTTCCTTTTCCTTTCCATCTTTCCTTCTCCTTCCCTCCAATTTATCCTTCCTTATCTTGGCAATGCACAAATTCTCTACATTTTTGCTGATCCCTAGCACCTTGTGAAGAAAAAAGAAATGAATAGAAATGAATACTCCCTCCAGATAGAGAGAGAGAGAGAGAGATGTCCCTTACTCGACAGTTATTAGTGTGTGTAGTCAATGAGAAGATATTAGATAACTACAATGTATTTAATGTTGACACAATATATACAAGACATTTTTTCACAAAAGAGCTTTTAAAGTCATAATCAAATGAAGCATTAAATGCTAATACAAACTAACAAAACACATGACAACAGATATATAACATACATTAAACACAGGTTTAATGGCATACTCATCATTTATATTTCAGTAAATATGTGACTACTGCTCTAATTAGTAGACACTAAAAATAATGGGTACTCGAACAAAACACAACTTAAGCAATAATGCATTGCTTTTTTCAAAGAAATAAACTTCTTAATAACATCTAGAGACTAAGATTCCATCTCACCCTAGTCAGATTGGCCAACATTAAGAATTCAAACAGGGCTGGAAGGTGGCTCAGTGGTAGAGTGCTTGCCTTGCATGCATGAGGCCCTGGGTTCGATTCCTCAGCACCACATAAGCAAAAAGAAAAAAGCTGGAAGTGGCACTGTGGCTCAAGTGGTAGAGTGCTAGCCTTGAGCTGAAGAGCTGAGGGACAGTGCCCAGGCCCAGAGTTCAGGCCCCATGACCTGACCCCATCCCCCAAAAAAAAGAATTCAAACAACAAATTCTGGCAGGAATGTGGGGGGAAAGAACCTTGTTGTACATTGGTGCAACTACTAGTACAACTCCTCTGGGCAGTGGTTTGGATACTCAAAAAAAAAAAAAACAACTAAGAATAGAATCTCCTTAAAATCCAGCCATATCACTCTTGGGAATCTACCTAGAACATTACAAGCGAGGATACAGGAAAGTCACTTGCGCATCATGTTCATTGCTGTACTATTAATAGCCAAGCTACAAGCTACAGGCCCTACAACAGAGGACTGGATCCAAAAGAAATGTGATCTATATGCACAATGAAATTTTACTCATCTATGAGAAAGAATAAAAGTACGCCGTTTGCGGGGAAATGAGTGGACCTAAGACAAGTCATGCTGAGTTAAGCAAGCTCAGAGGGACAAACAGCCCATGTTATTGCTCATATGTGGAAGCTAGATCTAAAATGTAACTGAACATGACTACTTACACACAGCTATATGCATTTACACATGAAGAAATAGACTAAAGGAGGATCTACTTAGGAGAGAAGCCCCAAAGCGTAATTCCTTTGAACATCTAAACTACTACTTACCCAAACAAATTCCAGGATCTGGAAACATGGGTTGGTGGTGGTGGTTATGGTGTTGTTTGTTTTTGGTTTTGTTGTTCTCTTTTTGTCATTTGGGGGTCTAAAAAGGGGGCATGGGAATGGGTGTAAGGAAGGGTAAACAAATGCAGTCATGGTATTCAATATACATTATGTAAAAAAATGAACTATGCATCTTCTGGGCAGGCACAGGAGGGAGGAAATGGGGGACAGTGAAGGGAACCTTCCGTCATCCCAGATGACAGCTTCTGTGTGATAGTTTTCAAGATGGCAAGGTATTGTCTCTGCTTACTATTTTTTTATTAAGGAAAAAACATGTTCTCTAAAGGTCTTCTTGATCTTTTAATAACTTTTAACTATTCTTTCTCTCAACCATGACTTTAATATTGGAGATGAAGGGATAAGGAGTTGAAGGAAAGCACACCCTATATGGACCAAAACAGTTGTTTCAGCCAGAAAGGAGAGAATAAAGCTGTTAGATTGTTAATGCACAAAAACCACCTCAAACGCTGTATAATGGGCACAAAGAGAGAGAAAACAGCCTCTGCCTTCAACGCTATTGTATAAAATTATGAGTGAACACGTATAATGACAATTATGGGGAAAGGCAGAATTTTTTAAAAAGAAAAGGAAGTTATTCAGACAGAAGATAATTAAAGCTCTTTTTTTTTCAAGTGATCACTTTTCAACCAAGAAAGGAATTCCAAATGGAAGAAGTAGAAACAGGGAACTGTCCAGACCAGTTTCATTCACAGCATAGTCCATCAGATTCTAAAAAATACTAAAATAGAAAGCAAAGATGTACTACAGTTTCTCTATAGACAATCAGACCAGATCAGTGGAGAGATGGGAACTTGCCAAACATTTTGTTGGGATCTTACAGAGTTTAAACATGAATGAGATGGATTAGCCAGTGTGACTTTGGAGAAATCATGGTGACAAAATGTTATATAATGAAAGACAGAGAAGGCAAATTATTATCATTTTCTTCACACATAAAAATTTTCTTTTATTGTGAAAATACTGTATAGAGGGGTTACAATTACATGGGCAAGATTATGAGTACCTTTCTTATCAAGCACTGTAGCCTCCTCCTTTGTTTCCCCTTCCCATCCCTTCCCTCCCCCCTCCCCCACCCAATCCTCCCCACTTCCCCCCACACACCAAAGTTGCAAAGTTAGTTTTTGACATAATGACTTGTACATTTCATTGTTGCAATGGGTCCACCTGTATCCCTATTTAAATGATTTGTTTTTCCCCTTCCCCTCCACAAATTATACCAACATCAAATACAGTGAAAGCAGGGGTTAAACTGTGGGGGAGGGACATACAAAGCAACAAAGAAATAATCTTATAAGTGTGTTAAAAAACAATCGCATGAAAGAAAAAACACATTTGAGTACATATCTTAAGGTTCTTTTCCCTAACATCATCTCATCTGACCTTTTCTGCTTGACTCATACATATACTAGATATTGCAAATAAGGGAAACCATGGGACCTATGTTTCTTTGGGCCTGGCTTACTTCACTTAATATAATTTTTTCCAAGCCTTTCCATTTCCTAACAAATGGGGCAATGTCATTCTTTCTGATGGAGGCATAGAATTCCATTGTGTATATATACCACATTTTCTTGATCCATTCATCTACTGAGGGGCATCTGGGTTGGTTCCATAGATTAGCTATAGTAAATAGTGCTGCAATAAACATAGTTGTCTGGTAGCTTTAGTGTGGTCTTGTCTGAGGGAAGGTGGGTTGGGAAGGTTGGGAAGAATGATGAAAGGTGTGACATTGATCAAGATGAATTGTTGAATAGCAAAATGCTTTGTTGAATGGAAGTCCCTTTGTACAACTACTTAAGATAATAAAAATATATTTAAAAATTAAAAAGAGGCCAAATTAATATAAAAACAGGTACTTGACACCCTAGATAGTGATCTTCTGAATTAAACTAGTGGTGAGAGGAATTATTGAGCAAGATAGATCACTATTGGAAGATCCTGAACAATGAGGGATGGAAGGGACTGGGAAGTAAGCTCAAGAATGGGGCACTCTTACTGATTCCATGTGATAAACGCTAAAGCATGTTCCATAAGTAATTACCTCATGTCAGTCAAAGTAGTAAGCAATTTACTTATGCTGACTCTCAGATTTTACATATACAGCATGACATTACTTACCTCACTTATTGTCCAGGATACGTATAAAGTATTATTAGAAGACTCAACAATTGTGAATTCATACTTCACTAAATAAAAGTGATGGGAAGCAAATATGACTCAGGGAGAGATGTTTATTTTATAGTTCTGGTTACTGAGCTCAACAACTTGCATTTGCTAAGCAGGCACTCTACCACTGGAGCCACCAGCCCCAAGGAGAAGTTTATTAAAGAAATAAGGCTATGGGAAGACAATGGCTCATATCTGTAATTCTAGCTACTCAGGAAGCTGAACTCTTAGGATCATGGTTCAAATTCAATCCAGGCAGGAAATTTTATGAGACATTCATCTCCAATTAGCGACCAAAAGCCAGAAATTGAGCTCTGCCCCAAGTGGTCGAACTCTAGCCTTGATCATAAAAGCTCAGGGAGAGCTTTTAGTTCAAGAGCCCTTAGTTCAAGTCCCAGGATTGGCACAAAAAGAAAAAGAAAGAGAGAGAGGGGAAGGGGAAGGGGAAGGGGAAGGAAAAGGAAGAGAAGGGAGGGAGGGAGGGAGGAAGGAAGGGAGGAAGAAAGGAAAGAAGGAAGGAAGGAAGGAAGGAGGGTGGCAAGCCAATGGATACTTTAGTTTATGTGAAAGCTCAAAAAATGAATATTTTTAGCTTTGCAGGAAGTCTAGATATTGTTGCAGCTGCTCAGCTCCATCATTAAGTATAAAACAGATATGGACAACACGTAAATGAGTAAATGTAGTTATGTTTTAGTAACACTTTATGGACAAAGAAATTAAAATTTCATAATATTTTTTCATGCAATGAAAATGTGTCTTCATTTTTACATGTGAAATACCTAAATGTTAAAGCATTTATCTTTGTGTCATACAAAATCTGTCAATAAACTAGACTTGCCCTGTGGAATGTAGATTGATTATTACTGATCTTAAGTTTACCCAAGTTTAGAGACTGGAATGATGGAGTATATTAAAGGAGAAGCAATGAACAGGTACAGAATAACCAAGTATTAAAAATACTATTAACCAAGCAATAAAAAGTGAATTAGGTTAGGTTATTGACAGATTTCTCATCAAAGTGATTGAGATAGAACCCATAATGTCAGGAGAAATGAAGAAACAAACCATGATTAGAGTATGAAACCACAAAAATTTGCTTGTTTGGCAATGACGGAAGGAAGGGGTGCCAATGGTCAATATGCATTATACTTATAAATTGGATTGAAACCCCTTGGTACAAATACTTAATGATAATGATAAAAATAAATGTAAAAAATCAAAAGAATTGCTTGATTATATTCAATGGAGTAATCTGTGGTAACTAAACATTGAAGATGTAAAAAAGAGAGGGAGGAAGGGAGAATAATTAGTGAAGAGTAAGGAGACCAAATGATCAAATAAAGTAGAGTTGATAAATATGAGATCACAGATTTAGAATGAGCTTTGGTAAATATATCTGTTGGCATAAATAGGAGAGGATGGAAGAATGGAGGACAGTTGTCGTGGGCTGATAGAGTTGCATGTACCAGCAAAACTAGGATCATATGACGTTGAGCTTCTTTGTGAATCAAAGAAGCTCCTCCTGAGTTCCTCCTGAGTATGAAGGAGAATGAATAGGAGTCAAAACCTTGAATGTAGAGACAATTTACCACAGTGGCTTCAGTGAATACCTGAAAGTTGAATGAGAAAAATCAAAAGAGATCAAAGTACCCGAACTATTAGGCATTAAACACACTGACTTGTAGTAACAGATGAACTCCTAGATTTTGAGATGTGCTCAGCATTGTTTAGAAAACATCCTAAAAATGGTGGAAGTAAGACTGAGAATTAACACATACAACTGTAGAGCATCACAGAGATTCCTTCTCTAACATTTCCCTGTACCATTCACCTACTCATTTGGGGCAAAGATGGAGATGGATAAGTAAAGGCTATTGCTTCAAATGTAAACCATGCTAAGATACCACTGTGGCCAATTATAGCTATTTTAATTCACTCATATGTAATCATGGAAACAGGTGAAGGTGAGGGAGTGGAGTTTGGAGAGATGAGGAGAATGATGAACGGGGTGACATTGATCAAGATACCTTGTACTCAAAGACTGGCATGAGAAATTGAAAACCTTTTGTAAAGGTAACTTCTAAAAATTAAAGTACAATTATCTGACATCAATGGTTTATGCCTGTAATCCTACTTACTCAGGAGGTTGAGATCTGAGGATCCAAGTTCAAAGCCAACCCTGGCAGAAAAGTCCATGAGATTTTTATCTCCAATTAACTACCAAAACCCTATAAATGGTGCTGTGGCTCAAAGTGGTAGAGCATTATACCTGAGCATTAATGCTTAAGGGCAACATCCAGGCCCTGAATTCAAGCCTTAGTATTAGCAGAGGTAGGAAAAAAGGAAGGAAGAAAGGTTAGTGTCTAGGGGAAAAAAAGAAAAGAAAAAAAACAAGACAGTAAAAATCAGTCATTCAAACTAGCCAAATTTCTAATGTTCAATCATCACATGTGGCTTAAAACTACTATAGTGGGCTGCTCTTTCTTTCTTTCTTTTTCTTTCTATCTTTCTTTCTTATTTTCTTTCTTATTTTCTTCTTCCTCCTTCCTTCTTTCCTTCCTTCCTTTCTTTCTCCCTTCCTTCCTTCCTTCCTTTCTTTCTCCCTTCCTTCCTTCCTCCCTCCCTTCCTTCCTTCCTTCCTTCCTTCCTTCCTTCCTTCCTTCCTTCCTTCCTTCCTTCCTTTCTTTTTTTTTCTGGTTGTGGGGCTTGAACTCTGGTCCTGGGTGTGATCCCTCAGCTCTTCAGCTCAAGGTGTACATTCTACCACTTGAGCCACAGTGCTACTTCCAGTTTTCTGGTGGTTTATTGGAGATATGTCTCACAGACTTTCCTGACCAGGCTGGCTTTGAACGGTATCCTCAGAACTCAGCGTCCTGAGTAGCTAGGATTATGGGCATGAGCTACCAACGCCCAACAATACAAACAATTTTTATAATCACCAAATTTCCAAATTCTCTTGGACAGAGTTGGTATTTGGCACAGGATAGCTTACCATCATCTTTACACATTCCCAGAAGTCGTTGAAATGAATGTGAAACTACAGACCAAGGTTAAAGAGAATATTGTAAAAACCTGGTTTGTAAACATGGTTGAACTGAAGTGAAGCTCTCCATCATGACTGATTGGCAAAAATGACAAAACGAGAGTTGAGTTATATGACATTTCAGGCTTTAAAATCCAAGACATTGATTGAAGAGAAGAAATGGAACAACTGTATTCACTCTGCGCCTTTTCCTCCCACTCTCAAATTTTAGTTTAATGGCTGAGTCAGGGAGGGTAAATGTGTGTGACAGTGTGTTCTGTTGTGTGTATGGACATAAAGAGTCATGCTGAAGTGTAGAACATTTGTATGCAAATCAGTGCAATCTTTCATAATGGATAAATAATTGAAGTGCTTTAGAGATGGAAAATGTAGAAAGTATTTTGACCAGTTTTTAATTTATATTCTTTCCTGATCACTGTTCTTCTACATTCTTTTCCTATTACGTGCACAATAGAAGTTACATAGATGAGTACAATCCGTGATCTTAGAAACTGGGTGTTTCTTTTGAGAGAGGGAGTGGGCAGCTACCTCAATTATTCATTAGGTATTGATTACGCATGTCATTTTAAGTATTTTTGTCTTCACTAGGACCTTTCTAAACGCACTTTTTTTCTAGAAAGATAATGCAAACATTACTTTTGCTATTTCTCTTGAACCTATGTTTATTTTTTTCAAACATCAATTTTCAAGGGTGTCTTTTTTTCTGAACAAAGATGATTTCTGTATTTTGGAGAAGCACTGTAGTTTTGGGCAATTTAGGAGGCTCAATCCCTGGAAAGTTGTGAAAAGGTAGTTACCATTACCATTTATAATTCCAAATACAATATGAAATATGGGACAATATGAAATTGGTTTGGAGAAAGATGCATGTCACGAACATTGTTCTTCTATGGAAAAAAATACAAAATATTACACTATATATAAGAGTTTTATTTAATGCATACCTATTTTATATAATTTGATGCAATTTCATATTGTTGAGATCAATAGTAGATTCACTTCACAAAAATAAACATGAATAAAGTTAAAACTACCTACTTAATTTTGAAGGTAGTTTTTCTCTTTTTTGGGTGGATTTAACAATGTTCTCTATCTCATTGGATTTCTGTGGACATGAAATGAGGGGGTTAATGCAAACCTCTTAGCACATGAATATGTGTTCTATGTCAAAGTTGTCATTATTTGTTGTTTTGTGAGGGCTCACAGCTAATATATTTTGACTAGAGACCTATATCCAAATTAGACTGTGAACAAGTCAGTCTTTCCCACTCCATGGTTAGAACTCTGTTAAACATATGTCCAGCTACCATATGGCTATTTTTTATGCAATAATTATACAGGTGAATCCTTAATGAAATGCAAAAAATAAATGATTTTCTTAGCTACCATCCGATTGCAGGTTGTTTACACAATAGAACCATTTAAGTATACTTACAAAAATCTTTTTCAAAAGAGTTTTTAAATTCCTCTGAAATAAAATATGCATCTTAGCTTGTTCTTAGTTAGAATGATCCTTTGTCTTCATTTTTCATCTCACCCCAGCTTCTCTTGAATGACAGTCCTCTGAAGAATTTGAGGCTGAGCTATTTCAGGAAAAGGAAGCATTAGAAGATTGCCTGTAAAGAGGAAAGGAAAAAGGGCTTTAGAGATTTCAGATTCTTTGTCTTCCGATGAGAAAGTTCTTGTCCTTGTATCCATTTTTCAAACTTGATATACTAAATTTTAAATCTAAGCGATTGGTCTATGAAGCTAAGTATTGTTCTCAAAGCAGAGTAAAAAAAGTGTGTAAGGAAAATGCAAATGAATAGTACATGAATTGCTTTTTAGTAAAAATGTATTTTGGAAGTATCATTCTTACCTTTTGGGATTATATCAACAAAGCCAAATGAAAACAGTTACAGACTGAAAGAAGAGCTGGTACCAGCCAGACTTTTGCCTAATTAATTTAAATTTCATGTTTGAATCATTCTAATTCACTAGGAAACTCTTATAACCTGATATTTGTTTTGTGATGTATTACCATAACTGGGAAAAAAGGAGGAAAGAAGTAGTCAAACTACCAGTGTCACAGTTGGACACTGGTGTCTCACGCTTCTAATCCTAGCTACTCAGGAGGCTGAGATCCGAGGATTGCAGTTGGAAGCCATCCTGAGCAAAAAAGAAAGTCTGTGAGAGTCTAATCTCCAATAAATTAATCAGAAAAAACCAGAAGTGGTGTTGTGGTTCAAGTGGTAAATTGCTAGGCTTGAGCACAAAGAGACTCAGGAACAGCATTCAGGCCATGAGTTCAAGCCTCAGGATAGGAAAACATAAATACCAGTGTCACAGATTCTGTTAACAAAAGGTAACCTCGAGTTTCAGGAATCTGTGATGGAAATGAAGGTGATGGATCATACATACACTGGCTACAAGATCAAAACAAACACATGGAATAGCTTTGATGTTTTCACACATAGCAGGAAGAATATCTATTAGTTATCAGGAGATGTTTTATTTTAAAATTTTCCAGAAGAGATATCACAGGACTTGGTTCTGCAAAACTGAAGTAATTGCATAAGTATATATCAACAATGTGTTTCAAACAAACATTTACCAACTTAAAATTTATTACTGTACAATTGTAATTATTTACATACCAATGGCTCTATTAATCATTGTCCTCTAACGTCCTACAGTCCTGGATTATTACTGAAGTGTTTTCATTGTTATTATACAAGGGATTTGGATAATGGGAATGATGTAGTGTATTAGGCAGGACAGATTGTAAGTTGTGAGAAACTACTCAAGTATCCCTCTCCTAGTAAAGAATGGGTGAACCAAGACATAACAGTTTTGTCAGCAAACACAGTGTACCTTAAATGCTGTAGCAGTACAATGCAATTCTAACTTTCAGATTTAAAAGAAGGGCAATGAATTTAAAGAAGTCTTGAGTCAAGCAGAGAAAATGTGTACGTTGTCAATTATGGTGGTAGCATAGGAAATGGGCTCCATTTGAAATGTATCATACCATAAAAACATCTTGAAGTTTGGGTGGTTATATTCTGTTCTTCAGAATGAGTCAAAGCCTGAATTTTCAGTGGAAGTTTTCCGGGATGAATGCAACAAAAATAACTGCTTCCCTCAGGGAAAATGAAAGAGAAGATTTTACAAGACTGACCTCTAAAGAATTGGTACATTAGATGTGGAAATTGTCCTGGCAGAATTCAGTGATGCTTCTGAAATTTCTCTCCATTCTCAAATAGATGTCATTGTGTACTTGAAGGTGTGAATGTGGAACACAAGATTCAACACACTGTTTCTGTACAATTTGCACCAAGAATGTAAGCTCTTAAACAACCATTTATTCAGTGCATCACATTTTCTTGGTATTAACTGAAGCTAAAAGAGTATTGTGTCTTCCTCAAAAGGTAGACATTAAGATAAGAATTGTTTTGATTAAAAATATCTGTATGGTTTTATTTATTGGAAGTAATATATTCCCCTATGTAGTCTCTTGGGGTTGTAACTAAAAAGACACAATTTGCAACATTCGCACTCTTTCAGCCTTGACACTTACAGCTTTCTCATAGTTTGACTTACAAACTTTTTGGCAGGAAAAGGGAAACTTGAAATCTTCAAATAATAGTTCAGACTCTCAAAAAGGGCAGGAAAGGTTTACCAGGAAGTACAGACCTGAGATTGTTCGTATAATTCCAAAGTACCAAACAAGAGAAAAAGCTGGAGTTGCAAATATTTACCTGTCTGAAGAATTTTCAAATACCCCTGCAATAAGTATCATCGATAGAGGCAAACTTGGGATGGAAAGTGATAAAATTGTCCCCAAATTGACATGCTCAGCCTCATTTTTGTGGCCTAGATTATCTATGTTTGAAGAATATCAGTGAATTCATGTTCAAAGGTTTCTGAGAAAGAATGGAGTTCCTCAAAATGGTGAGCAGTGCAGCAGGCAGCCACCCTGGCTGTCAGAGTAACCAGAGATAAAATCCACTTCATCTCAGAGGCCGAGAAATCCTTTAGATCACATTTATGAGAAGACAAAGTCAGTAAACATATCAGAGTATTTCAACCAAGGGAAGCAAATCTGAACAAAGCCTAAAATAGAAAAAAAAATGTTTAGATCCAACAATAGACATTTAATCATAATTTGTGATGATAAAACTGCACATAATGATGGCCGCAGCCTGGGCCCTATTAGCAAATGTTTTTTTCAAAATCCCCCCACCCCTACCACTCCCCTTCCAAAACCCTTCAAAAAAAAAAGCCAAGAATAGCTTCCAGGTTATAAAGCCAGTAACTAGATCATAGTTGTAAGACAGGAAGGTTGTTAGATTGAATGGATGGATGTGAATAATTTAAACAAGCCATAAAGTGAAAGTTTTCAGACATCTGGACTTGTGAGTTAAATGAAGGCTAGTTCCTAGGAAAGACATTGATCAAATATAACAAAAAGGAGTTGGTTCCAGTACAAATTCTTAGCTTCCTAATTGTTACAAGTAAGTACTGCCATGCCATAGAACCAATCATACTTTAGGGTTCCATCTTAAGACCTTGACAGAATATTTTAAAGCTAATTATTGTTTACACATAGGAGCTTGGAAGGCAATAACATACTTCACCCACAGTTTGGCATTTTTAATTTTTCTAGCAGTATGCACAATAGGGTCTGATGTGATAATTCCTCAGTAAGTTGTTACAGCCTGCTCCTCATAAGTGGTACCTTTTTAGCAGGACTCTAGTCACTTGTTTCTAAGTAATTGGGAAGCTTTGAGTTAATGAGCACATTTACTACTTGTAACCAAAATAATGAAGAGCATCAGTGAATGATAAACGGCTTAGAGACAATAAAATACGTTTTGCAGTCTTCATCGGAATTAATATGTAAGTGCCTGGTTTACACAAGAGTGGAAAAGAATCAGAGTAAAGGTCACTTTAATTGTTGGTACTACTTGAAGCTAAGACTTATCAGATCTGAGCATAATATTCAGGAATTCTCCAGAGTGGATCTCAGAGCTGAATGCTTAGAAAACAGTGACCAGCTGATTCTGTAAGTCTAGTAGTAGTACTTGATGCTGCTGTGTAGAAGGAAAGCATTCTTTAGAGCCATGGATAGCTGGAGCTGGCCCAGCTAAGATAGTGTCTTTTGTTGTCCAGGATCACCATTATACATACTCTTAAATCTTCCCTTCTTGTCATTTACCTGTTATCTCCCTAACAAACAGGAGATAACCAGAATGGCTCCCAATGTTCCTCATGTAGGTCTTTCTAGGTTTGCTCTCAAGAACCCTGTCACTAACCCAAAAACATGTCCCCTCTTAAATCCATGTTTTTCTTGCTTGTAACTTTCCTGGAAGTTATGATTAAGTCAAACTTCTTATCCTAGTCTGCAGGACTAACCATCTAGCTTCAGCCTATATTACGTGCTATTCTAGACATTTTCTGTTCTGGGAGGAAGACACTAAACTGTACCTCACAGCCTTTGCTGTTTCCTGTGCCATGTACCCTCTCTCCCTATGCTAGAGCTCTGCTTGTGTTTTTATCTCTGCTCAAATGTATCTCCATACAGAGCACTCTTTGATTTCTGGTTATCTTTTACATATTACTCTTTGTTTCCTAAGTTTGGTCATTAAAAGGCAGAGTAGATCCCTCAATTGTCTTAGGTAATTAGTGATGAAATTTTCTCATATCCGAGTTCTATATTTTCTTTCCAAATCAATGGAGCTGTTCTATGCTCCCTCTTCCTTCCTTCCTGATTGACCATCTTAAGGTGACTTCCTTGCTTTTGCTAGAGATAGAAAGGATAAGTTATTGATGCCTGACATAGTCAAAGAGCATTGAGGAATAATCTGACAGAATAAAGTCAGCACTTAACTCTTAAGGACATATTAGATGAAATGACGCAAAAACAACAAAGTGAAATTTGATAGGTAAGAATCCAACCAGCCTCAAGTATATGTGAACTTTCATGCATTTTTCATTCTGGGGAATGCAGATATATCCCTGCTTTTAAAATCTTATTTCTGGTTATTAGAGTAAAATAGATCGAATGAAAAAAATCCATAGACATGATGGATTGAAGGTAAGAGAGAACTCCCAAGAGAGAGGGAGCTGATGGCTCACTCATATAATCCTAGCTACTCAGGGGGCTGAGATCTGAGGATCATTGTTCAAAGCCAGCCAACAGGAAAGTCTGTAAAAGACTCTTCTCTCCAATAAACTACTCAGAAGAGGCCAGAAGTGGCGCTGTGACTCAAGTGGCAGAGCACTAGCTTGAGCAAAAGATGAGGGATATCACCTAGGCCCAGAGTTCATGCCCCATGACTGGCAAATAAATAAGATAAGCAAAGATTAAGTTTTGTGAAGAAATGAATATTTATTACCTACCAACAACTCAAATGGAACTTTAATATTTGTGGTTCTACTTTTGCTGTAATTTTAACATTCCGATAATTAAAACATCCTAAGTCAAATTTTACTTACATTTAAATAAGTAATTGATCTAGATTGATGAGCAATTATGAAATATACTGCTGTGTATTTTCAATACAAACTTAGACCAAGCCAACACTAGAAATAAAATTGTATCAGCCAGACTAAAATGGTTATTTCAACTGAGAGGTAGTTTCTTGTGGGGTTTCTTACTTGAGTTCTTCACTTCCAAGCCCAAAGACTTGTTTCCAAGATTACTAAAATATTTCAAATAATACCTCTTCTAATGCAGATAAATTTTGTTTTTGCTTGTTTTCATGGTTTGTCTTTCTCTGGGAAAAGAATTAACTTAGAGGAAATACATTTTCCTTATTATAATGTTTTATCTTTGTTTTAACTGTAAGCTGTAGTTAGAATTTCTGTGAATGCAAGCTAGTGTTCTGCAGGAAATTAAGTTGAATATCATGTTATGCTGTGTGCAGTTAGGGTCTTTAACATCCCAGACTTGAACATTTGAATTTGCACAATTTTATTACAAAGGTAGTTATCACTAAATAATGTATTGTCCTATGAATTATACAAGCTGTATTATAACTGACAAGCTAAACATGATATCCCCCTATTATCACTCATTTAAAGTCAAACATCCTAGCCCAAATGAGCTCCTTTGAGAATGTGGGTCAGGATTATTCAGTTTGTGAAGGATTCTCATTGTGAGAGCACATACACATCACAGCAAGTTGAATGAGGAGCTCAGATGGAAGAAGTTTAGAGTATATGCACCCATTAGCTCCAAAGGGTTTAACTCTGGTGCTGGTGGCTCACACCTGTAATCCTAGGTACTCAGGAGGATCTAAGGATCATAGTCTAAAGCCAGTCAAGGAACAAAGTACTGTGAGACCCTCAGCTGCAATTAACCAGTACAAAGCCCAAAGTGGAGATGCAGCTCAAGTGGGAGAGCACTAGTCTTGAGCTTACAAAGCCAACTGAGAGAAAGAGGCATTAAATTCAAATCCCAGTACCAACACACACACACACACACACACACACACACACACACAGAATTTATGTGTATTGTTTAATTAATAGTCACAGAATAATATGCTGACCACAACAAATCATTTGTAGTCTGCTTGAATTCCTTCTTTCATTTAGGGGAAAAATAAGATAAAGCAAGAGTTTTGATGCCTTCATAATGAATTATGCATCATACATGGATGAATAGTTTGTCACTTTTTTAACTTGCAATATGCAAGTTAAGCTACAAAGCTATTGAAATGTTCTGTTTAGAAGCCCAAATATGCTAACACACATTGATGATGTCATCCCGTAGGTAATCAACATAGTTCAGTAGTTTTGAAGATAAATTGAAATTTGTTAATTATATTCATCTTATGAAAACTCAGACTAAAAAGACAGCATATGCAAATCAGATACATGAAGTTGAGCTGAATTATATTGTTTCACGTCTGTGCTTTCTAAATAATAGACAAGGTAACTCTGCAGAATGATTCCTTTGAATGTTCTGACAAGCATGATTTATGGTGTTTCTAAGTTGTATTCTTTGCTTAATAGTCAAAAGAAAGGCTGTACTTTCCCAGTGATCTAATATTGCATGAATTTTTATTATAATGTAGCTCCATCTGGAAAGTAGAGGGGGAGGGGAGAATGGATGTAAATTATACCTTTATGAAAATGTACAAAAGGTTTGAAATTGAAAATTGCTATTTTAGCGTGCAAAGTAGAAAACCACAATTAATTGCTTTTCTTAACAACAGACATGATGTTGAACTGGGTAGAAATGCAGCACGTAAGTGTTCACTGTAAAAGCCCTTTGACATGAGCACCAAAAAAAAAAAGTTGTAAATTACATGAATGCCATCTTTGTCATCTAGCAACTGGGGATCGTCAGCTAAATGTTATAAATAAGAATAGAGTAGGTCAGAGGAAATAGAACAATGCCAAAAAGTCTATATTTTGACTAGGGTGACCAGAGACATCCAACTTGGAAGAATTCAAGTATACTCGCTGTGTTGATGATTCATATGAACAGGATCACCTTTTACCTGTTTATCACAACTCCCATTCTATAGCAAGTTATAGTTACCCTAAAATGATTCATCATCACCATTATCTTGGATCAAAACACCGGTGAAAATGAGATATTTTAGCATTTGTACTAGTAGTTTTCCTTGATTTGTCAGCACATGAATAAACTAATCATTGGTAACTTGAAAAGTGTGTGGGTTACACAGAATGTACTTTATGACACAATGCTAGATCCTGGGAGGGATAGAATTAATTGAGATATCTCAAATGGTAAATTAAACATAGAAAACAAATGAAGCTAAGTATCATGGGAACAGGCAGTCTGTCCACATTCGTTTCTCAATTGACCAATGTCAGAGAGATGCAGACTCTCAACAATAACAGTGGAAATCAGCATATTGTTTTCAACACAAATCGCCCATTAAATTTTGCTTCCTTTGATTTTCTTCTGTATTTTTGCCAGTCCTTGGGCTCGAACTCATGGCCTGGGCACTGTCCTTGAGCTTCTTTTGCTCAGGTCCAGCACTCTACTACTTGAGCTACAGTGCCACTTCTGGCCTTTTCTGTTTATGTGGTATTGAGGAACTGAACCCAGGGCTTCATGCATGTGAGGCAAGCATTCTACCACTAAGCCACATTCTCAGCTCTTGATTTTCTTTTTTTTTGTATTGTTGAAAAATAATTTTTTACAGGAGGTGGATGGCAAAAATTCCCTAAGTGCACATAGTGTATTTTGAGCATACATTCCCTTTTGTTTTATTTTCTTGGATACTTTTTATACCAATGCTTTTTGTTTAATTCTCTTACCCTGTTCTGCTCACTCTTCTAGCTCTATCATTGTTGTAGAATGAGAATCCTCCATATACTCCATTCAGGCTCCCCAAGTCCTCATACCCTATTATCACAGGCTCATTAATACAAAACTCTTTCCCCAAGCAAGGCAGCCTGGTTGCTTGTTCTGTTTCACCCTTGCATTCAGGCAGATGTATTTGCTGTTAATTCAGGAATGTTAACTGGGGCTGTGTCAGATCATATCAATAACTTAACTATGTCATTCACTTTATACATCTCATGAAAACATAGAACAGGAGGAGATCCAAATTGTAACGGAGGGTTTTTTTTGGGGGGGTCTGGTCATGGGGCCTGAACTCTGGGCCTGGGCGCTGTCCCTCAGCTCTTCAGCTCAAGGCTAGCGCTCTACCACTTGAGCCACAGCACCACTTCCAGCTTTTTTCTTTTTGCTTATGTGGTGCTGAGGAATCGAACCCAGGGCCTCATACATGCAAGGTAAGCGCTCTACCACTGAGCCACCTTCCCAGCCCCAATGGGGGGTTTTTCCTTCTTAACTTTCATGAGCACATGACAGAATAGATTTACTTAATCTCTCTCCCTTCTACCTCTCCTTTCCTTCTTTATACCTTTTCCATTGCCTCTTTCTTTGTTATTTCTCTTTCCTTATTTCCTTCCTTCCTTTCTTCCTTCCTTCCCTCCTCCTTTGTTTCATCCTTTCTCCTTCTTTCTCTTTCTGCCTCCCTTCCTCTCTTTTCTTACCTTCCTCTCTTTTCTTGTCCATTGAGGAAAAATAGAAACTTATGAAACCTAGGGTGTTGGACATATACATAAGTCCATAATCTTTTTTTGGGTGTAAATGGTACTTGCACTTTTAGCATAAAGCACTTTAAATAATAGTCTACAATGAATCAAATGAGATTCTGTTTAGGATCCAGTTGATTCACGGATAAATTGCTGATCGTGCAAATGTGCCCCAACCCCACCCATCCCTTCATATAGCCAACTTCTTCTTTCTGAGGTTGACATGGGAGGTAGACAGAAGCAGACAGGAGTGTTCACAACTGAGCATCTACTTGTAAGGAAAATGGTTTGGCCGTTTATGAAACATGGTGGGAGGAAGGATGAAATTCACTCTTTATTTCCTCATTCAACTGGGTTCAACAGACAGGTCCCTTTCACTTCATTTGAGATACAATATTTTTTTAAGTTATTTGGATTAAGATGGTCCGATAAGATGCTGCTAGTCGAAATAAACCCAAGATAACGACACAAGTGGTTCTTTCTTGCTTGCTATTGTTTCTAACATATTTATAAGGTAATTTTTTTGTTGCTTTATATGTCCCTCCCCCATGGTATAACCCCTATTTGCACTGTATTTGATGTTGGTATAATTTGGGGAGGGGAAGGGAAAAAACAAATTGTTTAAATAGTTGGTATCAATACACCTAGTATATTGTCTACTAAGTATAACACACACACACACACACACACACACACACATAGACAGACACACACACACATACACACGTACAAATGCACAGCTCCAATATACATGTTTAGGGTTCACTTTCCCAGAATATCTAGCCTCAAGGAAATCAGGAGCAGTTTTGACATGATGTAGCTTAATAATAAATTAACCGAAGGAAATGATTTGAAATATATCTACACTATCCCTATTGAATAGTTTTAATTATTTCTTATGGAGAGGACTTAATCTAAGTTTTATTTATTTATTATTGTTGGATGACTACCCAAACTTGCTTACATAAATGGCACTAGAGAATGTAAAGATTATTTTTGGTGATGAAACCAACAAACCCTACAAGTTTGTCCATTTCCTCCATTTTAAATGTTACTAGATATATCACCTTGTTAGAGACTGTATAATGAAACCCTTTTAAATTAAGGCAGATTGTGCCATGTAATTATGGGTGACAAATATTTATCCAAGTGTCAAAATTGATGATCATTTTTATTTAATTACAATTTGAGAGCTTTAAGTGTTTTTACATATTAACTCAGTTTAGAATTATAGACCATATATCCTGAAGACAAGTATAAAGTAATAGTTGAGATATCTTAATGCTTTGTACAATTAGAGATGCTGCAGCATGATGTGTTAGGCTCTGAGGAATCAGTCCAGAACTCTGCACATTAGTGGGTTGGAACAAGTATGTTTTCATCACTACTTCTGATCATCACGTTACGAAACAGCAGATTTTCACCAACCCATAGTAAACCTGGTCAGCCAAACGAGAACAAGATATGGTGGATGTATTTTATGTGAGTCATGAAACATACCTTATACAGTACTAGGTCTGGATTCAGGTTGCTAAAATTCTTATCTATGGAAAGGGAATTGGTTTAATCCATGGAGATAAGAACAATGCTAATATAGTTTGATATATCTGAAGTGAATTTTCCTGTCAGTGAGTAGAAATTGCCTTTTATTTTCCAACTTTAAGAAATGGTGATTGCACACGCCCTAATTGTAAGGAGTCATGGCTACCTGTCACTCCAGCTTTGTGTCATATTTTCTCTCCTTCATGCAAAACCTTGTTCATGTTTCATTTGTATGTTCTATTTTCAGTTATGAAACTGTGAGAGGGATATTGGAAAAGATTAAGACTATCTATGGCACATAGATTTAATAGAATTTTTTTACTATAAATTCTGACACGTATAAAATTTGTTTTTTTTCTTTTTCTTTCTCTTCCTTCCTTTCTTCCTTCCTTCTTTCTTTTCTTTCTTTCCTTCTCTTCCTTCCTTCCTTCCTTCCTTCCTTTCTTCCTTTCTCTCTCTCTTTCTTTCTTTCTTTCTTTCTTTCTTTCTTTCTTTCTTTCTTTCTTTCTTTCTTTCTTTCTTTCTTTCTTTCTTTCTTGTGGCTAGCTCAGACTATCCTGGAACATGCTTTGAATTCCAAACTGCCTCTGAACTCATATTCCTCCTGCTAAAGCTTTCTAAATGCTGGGATTATCATATACTATCAATCTTCAAGCTATAATTTTTTTATGAATTCAGTAGGTTTTACAAGAAAAATGTCTTATTCTAACAGATGTGGTCTTTATAATTTATTCAAATACATGGATTTATACATATGTATTTGTATATATTACCACTATTGTCAACATTTGAAAATAGTATTCATAGAAATTCAAAATATACTTTTAAAGGTTATATGACCATGTAATGCTCTTCTTTTTTACTTGGCATTAGAATACATCAAATTTTTAAGTTTGTATTTAATACTTTCTGGAGGACTTGTTACACCTTCAATGCAATTGCAACTTATACCATAAGTTTGTAAAGAGAATATTTAAGATTTCTACCCAGCAAAAGACCATTGGTACTCAAAGATTTATATGTAGGTATGTGTGTGTATGTGTGCGTATACCTACAATACATGTATATGCATACATGCGTATGTGCATTCATAAAACTTTTCTTTCAAAGAAGTATTTACTAAGGCAAGGCATTAATGTCACATACCCTTACTGTGATCACGTGTTGTTCTAGACTCTATTATTTTACTATTATGTATGGTTGATATTCTAATTCTTGTAATTGTTTTCCTAACATCAAATCCTTAGCCTAGCATGAACAGGAAAAGCTTACATTTACTCTTTGGAAGGATTAAACTCATCCAGAAAATTCAGTTCCAATGGAAGGAAAGGGTGCTTAGGTACATCTCTTTGCCACCATTTGGGGAATGGCAAGCCTAATTATACCCAAGAGGTAGTATGGGAAGGAATTCCTCCTATCCACAACTACTGCATAAGAACATAGTGAGAAAACTATACTGATTTCAGGAAAGGCTTAGTCTCCAGTTTATTAGGAATTAAGAATATATCCCAAGATAATGCAGTAACTAATCTAGGCACCAGTGGCTCACACCTGTAATCTTACCAATGAAGCTGAAATCATAGAATCTCAGCTCAAAACCACGTTGGGCAGACATATTTGAGAGACACTTATCTCCAATTATCCTGCAAAAAGCCAGATGTTGTTCAAGTGGTAGAGTACCAATCATTAGGAAAAAAAATCTGAGATCCTGCACCCTGCACACACACACACACACACACACACACACACATGCGCGCGCACACACACATGCGCGCGCACACACACAGAAAATGTCTGAGTCACATAGAGTTTAAGATAGTTACACTAGAATTTATTAGTCGATAATCATCTGTTATATTAACCTATTCCTATTATATTAACAAACTCCCCCACAACATTTAAATATTTTAAATGATAGTTCTGAACCAAATGTTTCTGCCAAGTCATATGTTGCTTCCTAGCGTATAGACAATCCTTTATAAAAGCATGTATGCATGAACAGGTATTTTTAATTGGAGTGAGAGGATATATATTTTTGTAAGTATATTTTTTAGTGTCAAATCCATGTTTGAATTCCATAAAAGGAAATGCAAATGATTGTCTTTTAGTTCAGATGCAACTTAACACACTTCAAGCAGTTAAATCAATATTCTAAATAATTTATTGAAGGCAAGAACTTTCCTCCTCTTTTGATTCAGAGACAACAAGAAAAAACAGAATGATAATGTGAGTAAAGTGCTCTCTTGTCTCTCTTCAAAGTAGATGATATCTATCTCAATAGGTTCATAGTTGGTGACATTTATACCCTCATTCTTCTTTGGCAGATTGATCAGATGATCCAGAATGCTTTTCTTGATATTCTTTCCTTCTTGTCTCCTTTCTGAAATACTTACAAGCTAGCTAGGTAGTCTAACCAAAAGCAAGTTGTTAAAAAATCCTGTCTAGTATCTTTTCTTCATTCATTAACTTGCATGTCTTATAAGACATTTGTTCATTCCTTTGATGGAGTTATATGCTATACACCACACTGGCCTTGGAGAGATGGGTAAGAATATTGGAATAGTTCATCCTTCCTGGATTTCAGGTATGAAGTATGAGCGCAGCATATGCTAGCGTTACATACCTGAGAATATGTGTTATACATGAACAGCTGATACTGTGGATACTTCTGAGAAGAACACAGCCAAAACAGATCATAGAACATGGTAGACTGACAAGTATTAACATGTTTATTTTAGAAGACAAAAGCAATGAGAATTCATAAGAGAAATACAGGCCTACACGATTTTGAAGCTTTTTTAGGAGGGGCAGAAAAACAGTAATTAAGAGAAGTGCCTTGGCTTTTCCTTTTGACCATCCTCAGTACCTAGCAGAGGGATTTAAAATTGCTTTTTATTGTGAAAATGCTGTACAGAGGGGTTACAATTACATGGGCAAGATAATGAGTACATTTCTTTTTTTGTGTGTGAAAATACTGTACAGAGGGGTTACAATTACATGGGCAAGATAATGAGTACATTTCTTATCAAGCATTGTTGCCTCCTCCTTTGTTTCCTCTTCCCATCCCTTCCCATCCAACCCCGCCCCCTTTACCTGATCCCCCCCCACCAAAGTTGTAAAGTTCATTTTTTGACTTAAAGACTTGTACGTCTCATAGTTGCAATGGGTCCACCTGTATCCCTATTTAAACGATTTGTTTTTTCCACAGAATAGGGTGATGTGTCTGCACATAGCCTGAACAGAAGGGTAGAAAAGGAATGAAAAAGAGGTAAGGGCTGGGTGCACACTGAAGGGAAGAATGGACACAGGACTCAGCCTAAAGTGATAGAGGGAAAGTACTCCTAAAGCTAATATCAAGATGAAGTGAGGAAGAGAGAAAATGTGGAAACAAGACTAGGAGAACTTTAGACTCTATCTTGTGACCAGTGTAGGAATGGTGAGTATCTTTAATAGTAATAGGATAAGAATCTATCTAAACAACCACCCATTCACTTTTAAATGTGTGTGGTAGGCAACACCCATCTAATAGGAAATTCAGTCATTTGCTTGTGCCGACATGGAATCCTTCATTCTCACACATGGGACAGGTGAATTGACCTTCTCATGTCATCAACAGAGAGATGAAATCTAGACTTACTGAAGTTGGTGATAGAAACCTAAAAATCAAAAGCTAGTTACCTATTTCATGGCCGGTACTCTCTAAAACCCTAAGTAGGAAGTGTCCTCATCTGGATGAGAGGTTTAAACTGGTCCCTACAAGCCTAGATGGAAGGGACGCTTACTTACATCTCTTTATTGTGGTTTTGGTGAAGACAGGCTTAGTAACACCCAAGAGTTGCTAAGGGTCACTTCTTCCTCCCCTAAGGCCCTGCTCAGGATACTGGGGGAGCAGCATGCTTTGTTTACAGAAAGGACTACATCCCATTGATGATTGGGAACAACAAAAGCACCCAGGCTCATTGTGGACTTAATGGTGTCAGGTGAGGGAAGTAGGAAAGATTTTCCTAGAAACTTTTTCAAGGCCTTGAGGCTTCAAGATGAGATCAATGGTATTTGGTACATTGATTGTCTTTTGAGGGGTGTGAGTTTCAGGAGCTAATAAATTGTTTCCATCTGTGAAATTGAAAGACAGATTTTACAGCAGTTGGCAGAAGGGCTGAGCATTTGGAAACCACATGGAGATTATATAGAAGAGAAAAATTGAGAAGGGACCTGCATTTTGGCTGTGGCATGGACCAGAAGTGTGCTCATCCATAAACAACCCTCTCAGAAAAGATAAGCCAGAACATCACTCCAAAAATCTGTCACACGTCAAATATTTCCTTTCCTGTCCTCAATCTTTGTATCAGCAGTCAGGATTTAATTTCTTCAGGCTATGTATGGCAGTCTGAAAAGGTGCATGTAAGGAAACTGAGTCATGAGGATATCCAGATAAAGGAAGAACTCAGCAGATCAACAGGCTTTTATTTCAGGGGTAAAATCCTGAACGAGATGCAAAAGTCTTCCAGCCAGACTGACAAGAAAATGTCTTCCAACTGAGGTCTCCTTTTATTAGGTAGAGAGAGTGAAGTCAGGTCAAGCAGGAATCTGGGGTAGTTTGTCTCGGGAGAGGGGTAGGATTTGAACCAGGGAAGGGGAATTTTGTGCCGAGATTGAATCTTATCTTCAGTTATGAGGAAGCACTTGTTTTCAGCAGACCAGTCAGTCAACAAACTGGCCCTCAATTTAAAGGTTATCATTTTTACAGCCTCAGGGCATGTGTGGGGAGGGATAGAAGGGTGTGAGGTGAGACAGGAAGGTCTGATGAGAGGTCACTTCTAAGATATGACTCTCAGAGGGAAAGGTGAGCTTTGTTTAAGTCATTTTCAATCAGTGCATCCATATTTAAACTCCTGGTATGTGTGTGTGTGTGTTTGTATATACAATTGATGATAGATAAGTAAGTAGGTAGAGAGGTAAATAGACGAGAGAGAGAGAGAAAGACAAAGAGAGAGAGAGAGAGAGGAAGGGAGGGAGGGAGAGAGGGAGAGAGGAGAGGTTAAGGTTTATCCAATTCTGAGTTTACTGTGATTTCTACTCTTAGTTAAGAGATCTGTAGATTCCTACCCCTAAAGGGCTAATTATTACAATGAGTGTATGACAGAAGGAAATATGACATAAAATATAATTTTTTTCAACTCAAACACACACAATACTATCTGATGACTTTGGCATCCACTGGAGAGTATATATTTAATGTATACCATGTAATCTCATATGTCCAGAAATACTTTAAAAAGAGGAAGATAGAGCCGGGCGCTGGTGGCTCACGCCTGTAATCCTAGCTACTCAGGAGGCTGAGATCTGAGGATCGCGGTTCAAAGCCAGCCCAGGCAGGAGAGACCGTGAGACTCCTATCTCCAATAAACCACCAGAAAACCGGAAGTGGCGCTGTAGCTCAAGTGGTAGAGCGCTCGCTTTGAGCTGAAGAGCTGAGGGACAGCGCCCAGGCCCAGAGTTCAAGCCCCACGACCGACAAAAAAAAAAAAAAAAGAGGAAGATACAGTGCAAAGTGGCTAGAGCCAGTTCAAAACTAGACTGCTAAACAAAGCCTCTCCCTTTCAGTCATGATGTAATTTTAGGAAAGCATTGGTTTTCTTAGCCAAAATTCAATTTCTTTATTTGCTAAAATGAAGATAAAACCAAGGGCCTGGGGTTGTAGTAAAGACTAAATGAAATAAGTCTTTTTGTGCAGACAGTAAATGCTCAATAGATCTTCTGTATTAGTATGGTTTTTCATCATTTATAACCTCAACTGGACTCTTATTACTGATTGTAAATACTCTACTGTGGCTTCTCATTTGCATCTTTCACCGTGGCCATTGAGAGACATTAAGCCGATTTATATCATCACTCCAGTGAGACTTTACCATGCTAGATTCTAAGACCTTGAACAGCTGAGGTTGTATCTTATTTATTCTTATGATTTGTTCACTGGCATATGGAGAGAATGACTTAGAGACATTGAATGAGTAAGTGAAGGATAGAAAGTATTTTTGGTGTCACTGACATTATTCAACCTATAATTTAGTTTAATAGGGAAGACAAACACACAAAATTTATAAGAAGAAGATGTATAATGGTGGCTGGAGAAGCAAGCAATAGGTTGGAGTCTTTAAGGAGGTATGGATCTGTGAATCCCTGGGCAGTACACCAGAGATTCCACTGTATTTGTATCTGGAAGAATGTGTAATTTAGCTATGCAGAAAGGATAATACAGTGTCATTTCCTACTGAGATGTCTTTATGTATTCTGAAGTGTCAGATGACAGAAATGTTCCAAGGAGATTAGTTATAAAACCTTTAAAAAATATCCTAGGGCAGAGAAAGAAAATATTGTATAAACTTTTAATAGTACATCATTTTATTTTATGGATATTGGAGACATTAAGATTACAAAGACAATTTAGATCTCCCATCACTTGACATGGAAAAATATTGAAGCCATTTGGGTATAATAATTGAAAAATAGACAGGTTGAGTCACTTCAGAATGTATACAGATAGTCATCTCTATAGGTTTATCCTGATGTCTGCAGGAAATGACAAACCTTTTTCTACTTATTGACCTCTGAATAGTTGAATATGGGTGTGAGACTTAAGTTCTCAAGGCTGTAAGTTCCTGAGTTTCAGAGTGATCGATCAATGCCCCAAATGAATTTTATACAGATTACATTTGAAGCTTGAGCTTATAGCTCAGTGCCTGTGTTAATAGACCATTTCGGTTACATTTGAAAACACATTTAGAGTTCCATGGAAAACGGTCAGATTGAGAAGAGGAATTATGGAGGGGATACTGTATGAAGACTCAATATTAAATGGAAATTCCAATCTGCAATTGTTACCTAGGTAGAATACTTAATACCTGGAACATCTTAGTTTATTAACATTGTTTTGCCTTTCACATCAAGCTAAACAGTGGTGAAGGATCTATCTGAATACAAAGTTGAACAGCAAAATTTATGCAAAATTACAGAGTTTTTCACTAAAAAGCAGTGATCATTGCAGATGGGCAGGATGTGGGTGATAGAATTAAACTGCTAAGAGATAAAGAACAATCTTTTATAATAGATTTTCAAAATCATTTTTTTTTCAGTCAGTGGGGCTTGAACTTAGGGCCTGGCTGTTGTTCCTGAGCTTTTCTGCTCAAGGCTAGTGCTTTACCATTTTGAGCCACAGTGCCAATTACAGCTTTCTGGTGGTTAATTAGAGATCAGGTTCTCAAAGGGAATTTTCTACCAGGGCTGGCTTTGAATCATGATCCTCAGTTCTCACCCTCCTGAGTAGCAAGAACAACAAGCATGAACCACCAGTGCCTGGCTCAAAGTCATTTTTTTAATTTGTCATTTCCTTTATATTTTCAGAGAGAATACAGATTGTAATAATATGGTTTTCTCTTAGGAGTTATCTTTCTCCTGTGTTTCTACTTTTATTGAGTAGAACAAATTTATAACTATCTCCTTTTAAACATTCTACCTTATTTTACAATTGGTTTTTTTTCCATCAACTCTTCTCCTAATAGATATGAAACTATTACTTAAAAACTTATTGTCGAGGTGTCAAGATTTATAGAGAACAGTGGAAAAAATTAAATTAAGTCAAAATTTGGGATTTAAAAAGCTATCAGTGGAGAAGAGAAAACGTAGCAGTCTCTGTACTTGGGTGGTATATACAAGTGCTGAGTTTGATATTCAGCACAGCAAAACAACAAGACCTTTCAGAACCTCTGGAGAGCAACTGTCTGGACTTAAACTCCAGTTCTACCAATGACAACTGGCTTGATCTTGAGCACATGATTTACTACTCTGTGCCTATTTTCTCTTTTGTAACATAACAAGAATTATATTAACTTCTATTCAGGGTTCTGTGAGGATTAAAAAAAGTTAGCACATGTAAAACACCTTGAAAGGTGGCTGGCATTTTGAAAGTATTTAGTTATTATGAATGAGTTGTACATCTCCATATTCCTTATCTGAAATGCTTGGGGCTAGAAGTGTTTGGACTTTGGATTTTTTCCCCTATTTTAGAGTATTTAGATAGATAGGTAGGTAGATAGGTAGGTAGAGAGATAGATAGATAGATAGTAGATAATCTTGCCGATGCCACCTAGTTATAAGTACACACTTCATATATATTTCATATACACCTCGTACATATTGCCCAAATGTAATTTTCTACAAATTTTTTTGTGTACCTAGATATTGACCATGACTCATCCCATGAGATCAAGTGAATTTTTCTCTTGTGACATCCTGTCAATTTTTAAAGATACCAAATTATAGGGCATTTCACACTTTAATAGTCAGACTAAAGAGGCTCAACCTGTATTATTCACAAATGAAATCCTCACTTAGCTGTGTGAATTCCTCTCTGTAAAGTGTTAACACAACTTAGAATACACAGGTTTTGTTAGACAGCTCTCTTCTCCTAGATAGCCAGAGCACTAAATAATGAATGAAAGATGAATACTTTCATAACAAGGGTCTATGTGAGAAAGATGTTACCCTAGGTGATAGCAGTAAGGACGCTCAATATGTAAAGCAAAACACAGCAGACTGAGCTGAAGGAAGAAGGTAGAGCAAGCAGGAGGCAAGGGTTAGACGAGGTGATGGTATAGAGAGATCAAATGAGTAGATTCCTTCACCCTATAGTTCCCTATAAACATCATCTCCAGAATCCTAGCATATGTGTTGCTTATACCCCAGTACAAGCTAATTAAGAACATTGTCTTATGTTCACAGACTTTCAGATTGTATTTTTAGTAGTACTTACAGCCTTATTTGAATTTTCAAAAGTCTATTAGGCTTGAGCCCCTTTTCTATGATCTTTTCTAATTAAATAATTTTCATTTTAACATTTATTCAACATAGGTACAAAGAGCCAATTTTAAATATGTATGTTTTAATATCAATACCTAGAATTAAAATTAGTATTAAAAGGCTGCAAAACATTTGAAGTCCTGTCATACAATGATGTGTTTAGAAAACTCATTTCATTGTAGTCTCTTCTGAGGCATATGATAATTGCCTTTGTCATATTTTTCCCAGTTTCTGTTTTTCCAAAAAGTATAATTGATGGTGAATTGTCAAAATAAAGCCAAGCCAAAAAAATACTGTTTTATATATGCTTACTGATGTGTAGTCAGAGAATGCTTCCAGATCATATAAGCAAGAGTGGGCTTTCAGGGATATGTGTAACAGTTATCTGGGATGTTATTAAAATGTGAATTCTGCCTTAGTGGTGCTGGAATGAAGCTTAAGAATCCTCTTTCCATAAATAAACTCTTGGGTGACAGATGCTACTTACAGCTTAGAAGACCATTAAAAAAAAACGGAAATCATAGTGTTAATTACAACATGAACCACAGAGTACCTTAAACTCCTGTGCTCCACCATCCTCTCCCATTATCCAAAGTTTGACTTCTCTGAGGTTGCATGGACCTATGATCATCTGCTGTACGAAAATATTAGAGACTTCCAGAAATAAACAATTCATAGCTTTTTTTCTTTCACATAATCTGAGAAGGATAATGAAATCTTTCACCATGATAATGTGTCTACCTGAGACCAGTACCATTCTTTTTCTGACATGCTATGACACACTACGCACAAACTACTTGACCTAGGCTTCTTGATGAGGTATCACAGAACTTGTATTCAACTAACTCTTGGTTTAACTAAATACTGGATGAAAATTGCAAGTATAATGATGTGCATTAGGATACAGTGCAAAAAGATATGTGAGGACAGATTAAGGATATCCATGAGGCAATGATGTAAGAAGAAAATAATCATAGTATTTTGTGCTTCAGCCCTGTCTCAAATGTATGGCAGCTACTGGGGATTTTGGAATGTTTTTCTTGACCAACGTGAGGATGAATGCACTAAATTATTTGCTAATTGAAGAGTTTGAAGATATGGTAATGCAAAATACTCAAGTTCTTGGAAAGCATTGATGTTATTCAGCCTTTATATCTGAGTATTCTATCTGGATAACCTATTAATGACCTATTAATGACTATGAAGGGAGTTGATTTAATAGTCAAAGTGTCTCCTCTTGCTGTCATCTTAACATTCATATCCACTTTGCAAAATTTCAGGTGCAATCTTTCCTCTCCTTTCTTTTAGTCACCCTCTTTAGTGACTAGATTATTTATGATTACTACTAATTGCAACTACAGATTTAGGAACTGAGACCCTAAAGATCTTTGAGGAAGATCATGTAAAGGATAGACCAGAACTAAACTGAGTTCTAACAGATTCTTGTATTCTTTGCACAAAAACACACTCATATGCTTTACTACTACAGATTATGGTGACACAAAAGAATACTAATATTAAAAACAATATACATGTGAATGCTCCTTTCCCTAAGATTTTGCTTAATATGCTTAATATGAATGGCTCCCTTTCCGTGGACTGTCCAGAAGGCATCACTTCCAAGACATCCCAGCAGGGGGCAGTATGGCATAGGAAATTTGGTTTTGCTTGCTGATGGGGAAATAAAAAGAACAAAAAACAAAAACAGTATCAAAAAACACCACTATTTCCACTAATTCCTTATTCATATTGATTATATTGGCATATGATATTCATTACTGGAAACAATTCATTATCTTTTATTAATTAAATATACTTTTACATTTAATGTAAAAATCAAAGAAGCTTTAGGGGGGAACATGTCTGTTACAGCAAATGCATCCCTCAGAAAAATTTTCTTTGTATCTACACTTCTACTTTTTGGTTAGCAACCAAAAAAAAAATCAAAGACCAGGTGAATGTAATCTCTTGATATCTATTGCAAATGCTGTCAGCTTATTTTCTCCTGCTACAAATTAATTTTATTTTCAAAACAGAAGAACAGATAAAAGAAGATAAGCCCTTTAACTTTTAGTTCCTCTCAGTTGCTATTTTCTCACATTCAATTATAGAGAAAGGAGCCCCCAACTAGAGCATTTTCAACACTTCTGCACACTTTACTGGCCTTCTGTGCCTCTGTCCCCTCCTCTGAGCCAGTAGTATAGACACCACCCCAGGATTACATTACCTGAGCAAGGTGTCTTCAGGAAAAGACATGTCCTTGGTGGTTTTACAGAATCATGTCAAACTACCCTACCACACTTGAAGGTAATGCAGTGTTCAGATACTGAGAAATTCACCCTGATTCTGATTCAAGTTGCTTTCAAATAGCACATTTTTCTTTGGGGGAGGCTGGGAAGGGATGTGAAGGGTAAACCAAAGGAGGAGGCTGTAATGCTTGGTAAGAAATGTACGCATTATCCTGCCCATGTAATTGTAACCCCTCTGTACAGTATCTTCACAAATAAAAAAGAAATAAACAAAAAAAAGAAATTAAAAAAAAAGAAAAAAAAAAGAATTGAAATGCTACCTGTAGGATTCCGGTGGCTTCTCCCTTCCCAAAGACAATCAAGTTGTAGGAGGAATGTCCCAGCTTTCCCTTTGTGTTTGCCTCCCTTCTGCCATGGGCATAACCAGCAAGACTTGTTACACATTGATCAATACTCATGGTACTCATGATCAGATGTGTTGATTAACACCCTTTTGTAAACTTCATAAATAAAAAAATTAAAATTAAAAAATAGATACCACAAAGAGGCCCAGCTGCTCCAGCGTTGAACGTTCCCTCAGGGTTAGCCATGGGTCATTTGTGGAAGGGTATGGGACCATCACATGTTCTGAGTTGGCTAGAATCAGTAGAGATTTATATATATATATATATATATATATATATATATATATGTGTGTGTGTGTGTGTGTGTGTACATATATGTATATATAATAAGTCTGGCCAGATAAGTCTCTTCCCCCTCTCTCACCCATGAAGAAGTCATGCCCTTGATTGTCACGCCATTTGCAAAAGAGCACGCATGTCTAGTTCTAGGCAGAACCTGATTTGACTCTCTTCTTAGTAGTAGTCATTTTTTTTCCAAAGCACTCTTAATACAAGTATTTGATTCAAACGCATACATTAAGACCGATTCTTTTAGTAAGTCTTTCCATCCAAAACGATAGATTCTAAAAAGGTTCTTCCCATTTTAACAGCGCAGAAGCCATTAGTTGGAAGTACTTTGCAGACTCGGTGTAAAAGACGGAATCTGAAGGACTTGGGAAAAGCACTTGGTATCAGATGTGAGGACAGTGTGACGGTAGGACCAAATATACTTGAAAATAGTTACGAGAGAAAAATTAAACTTGAGTTTTCTGAGAAGCAGGAAAGGACGACAATATTTCGGTGTTGGAAGGAGCAGCCCTCGGGTGCAGTTCACAAGTCTCGCTGCCCTGAAATTAGCTTTTGAGGTAATTACATGGCAAAGGATATGATCACACATGTCTTATATAGCAGGAATTCAAGATAGATAGGTACATGGACAGATAGATAGATAGATAGATAGATAGATAGATAGATAGATAGATAGATAGATAGATAGATAGATAGATAGATAGATAGATAGATAGATAGATAGATAGATAGATAGATAGATAGATAGATAGATAGATAGATAGATAGATAGATAGATAGATAGATAGATAGATAGATAGATAGATAGATAGATAGATAGGTAGATAGGTAGTTAGATAGGTAGATAGGTAGATAGGTAGGATTGCAAAATGTCCTTTGAGAATCAATTGCAGACTATTATCTGTTACTTGCATGTAGTCATATGTTTAGTTTTTGCCAAATTTTATAAAACATAGACTTTAATAAAACACTACTCTTCTGTTTGCCTAAAGTCTATTGTTTTAAGTTTCAGAACTCAGGTTTGACATGCATTTTCTTAAAAATTTTAGTCTTAGAGGAGAGCCTTGCTTGCCTGCACTGACAAAGCAGGTGATGCATTCCAATTCCATTAGTCCAGTGGAAGTTTCTCAATGACCCATCTGGAAAACTTTCTTGTCTAGTATCCTGTGGTTTCACTAATGAAAATCTTATCTTGCCGTCCAGGCATTGAAACTCTCTGGCTTTGGTTATTTATTTCAGCTTTACCAATGTTCTTTTGCCATGTGCATCACAATGAGAAATCTAAGAATTTTATGTCTCTAAAATGTTGTACTTAGGTAAGTAATAGGAGATCAGGAGGTGGGGTAGGGTAAGCATGCTCCCCAAATAGCATCCTTTCTTCTTCTGGGTGTCTAAACAGCTTTTATGTCAAATGAGAAAGGAAACAAATAAACAACTGTAATTTTTTCTAGTTTGTTCTACTATGTTTTCATTTCTATAACATGGAAGAGCTTATATATAATTGGAATACAGGAAATATGGAATAAGATAGAAGAGCTACCATACTACATAACTAGTTTCATTTCTTTTTTTTTTTTGTATGGTAATATTTTGTGCCAACCAGTATTCTGTGCATGTACAGAATATAGAGTTGAAGAAAGCAGCAAGCTGTGGCGGTGGCAAATAATGTTGTTCATTCAATCCAGGTCCTTGCTTGGCTGCAGGATCCTTGCCTGGGGTTCAGGCACTTTGTGAATGTCTTCTCGCCTCAATGATCTCAGTCCTTTCTTAGACTCTTCTTCATGAGGCAGATTCAACTTCAAATTTGACTGAAAGTCTGATTCTGGCTATATTTAAGCATTATTTTTAATAGTAATATTTTGTCCACATTTCTATTATTTTTACTGTTCTAGTTGAGCAGGTTTACAGGTTTTAGTAGTATAAGTCTGGGCTAAATAGAAAGTTTTTTAAGAGCACAAAAATGAAGACAGCTTTTCTACAAGAGCATGTGAGCATGCTGACTAAATCCCTGGATGAGACAAGTAGATCACCTGACTTCATAACTGTTGGGCTCTGGGCACACTGTACCCATAGATTAGATTGTTCTTTCAGGAACAATCTAGAAGGGAGTTCCTGAACTCCCTTCTAGAAGCCTTTCCCAGAGGAGGCCACATGGAATTGAGTGAAACATGCCCAACCTATTACTGTATTCTTTCCAAATACCATAATTAAAAGCATAGAGAAAATCTAAGAAAGAAAAAGTGTGCTCCGTCTTTATGGACAGCCTTATCTGAAGAATTTCGAAGTATCAATCGAGAAATCAGAAAGTAACTCAGAGGCAAATAATCAATTTTCATGTGACAAGTAACTATGCTTAATCATGAGAAGTATGTCCTAGCCTGTGCTGACTTGATTCAATGAAAGATTTACGACTAGGATTTCTTTCTCCAGGAAGTCACAGAAACTATTTTTAAAAATTTTTAATGACTAAGATTTTCTAAGAACTCAACTTTAAAAAAAAAATCTCATGGTAAAATATCAAAACAGGGAGTAGAAAAATCAAGCATTGTCTCTGTTTGAGTTTTGCTTTTCATGATCCATTATGGCCTCAAACCAGTCCTGAAAATAGCCATGCATATATTTGTCCAGACACATTGTCATTTACTCCCACTGAGTAAAACAGAAATGTTATTTCATGCATGTGCGGGTATACCTACTCTCCCACCCCCTCCCATTGAGAGATGAGAAAGAAAACATGGCTGGCTAATCCCCAGGGGATGTCCTACTATGAGGCTGAGAAGTACTGCTGTACTACCAATCCAGTGGTAGTTCTAGTAGCAAACATGGAAGAAGCTACCTGTTTAGAGAACAATCACATTTCTGAGCCAACTGAGTTATAAGTAAATCCTGATAGAGGCAGGGCTCATTATTCCCAGTGAATTGTTCCCTGGACTTCTGTATATAGGAAAGATGGCTGCATACATTTAATCATTAGAAATGCCCTTCCTAGTCAATCTACCCTGATGAAGTATGTACATATTTCAAAACATTCATGCTTGTCTGAGCCCTCCTAAAGAGAAATACACGTATGTATGTTTTCCACAAGTTATTTTTTTTCTTTCCTATTGCCTGAAGTATGGAGCCTATTGGCTCTATTTTCTTTCTGGTTTTTTAAAACCGTATTCCAATGCTTCAGTGATACTCTGTCCAATTAGTGTACTCTTTTTAGTTACCTGACTTCACCAAATGTGCTTTCTCAAGAGACAAAATCAGAAAGCAAAGACAAGGAATACAATAGCCTGTAACATCTTAAAATGTTGTTTGAATCCATAAAAACGATGACCTTGCTAGTGATTTGAAATAATGCAGATTTACTAAACAATTCCCCATGTTCTGGGAGTTCAGGGAGGAAACATAGCCCATAAATCAATCCTACTTAATAGGAAAAAAGTAACAGAGTAGTCTATGAACCTGAGAAATGTCAGAACCTCTTGATACATAGTCACTAAATCTTGCTTGTGTGTAAAGCAATACATAAACTGAAGTTGATGATAATGATTTTTTCAACATTATTCCCTTCCCATGTTAAACAGTTTATATTTTCACAAGATTTGAAGGATTATAGTACCTTGTCTGGATGTGTAAAACTGTCCTTAGGGCATTGTAGATTTTACATTGTTTGCAACTTTATTACATATGTTGGTCAATTGATTAACTGCAATTAAAATGAGATTTTTAAAAATAATTCTATGCATAAATATTTTGGTACTCTAGCAGAATATGGAATTAGATCAATAACTAATACTGGTAAAGTAAGGAATGACATTCTATTTATTTCCACCATTCTAAACCTAAATGGTTTCCTTCAAGCCAAAAAGCTACTGAATGAAGAGGTATCTATGTAGTCTTAGTTTGAAAGTTTTGACAACCTCAGATCTACCAAAGCTTTTGTCCTGGTCAAGAAACTCTCAGTAAAGTTCTCCATCAGCTTTAGTAACACAATGGTAGTACCAGGACTGTGCAGAGCTGTGGTTGATATAAAATGAATCCATGAGGGAAAACTAGTTACAAGAGTCTATGGTCCATAACAGACTCTGAGTAAAAGACTTCATGCCAAGTCTTTCCATTTCCTAACAAATGCGGTGGTGTCATTCTTTCTGATGGAGGCATAGAATTCCAGTGTGTGTGTGTGTGTGTGTGTGTGTGTGTGTTTGGGCGTGTGTGTGTGTGTTTGGGCGTGTGTGTGTGTGTGTGTGCGTGTGTGTATATCTATATATATCTATATATATATATCTATATCTATATCTATATCTATATATATATATATATACCACATTTTCTTGATCCATTCATCTACTGAGGGGCATCTGGGTTGGTTCCATATCTTAGCTATGGTAAATAATGCTGCAATAAACATAGTTGTGCTGGTAGCTTTAGTATGGTCTTGTTTGTGATCATTTGGGTAAATGCCCAAAAGTGGGATTGCTGGGTCATAGGGGAGCTCTGGAGTCTTTTGAGGAACCTCCATAGTGCTTTCCAGAGTGGTTGAACAAGTTTACACTCTCACCAACAATGCAGTAGGGTTCCCTTCTGGCCACATCCCCTCCAGTATGTGTTGTTATTAGAGTTCTTGATTATAGCCATTCTAACTGGGGTGAGGTGGAATATAAATGTTGTTTTGATTTGCATTTCTTTTATGGTTAGAGAGGTGAATTTAGCCATGCCCAAAGAAACATGGATTCCCATGGTTTCCCTTATTTGCAATAAGTAGTATATGTCTGGGACAAGTAGAAAAGGTTTAAAGCTATATATATATGACCAGATAAGATGAAATTAAGTGAAATGAACCCCAAGATAGGGACACAAGTGTTTTTTTTTCTTTCTTGCTATTGTTTCTAACATATTTATAATGTACCATGTGATTTTTTTGTTGCTTTGTATGTCCCTCCCTCACGGTATAACCCCTGTTTTCACTGTATTTGATGTTGGTATAATTTGGAGAGGAGAAAGGAAAAAAACAAAATGTTTAGGGATACAGGTTGACCCATTGCAACAATGAGCTGTAGAAGACACTATGTTGAAAAACAAAAGGAACTTTACAATTTAGGCAGGGGTGGGGTGAGGCGGTGGGATGGGGGTGAGTATAGTTGTGGAGATGGGAGGGAAGGGATGGTAGGGAAAAACAAAGGAGGAGGCAACAATGCTTGATAAGAAATGTACTCATTACCTTGCTCATGTAACTGCAGCCCCTCTGTACAGTATTTTCATAATAAAAAACTTGCTTTAAAAAGACTTCATGCCATTTTTCAATGTACTTCCTCACAATAAGTAGAGGACCTTAGAAGACTGGTCTCTTTAGTGAAGATGAATCAGTCAGCAATACATGTCCATCTTAAAACATGTGAGACGGGGCGGAGGGGCAGTGCCACGGGTGGCCACTCTAAGGGTTTATCTGTTTCATCTTCTCATGGTTTCTTTCAAGGGAGCAGAAAGAGACTGAGGGCAGAGTCAGTCCCCATCTGATTTCAGAACATTTGTTATGTGACAAGCGTGATTATGGGTGATTTTTTCATTCATTTGCCATATAGAAATGTCTAGCCTTAATATAATCATAGGTCATAAATAAGTCGGATTTACATATCTATCTTTACACATTATCAGGTTACATGGATGATAATAAAGCTCACACAATCAGAATTTATGTAAAACAAGCATAGTATTTGGATTCCAGTTCAACTCTGTCAGTGCCAGAGAGATATTTGGATAAAATTATATCTTCCTCCTACCTTTTGGCAGTCTAGGCAATCTGCCTGTGTTCATACACAGGGTGCCATTTGTATTACTCCTGGGTATTGGGCTGCAGCCAGATTTCTTATTAGGTTATTGAATTAGAATTCTCAGTAAACTGTATTAAGCACTAGTTTCATGTATGAAAACCCAATTTTAGTAAGTCAATAATTATCTGACAATCTGAAAATAAGGATACTCTAGTTATAGGTAAATAGTTTAAATAGTTCTCTGTATTGTTACTTCCTATAGTTGGAAGAGAAGATTACATGTTTAGATTATAGAGTTGCCACTATGCTAGTGTAGGTAAAAACCACACTGACGTTCAACGTAAACCAGACGTTATGTGGAAAATCAAGGAAGGGTTCAAGTCCTAACTCCACTCTTTAGCACCTTTCTGACATATGGCAAGTTACATAATTCATTCTGTTCTTTCATCACTAAAATGGAGAACCTTGTAACTCATAGGGCTGTCACAATGAATTTAAATGTTATACTCCCTCTCCTAGGAGACTTTTAACACATTACCTCATATAAAGTTACTCTGTATACATTAGTTAGTATGATTCATTTTTGTAATCTTTCATAGGTTTCAGCATGGTACTGTGGGATGGTAGTATATTCAATTGAAGTAGATGAAGTCATATGTTATTTTAAGACTACAAAGCATACAAAGGACCTGCTTTGATTTTTTCTCAGATTGCAAGAAATATGTTTGGAACTATGGTAATATTAGAGTACAGGTGAGCAACATAAAGAAATGATGCACAGAAAAAAATCCTTTTTAATTATCTTGTCTGTTTCTAGAAAGGATTTGATGACTCTTTTTAAAAATATCTATTATCTTACTAGTTCCATAGCATATTTTAACTGTTTGTGTGCTAATCCTGGAGCTTGAATGCAGGGCCTAGGCCCTGTTCCTGAGCTTCTTTTGCTCAAGGCTAGTTTGCGCTCTACCACTTGAGCCATAACACTACTTCCAGGTTTTTTTTGTTTTGTTTTGTTTTTTGCATTTTGGGATTTTTGTTTTGTTTTTCTGAGTAGTTAAAGTCTCATGGTCTTTTCTGCCCAGGGTGGCTTCAAGCCTCAATCCTCAGATCTCAGCTTCCTGAGTAACTAGAATTACAGTCATGAGCCACCCGCCTCTGGTTCAAAACATACTTTAACACTTCTTCATATATGGTAAAGAATGAACAAGCATAATATGATGATTTTCTCCATTTTAATCTTGTAGTTCTTGACTTATTCGTTCATGTAGCATCTATTTATCATATAGCAGGTTCCATGACTGAGTGTGGGGAAAAAATAATACAGTCCTTGACCAACCATAGATGATATGGTCCCATGAGACTCGATTTCTGTTGGACAAATCACATGAGAATATAATATGATATACTTTTGATATATACACTATTATATGATATAATACCTATGAAGAAAACAATAGCTTAGAAGTGAATACAAAGCACTAAGGAAAGAGGCGATATGGGAACAATTGAAAAAAATGAGAAAAATCTTTGAGCAGAGGACATGTGATCATGGATCAGAATGAAATAAGAAAAATGGTGAAATGGTGAAGCCAAACTCAGTAAAATATTGCCAAGGAGAACTTCTAAATAACTGAAGAAGTATGGTCAGAAAGAAAAACATTGAGAAGCCAGTAAGAGAGGAAGACATTCTTCTAATCAGAAGACTAAGATCCTGTGCAGGTATTTGAAAGGAATTTGCATTTTGTTTTAAATGTGATGGAAAAAAAAAACCAAGATAGCATCACTTTGTTTCGTTTTGTTTTCCATCAATCAGGATTTAAACTGAGAGCTTCATAGCTTACTCAGCTTACTTGATCAGCTTGGTGCTCTCCATTTGAGCCACGTTTCTTGCCTAGCTTTTGGCTAGTTAGTTGGAGACAGAATCTCACAGATTTTTGCCTGGGCTGCAGCTGAGATTATACTTGTAAGCCACTGACATGTGGTTCCATTGATAACTTTTGAATATGAAAATAATTTTTCTTTAAAGAAAATAAGAAAGACATCAATATAGACAGTGGATTTTTAGAAAATCAAAAATAGGGAATAAAGGAAGAAAGAAAAAAAGAAAGAAAGAAAGGAAGGAAAGAAGGAAGGAAGGAAGGAAGGAAAGAAAGGGAAGAAAGGAAGAAGTAAAGAAAGAAAGAAGGAAAGGAAGAAAGAAGGAAAGAAAGAAAGAAGGAAAGAAAAAAGAAAAAGAAAGAAACAGAAAGAAAGAAAGAAAGAAAGAAAGAAAAGAAAGCAAGCCCATAGGGTGGTCTAGTAGGAGTCTACACAAGAGATTCAGGTCTTTGTGAAGTTTAAGTCAAAAAATAGTCAAGTTCTAGATTCATTTATTTTTAGAAGTACAAGAACTAGCACTAGCAAAAATGATTGGATGTGGGTAGTAAGAGAAAAAAAATGGGTAACCACCACTATTTTCACCTGGAAAAATAGTTGCTTAAGGAAGCTGGGGTTAAGAAAATTTAAACCTGCTTTACTATTTTGTGGGTTGGAGGGTTGTGACTATGTTTTTATTTTAAGCTTTTGTTTTGAGACATCAAATAAAAAAGTTTGTTTGATATGACTAGTAGATGTCAGAGCGGGAAATTCATATCAGCAGACAGCTAGATAAATCAGAATTTCAAGGCAAAGGCAGGACTAAAAGTCTAGACTTGAGCACCATTCTATACAGGTTGATTAAAATCAGTTGCAGATGAAATTATCCAGAAAGGGAGTTTTGATGGAGGAGAAACTGAGTATCCTCATATTCGGAGGTCACTAAAGATCAAAATCTAACAAAGGAGCCTGAGAATAAATAGTCAGTAAGGTAGGAAAAACGGAATTTGTAGGTGACACCTTGCACGGGGAGGGGTAGTGGGGAAATAAAAATAATCTGTTGTGTCAAATACTTTATTTATAGCAGTAGAGAAACAATTTTCACTTGCAAAACCTAGGAAATGGCAGCATGCAAGACAACAGAATGAATTATCTTACAAAAAGACACCTGTTGCTTTGCAAGTTTCTTGGGTTGATTTGTTGCCTCTATTTGTCTAGCATAATTCTCGCTCTTATATTCTGCTTTCCCTGGGAATCATATTTGTCAGCAGCAAGTGAATTGAAACTTTGCCAGATTCCCACGCAGCAATAATGGCATGAAGAAATAGTAGATTGATGAAGTCTGGGAATTTTTTTTTCAAATCTATTCCTTGCATGTAGCAAACCTTGGAGAATGAGACCGTTAAGAGAAATATAGTTGTTACTATAGCTGTGAAGAGCAGTCTACTACTTATCTCACATTTTCACAAAACTCAAGAGTTGAAGAGAGATTAACTTTGAAAATATTTAATTTTATTTACTTTCCTCATTTTCCACAAACTCTGTACATGGTCTTTTGTTTGTTTTTTGACAGTCAGGTTCTTTTTGCATCTTTAAATTAGAAAATTCTTGTTTTTCCAATTTGGAAATGAGCATATTATCTTCTAGTCTTTCTCCCTGCAGTACTTCATTGAGCTTCTAGTAGAAGTGGAAATAAATTCCCATTCCATCAAGCAGATGAATGAATGACTAAACAAGCCAAGTATCACTGGAAATGTAACTTGGTCAAAAGATTTTTTTAGCTCTGGCAATAAATGGCAGTCAAATATGAAAAGTAGAAGTATTTCTAAGAAAATTATCCAGTATGGAGATACTTGAATTATTTTGGTAGAGCAAGAACTCTAATGTTACAAAATTATAACATAGAGACAAAAAGCAAGCAAGCAAGCAAGCAAGCAAGCAAGAAAGAAAGAAAGAGAAAAAAAGAAAAAAAGAAATAGGCTGTCTCCTGGGAGAGGACCTGTTGACTTGAACATGACTTCTGTTTACTTGTTATCCATGGTTTATTTATAAAAGTGCTCTCCATATTTTTTCCCAGGAAGATTGCAGTGTCTTTTAATTTTCAAAAAAATGGAGATCTTACGTAAAAAGCTATTGATTTTCTTTTTGAAAACACTGATCAGTTTTGCTTTTAATACACTTCTTTGGCCAAGTGGCTCAGTTTACAGTCTTGATCTTGCTGAGGGACTTCTGTCTAGAACCTCATCTCCATTTCTATGTTAGTTGTTTCCTCATGTTTATCTGTGTAAATATGTATTTGCCAAGCACCAACCAAGGGTGACATAAAGACTACGACTCTCACTTTATTACTCATTACTTCATCCCAATTCTCTTTTATTTTCCTAAGATTCTAATTATGCTATTACAAGAATATATCTTAAAATTCATACTGACTTATCATGTGTAATATTTAGGTATCATGTGAAATATTTAGGTAGTTTAGTTGTTTTTGTTTTTTTTTTTGGTTAGTCTTGGGGCTTGAACCCTGGGCCTGCATGCTGTCCCTAAGTTCTTCAACTCAAGGCAAGAGCCTTGAGCCACTTGAGCTACAACGCCACTTTTGGTTTTCTGGTGGTTTATTGGAGATAAGATTTTCACAGCTTTTCCTGCCTGGGCTGGCTTTGAACTGTGATCCTCATATCTCAGCCTTCTGAGTAGCTAGGATTACAAGCGTGAGCCACTGGAGCCCAGCTAGGGTTTTTTTTTTTTTTTTAAAGTTGGGCATATCACTCACTCTGTGGTAAAGTGTTTACCGAGCATGTTGAGCTCCCTGTTTTTGATCCCCAGCAAAACAAAAGGATCTTAGCCTTGCTTATTACAGTCTAACTTTCACATAGCTCACATGCATTGACATTTGAATCCTCTTTCATCATCTAGTAATGTCCTAGAGGAAAAAAAAATAAGTTGAGTGAAATGTATCTGTCAGCAATTTTGGATCTACGAGTTGGTAAAAGACGACTAGAGAATTGGAGGAAACAGATTTGTTCATGTGCCATGAAAGGAGAAATGGCTTGTAGCTAGACAAGTAAGTGTAGTGCTTTCAAGCAGGATTAGGTGTCAGTTTTATACCTTGACTTAGACTCCTTTTGATGGGCTTTTTTTTTGTGGGTCAGATCAGTTTGCTTTCTGCACAGAACAAGAAAATCAATCCTGGTTCAGGTGAAGCAAATGTCTCCATTTTGTTTTACTGTTTTAAGGTAGGTAAGGTCATAGAGCTGTCCCTGTTGAGATACTTGTTATTTCTGGTAGAGTATTATGGAATAGTCTACAGGGAGATAGCAGGATCTCATTGTATAATGAAATAAAATAACATTGAAATCTAGTACAGGAGATTAACAGTCACTGATGGTTAGATGCTAAGGATCGAGAATCCATGTTGGAGTGTCACGTGTAATTTATGACATGGAAATGGAAATTTTGTTTTCTTTTTCTTTTTGTGAATAATGAGGCTTAAATTCAGCACCTGGGTGCTGTCCTAAGCTTTTTTGCTCAAGACTAGCTCTATACTACTTTGAATCACAGCACCATTTCCAGTTTTCTGCTGGTTAATTGGAAATAAGAGTCCCATGGACTTGCCTGCCTGGGATGGCTTTAAACTGTGATCTTCAATCTTAGCCTCCTGAGTAGCTAGGAATACAGATATGAGCCAGTAAGTGCCTGACTGAAAAATATATAGAAACACATTTATTTAGTAGGTTTAATTAAGAAAGGTCTTATGGTAGAAGGGAGAGAAATAGACTCTGCAGAAATCTGAACAGCCATGACCAGATACTTACCCATGAAAGCAATACTTAAGAGACTCATAAGTTTAGAGACATGAATGTTACTTCGAACTTATCTTGGCCTAGGAATCCCCAAAATAGCTGTTTCCTCAAGAATAGCAAATGTTTCTCTCTTGGGTAGCCGTAAGCATCTCTAAAGACCTGCTGTTCTGTAAGACTACTACTGCTAGTGAGTCTATTTGTTTTTGCATATTGATAAAGACATAAGATAGAGAGGCTAAAACATTGGCCCTTTCAAGTGACAGGATTTGGGCTGGGAAGGTGGCTCAGTGGTAGAGCGCTTGTCTTGCATGCATGAGGACCTGGGTTCGATTCCTGAGCACCACATAAGCAAAAAAGAAAAAAAACGGAAGTGGCGCTGTGGCTCAAGTGGTAGAGCACTAGCCTTGAGCTGAAGAGCTGAGGGACAGCATCCAGGCCCAGAGTTCAAGCCCCACGACCGGACCAAAAAATAAATAAATAAATCAAGTGACAGAATTCTTTCTTAGTTAGAGAAGATGTACTTCCACCTCCAACTACATTCTCTACTCCTGATGTAATTAATGCCTAAGCTTATTAAGAGGGGTATGGATTGAATGACCCTTTTATTTTTAAGGAGTTATGAATGCCTATATATAAGGAATGGTATCTGTGTTTCTCTCTGGGCTGTGGAAATGAGGAGGGATAGGTATGTGAATGTTCTTCTTCCTGTCCAGTTGGAAGGCAGGCGTGGGCTTATTGTTGACAGAGAAAGCATACTTGTACGTAGGGATATGTAAACATAGAAAGCAGTGAGTGCTGTGACAAAGACAAAATATCCTGTATCACTTCCCAAGGTGTATATATACCAGACAAGGTATTTGAAGTTTTATTTCTTGTTTAGTTTTTTGGATAATACTGGTTTTATCAAATGGGTAAGGTTTAATTGTTTATCACTACTTAAAGTAGAAACCTTGTGATATACTCATTTTGGAGCTTCAGGCTTAGTTCTACTAGTGATGAACAGATAATAATTCAGGAAAGAAACACCTCAACGATTATCATAGATGGCAACTTTGATAAATGGATAAGTAAGGTTCATAATTTGCCTCATTAAGTAACAACAAAAATTAATCTGCAGAGATGTTTACAAGTGAAAAGAAGTCAATTGCTCATAAGATTCTTTTCTTATCAGAAAAGCACACTATTAAATACGGTAGTCCCTCCCTGTGTCAATTCCTGAATTGTATAAAACTTCTTGGGAACAGAAAGGAGAAAGCACAGAATGGAGGGAAATACTTTTGATTCCTCCCTAAGCCATTTGTTCCTGCCTGACCATTCTAATTCTCATTCCTTCTTTGTAAATTAGGAGCTTAGTAACCAGCTCAGCATCTCAAGTCTGAGATTAAGACTCATTGATCCATTTGTTAAAAGCCAGCCTGTCTTATTAGTACCCTGGAACTTAAATAAACTAAAATACGAGTCTTTTCCAAAAAATTCCATTCTAACAAAGATCAACATTGTCCTCTTGTTCCTAAATCTTTAATGCCATGTATTAAGGATTTAAAAAAAATAAATGATAGGATTTTTAGTAAGCACATTACACAGCGTTGCTGTTATTGTATTTTAAGTAAAATAAAATTTGGATCCCAAGCAAAGCAAATTGTTTTTAAGGGCATATAATTAGGATTCATTATAAACCAATTTAAAATGTAACAAAATTATCTTCTATAGGCTCTACTTTTGTTCACTCTTCTTATCACTACATTCTGTCAACCTAGGGTCTCTTTAATATATTCCAGCACGTTGTGTCAGTCTTATTATTTACTTTAACCTGTCTGTAAACCTTGTTTCTTTTTCTTTCTGCAAACTTGTGAGTCCCCCTAATATATATAAATCAACCACAATATTCATCTCCCTTGCTCCACCAAAAAGAAATTTAACTTCCTTCAGTTCTACCAGTCTGAACTCTACTGTGAGGGCTAAAATCTGCTATCATTGTTCGGGTAGTACAAGTTCACATATTTCCAAAGCCTGGAAAAATTAGTCCAGAAAGTGCTTGAATATATAACACCAACTGAACTCTTTGTCTCAATGGCTTATTCTCAAAATTCCTAGTCCTTCACGCAATTGGATGTACCAAGAACTATTACAGTTAGCATTGAATTTTTATTATATTAGTGCATGAGACATACCAGAATGGGTAAATTGCTCTCAAGTGAAAAAATAAGCATACCAAAATTCACAAAGATTTCTCTTAAGTTATGAGTTATTGGATAGATTCTAGAAGTGAAAAGAAAATTATTCAAGGAAACTGTCTTTTCTTTTCTTTTTTCCTTTCTTCTTTTGCACTGGTCCTGGAGATTAAACTCAGGCCCTGTGCACTCTCCCTGAGCTTTTTGCTAAAGTCTAGCACTCTACCACTTGAACCTTGGCTTCACTACCAGACATTTTGGGGTTTTGTTTATTTGTTTGGATTTTTGGGGTGCTTAATTGCACATAATAGTTGCACTTTCCTTCTTGGGCTGGTTTTGAATTGAAATCCTCAAATCTCAGCCTCTTGACTAGCTAGGATTATTGGCATGAGCTACCAGTGCTCACCGGAAACTATCTTATTATTATTAATATATTACACTAAGAATAAGTGTAAAGGCTAAGAGATTTTTTTTCTTCCTGTGAGGAGAAACTGTCATATATCCAGTTACCTCTATTTCCTCTTAGTTAAATAGCCAGATCCGTGGTTTTCTAACTAGGATTCTTATAATAAACACAGTAACATTCATCTTTTCTTTTTGTGTATTGATTTGACCACTTCTAAGGAAAGAATTTGTAGTATAATTTTATGATCTATATAGTCCAACACAACTATTTAAGAATAAGAACATGTAAATATCAAGAAATAGAAATTTAATTGACTAATTTAATGTTTGTTTGTGGGTTTTTTGTTTGTCTTGGGCCTTGAACTCGGGGAATTCAGCTTGCTAGACATGTTTTCTTCTGCTGAGCAACACCTCCAGCTCATAAATGATTCTATAGATAAGTTTGACGCACAAATCCTTTTGCCTTTCATAAGAAAAGAAACTAAATATCTACATATCAACAAGTAAAGCAAACAAAACTGTATTGAAAGTCCCATTTGAATAAAAGCTAATGTCTTGAATTTGGGTTATTTCAACAAGTGTTTCAACAATATTTGTGGCATCTCTATTAAGTTATAGTCAGACACCTACACTCATGAATATATGGACCAAGTCACATATAATTTACCTGCTTAATAACAGTGTTAAATTTGGAGGATGGCTTCAACAATAAAATAACAATTTACTTTTTAACTGTGTGAGATGTTTCAAAGAAAGTGAAGAGAATTCCGAGGACCCTGAAATAATTTAAAAATTCAGAGAATGAATCAGTAAAAGGATGGTATTCAATCTGAAATCTTAACAACTATTTATAAAATAACTACTAAATGTAATAGAAGAGAGTTGATATTACAAAATCACACTTGGTATGATCAAGCTATTTACTTAATAAATTAGCAATATGTTCGTTTATTATTGATTCAAGAAGCCTAACATTATTGTGATTATAAAGTAAGTTACATTCTGGTGGGTTTGACCCCAAAACTTAGTTCCTAAACTTTTACTGACTATAACCTTGTGAGAACTGTCATTAGACTAAAGAGAGTTCATAGTTAACTCTACAATTCAGGGATACAATTAGTGAAGAATACTGACACTAGATACATGTCTATGCTATATATGCCTAAATCTGTTTTTGTATCACCAAGTGTCAGGGTATTTCATTCACAGTTTCTGTAGTCTTTATTTTTGCTTCATGCTGACAAATTACTGACTCGGAATACATCTTTCTCAAAATCTGATCACCTATTGTGCTGCTTATGGGTATATTCTTAAAGTTACAGAGATAGGTTTTTATAAAAATTTAATACAGTATAAAAATTTAATACAGTGATCACATAAGTAATCAGAGTACATTTTTTTAATTTTTAAAATTTTTTTATTGTCAGTCATGGGGCTTGAACTCTGGGCCTGGGCTCTGTCCCTCAGCTCTTCAGCTCAAGGTGAATGCTCTACCACTTGATCCACAGCACTACTTCCAGGTTTCTGAGCAGTTTATTAGAGATAAGTCTTACAGAGTTTCCTGCTTGGGCTGGCTTTGAACTGTTATCCTCAGATCTCAGCCTCCTGAGTAGCTAGGATATAGGTGTGAGCCACTGACATCAGGCCAGAATACAAATTTTTAAAAGTCAGAAGTATTTTTTTATTATGTCTACCAGAGGAATTTTATACAATCAAAGATTTTCAATACAAGGTTGTTGAATTAGTAGAATAAAAAGGCAATGGTTGAAAGGTATATTTGAAAAATGATAGAGAATTCCTTGCCATTATTAGCCTATCAGGATCATTTTTAATATTTAGCATAAATTTCAATATTATTGAGTAATATCAAAGAGAATAATGTCACAATTCCCAAACAATGGCTCTCCTTAGAGAATGTCCTATTGTCAGAAGCCAGACTTCAGAGTTACTGCCAACTCCCTGAGGGAAAGCCTTTCTGCAAGATGTTTTCAATGTCAGATTATCAGAGAGCCAAATCTTCCTGGTTTACATAGAAAGCAAGAAAGATAAGTACAACATTTGTAAGTGTCCATGACAGAGAGGCTGTACACACACACACACACACTATCTTCTAAATATTGATAGAGCTGAGGAAGGTTCTCCAGAGAATGATGGTCTCTAAGTCAACGAAGGGATTAAAACCAATTAAATAGATTAAAATATTGGCAGTGAACATAAATAATTACAACTATAGCAACATTATATTTGACATACAAGTATGAGGAGAATAATATCCATCTTATTCAATTGGAATGACAAGTATGACACATTTTTTAATCATCGGTCTAACATCACAACATTATGCTAATTAAAATTGTGTTATAGGCCCTATTTTATGTTGCTATAACAGAATAAATGATACTAGGTGATTTATAGAGAATAGCCATTTGTGTCTTACAGTTCTATAGGACAGGTAGTCCAGCATCTATGTGCCAAGCTTTGGGAAGGGTCTTCATCAATGTCATTTCAGAAGGGGATAGAAGCACAAGCATAGGCATTGGGTTCAGATTTCTCTAATACTAACCCACTCATAAACTTACCCACTTCCATGATAAAACAGCATGCCTTTTTAATTAACTTCTAAGGATCTCCCCTCTTAACACCAATGCATCAGTGAATACGTTTCCAACTCCTGCACTTTGAGGAACACACTTAAACCATAACATACATAAAAATAAACAAAAGGTTATGTTTTTACCTGCTAAGGTTGATGCTTTCCTAAAATGGATGGCCCAGCATGTATTTTTAATCTGTAGGTGGTCAAAGCAGCAAAAAAAAAACCCTAAATATAGATAATAAAACTACATACTACTCTTGTGTTTATCTCTGTTAAGATCAAGAGTGATTAATAACCGATCATCCAGAGGCCTTACTTATGACCTTAGTATTTTTGCTATCTCTTGTCCACAGTGAGAACTTTCTAAGATGTTATGAAATAAAAGTGTTCATTTCTTAATTTGGAGCCTCCTGGGAGTTTTTAATGGTGCTGATTGTTTTAAAAGTAATTGAGTGTTTAAAAATATCTTTAAAATTAACAGAACCATTTTTTTTGGGGGGAAATGCCATTAAAAGCAATCACAGGTTTCCTGAGGAGAGGCTTCATAGCCCCATACACTTCAACTGGCAGTTATTTCTTCATGCTGTTCCTGTAATTTAGCCTTTAGCACAACTAACTGAATCGAGCTGAACCTGGCATTCATTTCTCCTTCCTTAGTCTCTGTTTAGGTTTGAGTAAATGGAAAATGCAAAGGTTAAAAAATTACATATTTTTGAAAGATGGCATGTTCTAATGTTGTTCAAAAGACATGATGAAGGTGACTCCTAGTAGGTCTGTCCACCTTCTTTTTAAGTGACTGGGTCTTGAGGACACTTGGAAATGTCCTAGTGAGGTGGGAATAATTCTTTTGGGTACCAATTAATTAGAAATAGATTCTCCTTATTCAGATAAGATTGCTTTATTATCTCTTATCAAGTTACCTTTTATTTCCTGTGAAATGCATGGTGATGTTTCCAATGGGGTATGTTTAATAATATGTGGAGGATGTTGAGCCAGATTGCTTTAACTCTGAATAATGGCATGCTGCTTCACTCCTATACATTCTTTTTTTTTGTTCTTCCCATGAAAATCTATTGTTTTATTGACAATATCAGGCAAGCTGTATATTCATGTCTGAAAAAAGTAATGCATGGAAAATGTGAGGATCCAGGGCATGAATCAGACCCTATCTGATTGGAGAGGCAACTTGAGGTGGGTGTAATCGTTCCCACTTGGAGGAACTTCTGGTACTATCTACTAAATTACTGAGCTTCAGTCTTGTCAACTATAAATTAAAGGAAATGATAGGTTTAATGTAGTTCTGTGGGAAGAGTAAATACAAGTGTGTGTATAAAGCATCCTGTTCCTTGCCCAGCTACTTGGGACAAAATACTACAAGGTGAAAAACCTGGAGTTCCATTTCTGGCTTAGCATTTTGCTCATGGCTATCACTAGAATTCAGGCTTTCTCCTGCCTTTCCTTTTTTTCTTCTTTCTACACTGATGTGCCCATCCTTGGAAAGTAGATGTCTGACTCAACAGGAAATGGTAATTGTTATTCCTTTTTTTTATTGCAATTGGAGTTATCATGGATGTTTCAAGCAAGCATAGGAATGAACCATGTTTGAGCTCCCACTAGTGGCTCTTAAAGATTTGCCCCTAACTTTTTCTTGCACACTTCAATTTGAGGCTCTTGAACTGTTGGCCGTACTTGTTTATGTTAACTTGCTTACTGTGTAATATTTATTATGATTGGTGCACTTTCATCCTGGTTGGGCTAAATAGAAGAATAGTGTCATTCCCTCTGCTATAAGACTTCCTAGTTGAAATAGCCTTTTTTTGAACGATCAGCTTTTTTGGCAAGGAAATTTCATCATTGGCTTATGCTGTGTTGATATTAAGTCAAATCTTCAATATATAAACTCTCAACAAAAATTTTAGTTTATCTCCTTCAAATGATATTTTGCTAATAATGGTAAGTCCTGGGTATGGTCAGTCTCCAGGATTTAAGGATTTTTAAAATAATTATTATGTTAACAAAATACAAGATTATGATTAAATATAAATTGAAGCATATATGAATATTTTATGTAGAGAGCTATTGGTAAATGTTTATGTGATATATACATATCTATGTGCTTATCTATTTATATACTTATGTATTTTATATATGTATACAAATTTGTATACATCTGCATGGATACATAGACATATAGATACCTTTTTATCTATATGTCTATGTATCCATGCACATATATAAATATGTACATAAGTATATAGGTACATATGTACAAATATATGAATATATGCATACTTATGCGTATGCACATATATATGTATAGGTGTGTGTATACATGTATAGACATATATACATACATGTAAAAATATTTATGACAGTAGTCCCAATTTTACCCATAGTTTAATTGCCCATGATTTATTTCAGTGCTCTCTAGTAAATCAGGTTCCAAAGATATTAAATGGAAATTTCAAAAATAAAGATTTCATAATCTTTAACAAGCACACCATTCAGAGTAGCATGATGAAAATTTGAGCCTTCTTACTCCACCCCTTTTGAGATTAATTATCCCTTTGTCCAACATACTCTTACTATATTCACTGTAGGATCCTTCATCATTTAATAGCTGTCTTGTTCATGGATGGGGATTGTTGTGGCATCATATCCCTGTGTTCAGATAATCCTTGTTTTACTCAGTAATGTTCCAAAAGCAAAGGATTAGTGATACTGATTGTTTACATAAGAAAAGAAAGCCTTGGGGGTGGGAAGATGGCTCAGTGGTAGAGCATTTGCCTTGCATGCCTGAGGCCCTGGGTTCCATTCCTCAGAACCACATAAGAAAAAAGAAAAAAGCCGGAAGTGGTGCTGTGGCTCAAGTGGTAGAGCGCTAGCCTTGAGCTGAAGAGCTGAGGGACAGCGCCCAGTCCCAGAGTTCAGGCCCCACAACCGGACCCCCCCCCAAAAAAAAGAAAGCCTTAATTTTTTTCAGTGAAAACTCTGAAGTTAGCAACAAAAATTGCATGTGAAATTGCTAAGCACTACAGCAAGAATGAATTTTTTATTTATGAAAATGAAGAGGGAAAATAAATTGGTAGTAACTTTGCGACTTTAGTTTGCTGAAATGGAAAATAATCATCAATATTCTACATGATTGTCACTGACTTAAGATGGAAAGACATTAATCTAATTATAGTTTTTGGTACCAAGCATGCTTTAGACACCCACTGAAGGATCTTGAAATATATCTCTAGTGAATAAGGAGGATACTAAGTATACACTTTATCAAAGCCATTGATAAAATTGTGAAACAATGGGAAGTATATGATAATTTGGTTCTTGGTGCTCTAAGTGAGGTGAGGGAGGAAAAAGTCAACTCTTAGACAGTGTTAGAAAGTAGTTTGGAATGTTTCCTAGAAAGACAATCAGCAGTGGTAGAAATCACAGTGGTGGTAATGTAGCTGCTCAGAAAAAAATTAGAACAATGGCCTGCTGCCACTCCTGGTTTGCCCACTGACAGTGCTGGTTTGAGGTATAACCACACGCCATCACCAACATTCCCTAACAGGATGAATATGTGAGCATCATTAGCTTAATGTACAAGTCACTAAAACCTTTGGAATTTGTTGTTTTCACATGCTTTCTGGCAGGACTGAATTGAGGAAGTCATATAAGTTAACTATACTGTAGTCTACAGAATGTTTCATTTATTCAGTTCTGACCTGCAAAGATTTAATACTGTAGGAGGGAAGAAAATTGTTAACAATATGTACAGGAATAAAGCCTAGACTCCAAATTTCCCAAAGTAATGCAAAGCTTACTCATGCATTGCTACACAGCCTGCAGTGGAGATGATGATCATGTCTTACGGTTCAGCCTTTAAAATTTTTGTTCTTATTCCTAAAATGGAACAATTAAGGGTTTTTATTTTTTATGAACATATAATGGGGATATTTGGAGTAAACTCTGAAGAGTTTACTGATGTGTATGTGAAAAAAATAGGATTTACCTTAGTGTTTATATCAAAATGCTATAACAAACTTCCTAAAATAATAAACACATAAGGAAAATAGGAAGCAAATTGCTTCCTCTAGAGGAGGAATTGGTGATGATGGAGGAAGTCTCAGAAGCTTATGCTGACCTGAGGATCTCCCATGAAGCTCCACCTTGTAAAGTTACCACTACCTCCCAATAGTCTTACATTGGAGGCCAAGTAATTAACATGTATACCCTTGAGGAAATGGGACCTTCAAAGTGTGGCAACATTTTCAAATGTGAAGAGAGTGATCATTGAAACTCCATGGCTTCTCTAAACAGATGGAGTTTAAGGAATTTATTTCTTTGGGAAGTTAGGAAGAGAGCTCAAAACACATGGATCAGAAGGCGGTTCCAAGACTAAGAGACAGCAATCCAGAAGAGCCAAGCACTCAATGGGGGATGGATCCCCAGGAGCAGCTGGGCTGGACCTGGGGGAATCAGTTGAAACAATCCCCAGTGTAGGTGGAGAAAAAGACAGAGATGCAAGGCAGTGTGGTGTGTAGCTCTAAAAGAAAAAACTGGTGATTTTTAAATGTATTGAACAAAATCAATAAAAAAGATAGTGTAAAACTTGTAAAATGAAAGAAAATACTAGCATGCTAAGCCAACAAAAGTGAAGTTTCCAGGTCTGAGATGCAGTTGGAATTTTCCTGTAACAGATAATCTACAGCTAGATGAGTTCTGCAGAAATTGGGTCATTAAACAATGAATGATTCATTTTTTAAAAGCCAGTCTAATTTTACTATATATCATCAGATACAAAAACATTTTACTTGCCAACTTTATTTCCAAACTTCACTTCAGGAATAGCCATATCTGGTAGAAAAGAGCAGGAAAAAAAAAGTAGCCAAGAGGTCAGTGAATGTCATGCTAAAAACTTTTTGTGCAGTAAAATTTGTCAAAATCTGACAAAGGTCACTGTCTAAGCAAGAAGAGGGTTCAAGTTGAATCAGCTTTTAAAGCCAAACGCTCAGAGAAATGGAAGATTAGCTGGCATTTTTATCAACCATTCTTTCTTGTGAGAAATAGTATCAGATGGAATTGTAGCAACAGGAACCACTAGAGCTTAGATAATCCATACAGAGTTGTTTTACTCAGTCCCTTTTAATTTTGCAGCCAAGGCAAGAGACATTGGGAAGCATTTGTCCAGTGCAGAGGAGAGATTGTTTTCAAGCAGTCCAGGCAACTATTTCCTTTCCATTCTTAACCTACTTTTTCTTTTTTTAATGTCAGGTTTCTATTCTCTGAGTGTGAAGCCTGAGCAATGCGCAATGGAAGGTGAGGCTTAAAAGCCTATTGGTTTTGAACCTAGGAAATCATGGAAGGTGATGCTTAAAAGCCTATTGGTTTTGAACCTAGGAAATTTAAGCTCTTACGGATTACCTCTGAGTGGTGCTGGCTGTTCTCTTTCTGTTGTTACTCATCTTGTGCTAGCTGAATTATAACCAGGTTCCCAGTACCTCCCTGAGTATTTCTGAAAACTGTCCATACCAAAGTGGTCTGACATTCTGTCCTGGTAGTAGTCTACTAAATCCTTGGTCAGTAGTGAATGAATCAAGAAGACCCAACGTGAGGTTGAAGGCTTTTGCAAATCCCAAACATATTCATTCATTCATTCAACAACTTCACTGTCAGGTCAACTCTGACCAAAAGGAAAATGAGCATTATCTGCTCACAGGTTGCTTGGATCTAAGAACATATATGACAATGGGAACAACATAAGGAAATGCAAATGAGTAAATATAATATACTAAGGATACTGGTACCACAAGGATACAGGGGGAAAGAATGAAGTATGGTTAGCTGGAGGTAGTGCTAGGAAGTTTCCTAAGGGAATGTTATCTCTGAGTTAGCCTGGCCTTTGGTGATGGTATCTGAAAAATAGCCATGCATTTGTATTAGAGAAAAAAATCCAGAGCCATCTGATTTCTCCAGTGTGTCTGTTGCTTCCCATCCTGATTTGGATCGGAATTGATCTTCCTATGGGGCACTGCAGATGGCTTCCTGTGTAGGTGGACTTTTCCTTCCGTATTGAATTCCCTAATAAATCACTACCTAGGGAGAAATGAGGCCAATGAAGGAGACAAGGTTCATGACCATGGACTATTTCAGAACTGGCATGCTGTATGTATTTAGTACACAAAGAAAAAGTAATTACATATCCAAGAGAAAGGTGTTTATCCCGTTTTCTGCTACTTTTGAGGAAAGAGAAATTTTTCATTTTTCTGGTATCCTCTGGCATCCCATGACAATTACAGTCTTTGTCATTTGCAAAAATTGTTAGTACTTACATGCTATTTATTATTTCTTACCTGGTGTTCCAATATCATATGGAAACAACTCCTGTTTCACAATTAAAATAGTAAGTGGTTAGCAAATCTACAATGGGAAGTAACAGAGCAATAACGAATTAATTTGACAAGAAGATGTGAAGGGCTACTATGTACGAGGCATTCACTTGTGAGAAGGGTCCGTAATTATCATTGAAATATGAAGAGAATTATAAGGGCTTTCTTAGCTGCTTCTCTTATTTTTGGTCATATTGTATTCTGTCTCTAAGCTTATAACTTAGACTTTAGCCTGAAATAAATCACAGCCATTTCTTGTTTCAGGCATGGTGAGCCTGAACAACTTAAGGAAATGCTAATGAGTAAATGTAGTATGCTAAGGATACCAGTACCGTAAGGATACAGGGGGAGAGAAAAAAGTATGGTTAGCTGGAGGTAGTGCTAGAAAGTTAGCATCTGAGTTGTATTAAATTTCTAACTCTATGGCTATTCTTGAATTTGTAGAATCTTTTTGAAGAGTCTGTCCCGGACTCAAACTTGGTTGGTTAGAGGAATAAGTTAAAACTTCTTTGCCTAGTCTGTAAGAGTTCACTCAGGGATTCATAGCATCTTGTAGTAGCCAACGGCCCACTTTATGTCATTTCTTCTAGTCTCATTCATGACACTAAGCCTTAGGATGTCCTGGGGATAGGCCCTTTAATCCATTCACTTATAGTAAATTATATTCACTATTTGATATACAAAACCAAAGATACTAGTTTTGATAGACATTATTCTCTTGAATGCCATTCTGTATTACCTTGGTTCTTTTCTACAATCAAAAGCTGATTTTCCTCCTGTTGAAAAAGCTTGAGTCCCCTTTAGACCTCTCACTAAATTTCAATTTCTACTTGTCAGTTTCTTCACAAAACTAACAAGACTGACATGCTCCGAGCCCCATAATTGACCACACTGTTCTCCTGGGTGCCCTGTGATAATTCATTCTTCATGAGTTTCTACCTTCTTTTCCCATAACCTACTCCTTTGCATATATCCTGGGTGGAACTGCCCTGAATACTGTCACTAATAAATTTGTAATTGCAGCCTCAAATTTCCGTCCTTATAGGTATATGAAATTTGGCTTATTTTGTAGATTTTTAAATGCAAACATTGTCTATCTTCAACCTGAACTTTTCCAGTTTAGGAATATTCTTTCAACACTGGACAGGAATCTATTTTGTCCCAGACATTAGGTTAGATACTAAGAAAATAGAGTAAGACTCGTCCGTGAAAGCATATTACCCAGTGGCTTAAATAAGATACAAATAAATCATCACAATGTAGAATATTACTGCCATGCTAGAGGAAATACAAGATCTGATAGTGGCCAGAATGGAAGGTGATTGATTCTGGCTATATTCTTTAGAAAGCTTAATGTATTACCTTATGCTTATTAAGCTTACAAGAAATATTTATTGGTGAAAATAATATGGCATAAGTAGAAATTCAGAGAAGTGAGAAGGTAGAAAATAGCTCTTCTTAGAATTAGGATGCACATCAAGCTTTGTGGTGGTAACAGTACCCCTCTGTAATGGGTGGCTTTTATTATTAATACTAACAATCACTTATGATAGTTATAGATTGCTACCATGTATTGAGTGCACATTATGTCTCAAGCCCTGTGCTATCTTGCAACATTTTAGAACAGACATTATTCAATCCTCACACCATTCCTCTGAGAACTCAGAGAATCTGTCAGCTAATTCATAGTCAAACCAGAATTATAACTATGTCTTCCAAATTTCTTCCTAATATTTTAGTAACATAAATCTAAATATTGGAATGAATAATGTCAAAACATTTTCAAAATGGTTGCCTATTTGGAACACTGGTACCAAAACCTTAGGTGAGGTAGAGGGGAAAATGTGTGAACAAATAAATGTATATGCGTGTCTACATATATGTTTCTAACCATGAAGAACAGAACATTTGAGTAGATTTGCATCCACTCCCCACACTTCTAATAGCTCCTTTAATTTAACAATGTTAAAATTCAGAGCATGAAACCAGGGTTTAAAGTTACAAAGAATAGTTACGTTATTAATAATGAGGATTTTGCTTTAATTCTTGGAATTATATTCAGGAACCATTTTGTCAGTCAGTCTGTACACTTGACTTTAAAAAATATTTGGCATGTTGGATAATATCCCAGCCACTTTTATTTTTCATTTAATGTGTTTAGAAATCTGTAATCAGGATTGTTATCATAAAACTTGTGATTAGTATTTCACTGAGAACATAGTCTAATTCTCAAAGGGTTAGGCTATAAACAAGGATTAGTGTCACTTAAACACAATATGGTAGAGTTGAGTGTTTAAGATGAGTTATAAATGTTTTAGGGACTTATAATAAAGCATGTATTTAAAAGCGATTTAAGCAAGTCTTGTATCCTGTTACTGTTGAGCCAGCCTGTCTGTGAAAATGTCCCTTTTTCTACACCCTTCCTCTATTTTTTCTAAATTGCACATTAATATTAGATTGCTCTGGTATGTATCTCCTTAATCAGGAAAGCATATGAACTAAAGCCAGCTGTGAGACTGCAGAGCACCTCAGAGATGCCATAAAGGGGACATAAACAAGACATTAGACCTCTTCCCCCCACCCTTTCTTTTATTGCCTAGCTCAGTGGTCTGTTTTATAGCTATGGGGCTCTGCCTGGCAGTCAATACTCTACCTGCAAGCTAGACTGATTCTCAGGGAGGTAGAAAATATTTGACTGTGGATTTATACACAATAGAGTTTCTGGTTACACTGTTATTATTCCCTGCCAGACTCTCTATAATACTCATTTTCCATCCTCTTTTTTTTCTTTTTAGCCTTCCCCTGCAAATACTCCTTGAAAAGTATATGCATCAGGTATAAATAAGTATGTTGACTGCTCTGGGATTTGACCTGGGTCACCAAATATATAAAACCAAGGGTCAGTCTGAATGTCATCCTAATAATCTGGTCATTGTTTATCTTTTTAAAAAACTGTTATTAATTATCCCTTCCTCAGTACTCTGTCTTCCTCTCTCTTTATTTCCTACAGTTTTTGTTTTATTTTGTTCCATTTCTCATATCCCCTCTTCAAACACATTGTGGCACAGATGTTTCTTCATTTAACAATGATTTATTGAAAGCTTGCTACATGACATATCCTTGAATTCTGTGATATGCTGGGACCAAACGAATAAGCAAGGCAAGGTTATTGATCTGTCTAAAAAATCTGAGAATTAAATGATTCCACAAAGTATTTTAATATTGTGTAAGTGAAAAGGATCCTCAGAGAAGTCAGTATATAAAGTTAGATTGCCTTGGCTAAATGTAACAGTCTAGCTATGGATCAGGGAAAGTGTCTCTATTAAAGTACTTTCTTGGGCTGATGCCACTTGAGTTTCTTTCATTCAAATTTAAAATAATTTTTCTGAACAAACTATTTTGTATATAAAATCAGGAATGAAACATCTATATTTATAGTATATTTCTTTCTTACTATCCATATATTGTCAATAGTCTCAAACTGTTCAACTTGATGAATCCCAGCATTTACTTCCAGCAAATATACATGAAGTCACTATATAAATATATGCACCCAATAAAACCACCCCAAAAGATGAAAATCCAATTACCAGACCTTTCTCCACTTTTTTAAGTAACAGGCTTATTTAAGATCTGCATTTACATGTATGATCTAACTTACCATGCACTGAATCAACTAAACTATATGATTTTCTTGTCCTCTAAGTCTATGTTCTAATATACTAGACCTGGTTTTAGTTTCCTGAGACCAAGACTTTAGTGACTCTGAGAAGATGCCTATAGTCAAATATCTAAATATTATCATGAGGTTAAGCAGCTGGGGAAAACAAAAAACAAAACCCTTCCAATAATTACTGTCAGCTCTTTCATTTTACAGAGCTGAAGTCTCTTGCCTTCCTACTACATTTGCTTTTCTTTCAACTTTCAATATTCAGATACAACCCCTTGGTTCTTTGTTTGCAAATTTACCCTTCAAAAAGACACATGATTTTCCTTCCTCCTTACTTCCTTTCCTTTCTTATTCCTGCCTTTCTCTTTTACCCACCTTTCCTTTTGCCCATCCTTCCATTCTTCCTTCCCTATTTCCCAGTCTGTCTGTCCTTTTTTCCCTTTCTCTCTCTTCCTTTCTTCTGTCCCTCCCTTTCCTCATTCTTTTTTTCTCTCACCATGTTGTCATTTACACATTTCACAAGGTGGGAAGACAATGAACTATGTAAATAGTATCAGAAGATAACCTGGGCTGTAAGACCAAGGAAGGATTGAGATCTCAATTATTTTATTTTATTTTTTAACATAGCCAAGTATTTTATTTTTTATTTTGAATTTTATTGTAAAGCTGATGTACAGAGGGCTTATAGCTACATGATTCATATAATAAGTATATTTCCTTTTGAACAATATCCCTTCCTCCCTCATTCTCTCCCAGATTTTCCCCTCCCAGCTTCCTTCCCCACAAAGTTGTATAGTTCATTTCCAACCTAGTGTCTGTGGGTTTCACTGCTGAATTGGTTCACCCTTTGTCGCACTATTTCTGTGTTTTGCCTTCCCCCCCCCCAACAAATAAACATATACAAGAAAAAAGGTACAGAGATCAAAAGCAGCAATAGAAGGGCATAAACCAAAGGAAAAAAATGAAAGAAGAAAAGAAAAAAAAAAAGAACCACAAACAGTGTAAAAAAAAAACACCCTGACTTCCATTTCTTGGAGTCATTTTAGTAAGCATCACTTTATAGCAATCTAAACATTTTTTCACACAATGAGTACAAAGGAGTATATTCTTAGGAGAGGATCACAAGGGCTCAAGAGCTATGTGCATAAGGTCATGTAAAATGATGCTTATCGAAATGAATTTAAAATCTCAATTTAATGTCTTACCAGTTAACTCATTCTGTCTTTGGCTAGAGAAGGAAACTAAGGTTTGATATCACAATATTTTGATAATCAGTAATAGTCCTAACTTTCTATATTAAAGATGTAAGCACTAAAGTCTAGAAATGTCTTATGGCTTATTGAAATTCAAATCAAGAAGCCATTCATATTTTTAGGACTCATACACTTCACTCACTTAAATAGATTATAAGTTATTAGTTTGTCTTTAAAGATTCCTTAAATCTTAAAAGCCAGATTCTGAAGTTTACTTCTAAACATATCTGAAGTCTACTTCTCCATATCCTAAGGGAATAAAGCTCTGCCTAATGACATGTATGCCCACTTAGAAAAAGCATCACACTATGTAGGTCTTTTCATAGAAATTTCTTAAAAGTGTCTATATTATTCTTTTGTCATTTTCAATTGATTTATTTTTTATGAACATAATTCCTCTGCGCATACATTTCTAGGGTGGGGAAAGTGAAGACTGAAAGGCATCTTTTTCCTATTTCTGTTTTAATGGATTGTTGGATAATTTATTATCTTCTTTGGAGTGGTTGAATTGTTTTCTACCTCAGAACCTGAAATACTTTACTTTAAAGTGTGTGTGTGTGTGTGTGTGTGTGTGTGTGTGCGTGTGTGCGCACACGCACATATACACATGTGGATCTATTTGTGCTTTTTGATCAACTATTTCTTTTGAATTTTATGCTACATTTTCTACATTTGTTTTTGTTCTGTGACTATTGGTTGTGTGAGAAAATTATATAATATTCCACTATTATTTAGCGGCCTTGGTCTCTAATCCACATTGATCTCTGTAGTTTCAATATACTTTGTTTATTGTTAGAATATTTCATTTTACCACATTTTTAATAAGCTTGCTTTCACACACAAAGAAGTTTAAAGCAGACACTCCTGTTTCTTGATTTTTTCCCCCTGTACTTTAAAAATCAATTGATTTGTTCACTAATCTAAAGATGGCACATATAATTTAGTGATTACAAACTTTGGAATTAAAGTCTAGCTTTCAAATTCCAGTTCAGAGCCATAGTACCTTAGTAACCTTTGGTAAGTTCCACTTAAAACTCTAAGAATCAGGTGCACACTAAAATTATGGTAGCAATAGCTAGTTTTTAAAATAAAATTTAATTCTAAAATCAAGTGAAAGTATTTCAGACAGTCTCTGCCTAGTAATTTGACACACAATAAGAGTGTAGTTGAGTAAATGACTGCCATTGTTTTTATTATTAACTTCATATGCTAAGCTTGGTAGGAGTAATTATCTTTAGTGATGTCAATTATATATGAGATGGCATACATTTATTCTTTTAATAACAGTAATGTTGATCTGAAGAATATTAAAATATACTCAGAATGGCATTTAATATAGCTTGAGTGCCAGTGTATATATGGAAAATATATCTATAGTTGCTTCCAGTGAGATAAACAAGTTTTTGTATCCACAAAATTGCATTTATTTTTAGGGCACTGGTGTCAACAGCCACCTCTTCAAAGAAATTATTTCTTTTGATCCATTTAGTAACTTGATCCCAGCTGCATAAAAATAGACTTGCAGCATTTCATTTTTTCACAGACTGCTGATGGCTGCATTCCATAACTTAAGAAATCTGTCAAAAGGAAGCCTCCTAAAGTCAAAAGCTTTCACAAAAACTTGTTGCATTTGCTGGCATCTGAAATGGAATTATTTGTAATTCACTGCTTACAGATTCTGAAATGTGGTGTTAAATCCTGAATATGAGTTTGAAATCTACATTAGATATTGACTGTTAAGAATTTCATCACACAAGAAGAAACAGTACAACAGTAATTACATAGATTTATAATTATTTTAGTAATTTTTTCTTAGTCCACTTAAGTCAACTATTCAGACAAATAAATAATGTATCTAGGAATGTGATGTTGATAGATAAGAACGTACATCAGTTGAATACCTTGAAATAGATGGAGCTTTGAACCATGATACCATGAGAGGAGAAAAGTAATGAGTTTTCTGAAGAAACCAGCTGTTTGAGATGGTGTGCTATCAACAAGTATTATCTGAAAAACCTTTTGTGGACTAGAAATTTAGATTACACAACCTTCACTATTTTAGAATATTTTGTAAATACAAAGCGTTTTCTAAGTTAAGAGTTGTGACCATAATTATTCCAACTGCTAATTTTTGTTTGTGTGTTTGTTTTTGGGGGTCCAGTCATGGGGCCTGGGCACTGTCCCTCAGCTCTTCAGCTCAAGACTAGCGCTCTACCACTTGAACCACAGCGCCACTTCTGGCTTTTTCTTTTTGCTTATGTAGTGCTGAGGAATCGAACCCAGGGTCTCAGGCATGCAAGGCAAGCACTCTACCACTGAGCCACCTTCCCAGCCCCTATTCCAGCTGCTTTATGGAACATTTTGAAAACCTGATAAAATAGATCCTCTGTCCATCAAAAATGCACAGATCTACACAAAGTTTGCATAATCCTGTTTGTGATCCATAAGATGGTTTGTGATCCTTCTAAAGCTTATTTATAAACATATGTGTATTTGTGTATGTGTGTGTAATTTCATTAACTTTGCAATTCTAACTAGATCATATAATCCTCATAACTAAGGTGTAGCAATTAGAAAATCTTCATTACAGATAGGTCTTTCCAACTTAAACATGTCAAATTTTGTTGTTGTGATAGAAAGCAATTCTACTGAAGGGCCTTGTAGATGCTAAGCAAGTAGACTGCCACTTGAGCCATATCTACCTAGATGTTTTGTTTGTATTTTGTTTTTGAGGTAGTATCTCCTTACCAAGCCGACCTTGAATTTACAATCCTCCTGCCTCTGTCTCCCAAGTAGGATTATAGGTGTATGCGACAATGCTTGGGCTACAATGTAATACTTAAATAGAAGACAATCAAAGAAGAAACAATTAGAAACAGAAAATGGATGTCTTAAATTTGACACTTTGAAGTCTAGAGGAAAAGAAGACAATAAAGCCTCATTCACTGTGGTATTTTATTTGGATATAAGCAACATGTTCTCAAGCTGCAATTTCCAACTTTGCTTGTTGGCTATCTGTGCTAGATAATAAAACAAAATCACAGAAGGTTTTTGTGGGCGTTAGACATGAGTGAAAGATGAGGAATGCCATTGGTAATAAAAAAAAAAAAAGACAATTTAAAGGCCTGGGTCCCTGAGTGACTCCATTTTACAGCTCATTAACCCTGCCTTTAATTGACAGAAATCATTGCTGAGTTTATCCATGTGAAGTAATTATACCTACAAACATGCATCCACATGTGGAAATTTAAATGATTCTCTTGAATTCAACTGAAGGAAGAGACATAGGCATCAACGTTGCCCTAGAATCTCAAGGCTGTTGTGGGTTGTAATAACTTTTTTGTTAGCCATTTGTGGTCTGACTTTAGTCCTACAAAACTGTCTTTGGTGAACTCAGCAATATTTTACAGGAGGGCAGATGACTCTCAATGTTAGCAAGATTGGAGCAAAGGATTGAATAGATACATCATAACCAACTTTGAAATACAATCCTCCAAAACAGAGATTTCCAAATAACACCTTCCTTACATGTCTGTCTGTCTGTCTCTCTCTCTCTCTTCCTCCCCCACCACATTTCTCTTCCTACTATTCAACAAAAATAGTTATTTAAGGTTCATTTGAGGAGGTGACTAGTGTTTTAGGAAAAAAATAAAAGAGTTAGAGAGCTGCCAGGGAAGACAACACCCCTTAAGGTATTTACTATCAGAGGCCACCTTGAGCAAATCATCTCTCTGTTTCTCATAAGTACACGCAGGTAAGCCAGAAAACATCATCTGAACAGCAGCAGCCACTGGCTATGAGCACCTGCGCTGTCCCAGTCTTTAGGCTGCCAAGCACTCATGGGCAATCAATGCAGAGCACTTTGTAAAGACTGCAGAGTCCTGAACACATCCCCAGAAATTCAGGAAGGCTAGAATGAGCTGCATTGTTAAACTAAGGATTCACTGAAGAGCTCAGTACGTGGTAGGCAGGCTGCATTTTGAAAGAAACACCTGCTTTTGAAATGGAGAATTGAGGCAACAGGAGACATGTCTTAATGTGGCTGGAGAATCATTGGAAAAACAATCTCTGTATGTAAAGAGATGGAAGAAGAGAACTCACTGTCCGAGATCATGTGAAGCATATAGCACAAAAAAAGAGTAGGTACTGAAATAAACATTTAATAAGTTGAACAAAAATTTTAATGTTTATATTTGCCTCTTCGCTGTATTGCTTCTTTACACATTGGATTATTCATCTTCCTGTGGATGTTTGTCTGCATTCTTTTTCTCAGTTTCCACTTCAACCTCTTTCCATGCTATATAACCCCTTGCCATTCTCCTGTTGGGCAAACCCAAGGAAGGAATAAGATCATGAACCCTTTCCATGCATTTAGCAAGCACCACAGAAATGGGTCAGCGTACTGACCTTAATTTACATCAAGTAGCCATGCCTCCGGAGCTTTGGGGCTGGACTGATTGCAGTCTCATCTATTATCGAGATACCCGTTAGCTTTAAACAGGTGTAAGTTTAAAACCATGGAGAATGAGTTGAAAAGAATTATAGTCAGAAATCAAAGCCAACATCAGGCTGAAAGTACATGAGGTAGCTGTTTGCCAGCTCTCCCACAATGTAACAGACAAGTAACACCATGGCATTTTAATTACATGGTCCTACTTGTTTGAAATTATAGCATTTGTTTAACTTCTTATAAGAGCTACCCATGCAATTTGGCATATAAGGATAAGAAATCAATTTTCTAAGTACTGAGAAAATTCTTTATGTTCAAATGGACTGCACATAAACAGAAGCAGAAACAGAGGGAAATGTCATGTAACTTCATACAAATGCACTGGAAAATATAGAGGGTATCACTCTGCCTAATGTGTTAGTGAGGTTTTGTTTATTTCCTTTTTTTAAATAAGTTTTTTATTGTGGAAATACTGTACAGAGGGATTACAATTACTTGCAAGATAATGAGTACATTTTTATCAAGCATTGTTGCCTCCTCTTTTGTTTTTCCCCTATCATTTCTGCCCTCCCATCTCTACAACTACATCCCCCCGACTCCCCATCCCTCCCCCCCCCCCCCCCGGCCAAAGTTGTAAAGTTCTTTTTTTGACATAGTGTCTTGTACATCTCATTGTTGCAGTGAGTCCACCTGTATCCCTATTTAAACAATTTGTTTTTTCCCTTCCCCTCCCCAAATTATACCAACATCATATACAGTGAAAACAGGGGTTATACCGTGGGGGAGGGACATACAAGTTTCCTCAAGAGACTCCACATAGAGCTCCCCTATGACCCAGCAATCCCACTTTTGGGCATTACCCAAATGATCAAAAACAAGACCATACTAAAGCTACCAGCACAACTGTGCTTATTGCAGCATTATTTACCATAGCTATGATATGGAACCAATCAAGATGCCCCTCAGTAGATGAATGGATCAAGAAAATGTGGTATAGCCAGGCGCTGGTGGCTCACCCCTGTAATCCTAGCTATTCAGGAGGCTGAGATCTGAGGATCATGGTTCAAAGCAGCCTGGGTAGGAAAGTCTGTGAGACTCTTGTCTCCAATAAACCACTAGAAAACCTGAAGTGGCGCTGTGGCTCAAGTGGTAGAGTGCTGGCCTTGAGCTGAAGAGCCCAGGGACAGTACCCAGGCCCAGAGTTCAAGCCCCATGACTGACAAAAAATAAATAAATAAATAAATAAAATGTGGTATATATACACAATGGAATTCTATGCCTCCATCAGAAAGAATGATTGCCCCATTTGTTAGGAAATGGAAAGACTTGGAAAAAATTATATTAAATGAAGTAAGCCAGGTGCAAAGAAACATAGGTCCCATGGTTTCCCTTATCTGCACTAACTAGTATATATCTGAGACAAGCAGAAAAAGTCAGATAAGATGATATTAGGTGAAATGAACCCCAAGATAAGGACACAAGTGTTTTGTTCTTTCTTGCTATTGTTTCTAACGTGTTTATAAGGTGATTTATTTTTGTTGTTGTTTATTTCTTTTACAAGTGAAGGTATCTATGAATACTTGCTTGTCTGTAGGTTCTATGAGTTCTTTATCCTACATCTTTTCCTCTGACCATGTGGTCTTCCTCTTCTCTAACAATGCTTTGTCTTTTTTTACACTTTAGACTTTTAGTTTTTAAGATTATAGTGTAGTGGCATTTTATTCTAATTCTTGGTGTTAGAGTCATTTTGTTTTGTTCTTCTCTAGATATCTTTTGGTATCCCACCTTCTTGAGAAACATTGAATATATTTCTCTAAAACTAAAGTTATATGGATGAAAATATCTGAGAAAGATATAACATTACAAACATAAGTCTCTTTTTTTCTTATTAACATTTACCAAGCTCCCTAAGTTTTTATGGTGAGTTACTTGGCAAGGCAGAGTACACTTAATGATACCAAAATGTGGTGTTTTGAGTTCCTTCCCTTTTATTCTGACAGATTATTCCACTTTGAATTTTCATGGTTGAAAGCCTACAGCTATCTTCTAAATTGTATTATTTCTTTATCTAAAGAAATAGGGAGAGACAATAATCTGGAAATGATAATACATAAGAATTTTCCTTCTGGTAATATAGCTTAATTTCCAAATTCCTACTTTTATAATTTCCAAATTCCTACTCTTATCCTTTCTGGTATCTTCATGTATAATATATATGTGTATATGAATATATATCTATGTATGTATACATATATAAACACATATGCACGCATAGATACATATATTTATGCACTTATATACATGCACACACAAACATATACATGCATATATGTGTAAATATGTTGAGCATCAGAACATGTCACCATATTAATCCATTTCCACCTATTGTCTCTTCCTATAGTTAAAAAGCCAGTAAAGAACATGTTTCCTTTACATGGAATTCATTAAAGTATTTTAGAATGTATGCAACATCTTCCTTTGTCTCAGTCACTCCAGCCTGGATGTGGCTTCTAATGACTATCTGGTCTCCCACCTTTTTGTCAATGCGTTATTTCTAATGGAGCACCCAGCAAGTGTGTCTTAGGTAAAGTTCAGAAGAAATGCCATTATTAGTTCTGTGAGAGAAACAGTAGACTTAAACCCATGAAAACAATTTTTTTAAACAGGAACATCAAACTTGCCTATTAGAACATTTCTGTCCAGTGGGAAAAAAAATCCCCTGGTTGTTTTCCACACTTGTGACTATAGAATCAGGTCTCCTCATTCTGTGTTGATGTTATTGATTTTCTCAAATCTTCTTATAGAATTTTACATTTAGGCTTGTTAATTTTTCCCACTCCAGAGCATGTGGGAATCTAATGAACAGGATGCCCTGTCAGATGAAAATGTGATTTGTGAGCTCTGCAATAATTAAAGCCATCTAAACTTCTCCATAGGAACTGTAGGTGACTTTTGCTTTTATTTGCATGACTAAGATGTGAACAGAAGGAAGAAACAGTCTAGCTTTCGGTATTTCTCAAGGCTTTTGATGATTGAAGGAAGTGATGGCAAAGACATTCTTTGGAAAATATTACATCTATTGATCTTATGCCACAGTGGTTTTTCTGGCTGCCCAAGTCAAGAACTTGTTGCTATGTATGCATTTCATCATGATGTGGTACCGAGAGAGAGTTAAGGCAATTGAAACTCTTTAGAGGAGTAATTGCATTTGTACATCAAAGTTAATAGTAGCCTTGTAGAATGACAGAATATTAAATGAAAGGGAATTTTTTTGGATCAATATTTGTTTTTTATAAAAACTTCATAAAGAGCACTTGCCAAATAGGTGGTAAAGCATCTGGTCAATAAGCATGTGATCTGTGTACACTGCCACTCTGAAATTCACTGAGGATGAAAGTAAATCTGCAGTGAAAATACTCGCTCAGCTCCAAACACATTCCATCTGCAGCTGAGATTTTTGTGTCACTAGTTACGTGTTGTCCTCTGGTGGACTTCCCAGACATTGATCCAGTTTAGGAGGAGGGGACAGGAAATCCAAACACAGGAACCAAACTCCAAATAGTTTTGTTTATAAAGGAGCCCAGGATCTGGTGCAAACCTTGCCTCCTAGTAGATGAGCAAATAATACTTGTTAGGTAAATAAAGAATTTGAAACCATGACTAATGAATGCATGATTGAATGGATAGCAGCCTATACTTACTTACATTTGAATCTAGCATCTCCCAGGATTTACTTCTCACCCTAGAAACCCCGTGGTTGAAAGCGTGCCTTAAACAAGCTCTTAATTCCCTGTCTCCAGGGAATGGAACATTCTTTTCTTTATTCCTGTTTGGGGATAGAAAGCAAACAACAACAACAAAAAAAGCACTTCCCTTCAAGTCCATAGAACTCTTTATTTAGAGGCATTTTCTTGTTTAATGGGCTCCTGTATTAAAGCAATGATCATCATGTTCATAAAGTACATGTAGCTGTGGAGGAACCCAAGATGTATGATATCTATTCCCTTAACTAGAAATGTGTCCCTGATTTACTGGTGGAATGATCTTTCCAAGAAACTAATTATACTCATTAAGTATATATTTCGCTTCCCAACCCTGGTAAACTGACTTACAGCTGAGTGAATCGATAGTTTCTTTATTTTTCAAAATTTGAAAGAAGTCCAGACAAACATTACAAATCAAGTGTAACTCATTCAGAAAGATATCTGACATTTAAACTCCATTCTCTTCTTGCCGCGCTTTCCTTAATGTGTGATTTGGACCACTGGGAAGTTAGGATGGAGTTGTCCTTAGGTACAAGCTCTGAATTTTGAGGCAGAGTAATAAGGTTTTAGACAAAAAGAAAGAAGAAAAGAAAGAAAGAAAGAAATTATAATGTTTCATCAGAACCCTATTATTTACTTGTAGTGATTTTTGGTTCTGTCCTGGCAAGACAGTTTTTGAAATACGCAATAAGCATAGCAATAAATATCATTAAAGATGGACTGTGAAAATAACCTCCTGACTTTTATTTCTCACATTTTGCATATGTAACTACTATCTGCCTTTATTACTTAAAAGTTTGTTGCCCTCCTCCATGAAAGTAAATGTATTTAAAATTGATTATTGTTATTGATTATGTATTTAAAACTGATTATGATCTGCAATGCAGTTTTCTACTACAAATGTTCTGAAATCTGAATTTAACACTGTTGTGAACCTAGAGGGGAAAGCAAACATTGATGATATAGTTTCCAATGTTCTGCTGCAAGCAAATGTGAGTGATTTCAAAAATAAATATCACCTATATTTTTTCCTAAACAAAGACAAGGGGAAAATATGTATCAACCCAAATTTGTTTTTGTTAATTATCTGTAGCTTGTGGAGCAATTTCATTTTTCTCCATGCTGGACAAAAACCTTATTCAAAGTATTATACCATGAGGGAGGTTATTCATTTTCCTTTTATTTTTTAGAGTCTTTCAGTGACTGGCTGACAGAATATTGTTTGGGGAGTCTTTTGCAATTTCTCTAGAGACTATTTATGTAAATTGAAAAAAATCAGTATGACTTGAAACAATAACTAAAAGTTTGATTTCACCACACAAAAGAAGGTACTCTCTAATACCCCCAAGGAGGAAGTCACTTTTCTTCATGATCCATTGTTCTTACACTGTTTCTGACTACTTCTGCTGAGAAAGAAAAGAAAAACACCTTTGCTCTCCTTTTACTGCACGTTTTCTTGCTTCCTTTGAGTGCTGCAGTAAAGTATACCTGAAATGAGTAAGTATAAATAAGAATCATAAAATGTATGTCTGATAAGAACTTCAAGTATTAATCGGACAACTGCAATTATGAAGAATCAAGAGAGAATTTGCTAGGGAAACTGAAATAAGACATGGCAAACTTGGCATCATGTAGCAGTGAAGTTTCTTGGGAGCTTTCCTATATGCTACTGCAATCCTGGCCGGCGTATAGGCTCCTTAACTAATCACTTCTCTGAAAGAGGTGGGTTTTCCTATGAAATGGTTTGAATTTTGTCCTTGACAAATGGTAACAAAATATTGCCAATATGAAGAGAGTCATGTGAATGTACTTTGCAGTTAATATTCCTTGGCCATTAAACTGTATAGTTTATGATTGCTATGCTAGGTAGTAGCATTGCTTTATCTCACCCTCTTTTGGAATATTTGTATCACTTAGTTTTACAAAGGGGTTGCCAGTCACCAAAGAAATGTATGAATTCAGATCACTGTCACCCTTTCAACATTTTCACCCACCCCTTCCCACCTACCCCACCCCTTATATTTCTCAATTTTGTAGTATACAAAATGAATTCTTGCCTGCATTCTGGCCCCTTCAACTCTTCATTCTTCTATTTCTCTCCCCTTGTCGCTACCCTATTTTTTTGTTAGACTTTGACTTAGTCCTTTTAAAAATTACACTATTTGCACTTTTGTTAGACTTTGACTTAGTCCTTTTAAAAATTACACTATTTGCACTTTCCATAGTTTATTATAGTTGAGTTATTTCATTTGTAACCCCTTGATTACCATCCAGTGGGTTTACTTGTAGGTTTGTCGTGCATTGAATTCAATGAAAATGCAAATCAAACCAGCATTGAATTTCCACCTCATCCTAGTTAGAATGGCCAATATTAAGAAAACTAACAATAACAAATGCTGCCATGGATATGGTCAAAAAAAAAACCAAATCATTTAAATAGGGATACAGGTGGACCCATTGCAACAATGAGATGTACAAGACATATGTCGAAACAAACTTTTCAACTTTGGTGGGGGGGTGAGGAGGAGGGTTGGGGGTGAGGAGGAGGGGATGGGAAGGGGAAACAAAGGAGGAGGCTACAATGCTTGATAAGAAATGTACTCATTATCTTGCCCATGTAATTGTAACCCCTCTGTACAGTATTTTCACAATAATAAAAAAGAATGTAAGTAATACCGTCCTCAGCAGCTAATTTCCGCCCTCATCACTGTCTAAATAAAACTTATAAATTGAGAAAAAAAAAGAAACTCTATTACATCATTGGTGGGAATGTAAACTTGTTCAACCACTCTGGAAAGCAGTATGGAGGCTCTTTAAAAGACTAAACATAGAGTTACCCTGAGACCCAGCATTTTCACTCCTGGGTGTTCATCAATACAGTACAAATAAGGCTACACTAAAGGTACAAGCAAAAGCATGTTCATTGTAGCATGGTTTACCAAGATATTGAAGCAACCCATATGCCCCTCAATGGATGAATGGTTAGAGAAAATGTGGTGTATATACACACAATGGGATTCTATCTATTCATCCATCAAAAAAAAAGATAGCGTATCATTCATAAGGAAGTGAAAGACGTGGGAAAAATCATGTTAACTGAAGTAAGCCAGACCCAGAGAAATAGGTAGCAACCTTACTTTTAAAGTAAACTACTTTTGCTGGACACTGGTGATTCATAGCTCTAATTCTGACTACTCAGGGAGCTAAGATCTGAAGGCTTTTGAGATTTTCCCAGCCAGAAAAGTCTATCAAAACTGTTCCATCTTTATAGACCATCACAAAGCTGGAAGAAGAAGTATGAGCCAAGTGGCAGAGCACCAGCCTTGAGTGAAACAAAACATAAAGTCCAGTACTCATACCCTGATTTTTAAGCTCCAGTACTGGTACCAGTATTGAGAATTAGACTGATACATTGGCATTCTTGGTATCTGACTCAATTTTATTAATGCCTGAAGTTATATGCACAGAATACTAATAGTTTTGACACCTTTTAAAATAAAAACAGCAAATCCACTTTACATAATTTAATGAGAATGGCAAAGGAGACATCTCTTTCTTCTATTTGGACTAAAAATACTCATATCTAGAGAAGTGTCTTGTATCTTTTTATTAGGTATCCAAGATGATTTGAGGCTAAAGTACTTTATTGGAAAATAATAGGAAGCAATCACATGTTTTCAAATGTCATCAGGTATTGCTTTATTTTAAAATTTATCTTCTGTTAAATATTGAAGACCACACCATATGCCTAATGAAAGCTTCATTAGGAAGACATTAGTAAATTAATTCCACTTGCCATGTGGTTTATTTTATTTAGAATGCAATAAGGTAAGTTCATTACTTTGCAGGCATAATGTTTTCTACTGTACCTTAATGTAAGCAAGAACTATTCCACAGAGGTCCGTGGATCTACTAACACCTGTCAAGATAAACACACCATTCTCCAGGGGAATCATCTAAGCAATAGAACAGAGAAAATGTGAGGGAAAGTAATTCTTTCACAAAAGGAAAAGTAGACAGCTTAAAAAAAACCTCATTGATTAATGATTTTTCAAAATGCCTCAAAGGTCATATATTTCTTATACAAGAAGCAAAACACAAAACAAAACAAAAAACCCTCGCCTTTTAAGAATAAATGTTTTAGCTGGGTGCCAGTGGCTCACACCTTTAATCCGAGCTACTCAGGAGGCTGAGATTTAAGGATCACGGTGCAAAGCCAGCCCAGGCAGGGCTTTTCAGAAAACCAAAAGTGGCTCTGTGGCTCAAGTGGTAAAGAGCTTGCCTTGAGCTGAAGAACTGAGGGACAGCGCCCAGGCCCAGAGTTCAAGCCCCATGACTGACCAAGAAAAAAAAAAGAAAGAAAAAAGAAAAGAAAAAGACAGAAGAAATGTCTTCATGCATATGCTACTCATTCTGAAACAGAGACCAGAACAATGAGAAATAATTACACAATTTGCATTGAGCCACTGAAGTTTTTCCAGCTCCTCTATCTTCTCTTTCCCTATCCATTCCACTACAAATGTGTTAGATTTAAAGATATGCTGTGGTCATATTACTTGAACAGCTATAGTGATGATTGTGAGAATGTTTCTATTATAAATGCCTATAGTCAAGAATTTATACATTGAATAAATGTCTTAATTTGGTGGAATTCTTTAATGGAGTATGGGAAAGAAAGGAATCTTTATAATATGAATAGGAAAATATGAAACATGTTAAAAATCAGTAAAATGGAAAGTGAGTATTAAGAGGCAAGAAGGAAAAATATATAATTTTTACCAAGGAAATAATATGGACAACAAAAAGGTCATTTGATGTGGCTTAAAATTAGGACTGAGTACAGTGGTTCATTTCTTTAATCGCAGCTACTTAGGAAGAAGTGGTGGAAGGATCATGGTTTAATGTCAGCTCAGACCAAAAAGTTAGCCAGACTTGTTCTCAACAAACAAGCTACATTTGCTGGTGATCCCCACCATGTGTGGGATCAAGGTAGAAAGCTCACAGTCTGAGGCCAACCTTCCCATTTGAAGAATAATTAAAGCAAAAAGAACTGTGAGAATGACTGAAGTGGTAGAGGCACTTGCCTACCAAGCCCAATGGCTTAAATTCAAACTCCAGTATTACCATAAAATAAATAATTAAAATTTCAAAACCTGTATGTTGTTTTAGAGAAGAGTGGTGAGTTAATAAAGTGTGTTTGTAGGGGAAGAAGCCATGTTTGTGCTGGAGGTTTGTGCTAGAGTCTGCATGGTGGCACATTTTGGAGTGTTTAATATAGCCTGTTACATAATTTTCCCTGGGCAACATAACTTGGCAATGGAACAGTCATACTAATTTATCTGTAATCTTATGGCAATAATCCTACATCTCAGCAGGTTCTGGTGGCTCTCTCCTAGCTACTCAAGAGTCTGAGATCTCATTATCACAATCTGAAGTCAGCCCAAGCAGGAAAGTCCAGGAGACTGTTAGCTCCACATTGTTGGCAAAAAGCTGGATGTGGAACTCTGGCTCAAGTTGTAGAGCACCATCCTTGAACAAAGAAGCTAAGGGACAGTGCCTTGGCCCTGAGTTCAAGCTCCACTCCTGGCAGAAAAAAAGCACAAAAATAGAATAAAAGATTACTCTGATATGTGTAACCTAACACATATGTCTTCCAATATGTCTTGAATTGAGTGAAGGTTATTTATAGAGCCCAGATAACTCTATTTATGATCCAATACAAATTATATGATTGGATTCTTTCCAGTGCCTTTGATTGGCACAATTGTTTCCAGATTATAAAATTGTAAAGATAGATTGGGTTAGTTTATACTGTAAGTAAGTACTTGGACACTGGAGAAATTAAACATATAGGGTAAATGATTTTAGTGTCTGGTTTGAATGTATCTGTATTTACTAGAGAATTTGAAAAGTATGCCTGAATTTTAAGATCACCCTACCTTGCCTTATACTGGCTATTTCCATTGTAAAGACCTTCTCAAGGTCTGGGAAGGTGGCTCAGTGGTAGAGCGCTTGCCTTGCATGCCTGAGGTCCTGGGTTCCATTCCTCAGCACCACATAAGCAAAAAGAAAAAAGCTGGAAGTGGCGCTGTGGCTCAAGTGGTAGAGTGCTAGCCTTGAGCTGAAGAGTTGAGGGACAGCACCCAGGCCCAGAGTTCAGGCCCCACGACCGGACCCCCCTCCCTAAAAAAAAGACCTTCTCAACAATCTTGTGTTTCTTTCTGCTACAGTTGTGCAAGTATGTGAAAGATGGTACCTTGGAATGTAGGAAGGCAGGTCCCAGGTTGTCAGTTTATGGATTGAATCTTTCCTCTAGTTGATGCTGGCCAGATTGCTGGCCTTATATGCCAGGTCACAGAAGGAATTTTCCCCTTTGGTTAGTGATTGACTATTTGGATGGGAAATATTAGGGCCTATTTGAAAACAAATATTTTCATAATTCTGCTGGGTGCTGGTGGCTCATGCCTGTAATCCTACCTACTCCAGATGCTAGGATCTGAGGATCATGGCTCAAAGCAAGCCTGGGCAGGAATGTCCCTGAGACTCTTACCTCCAATTATCCACCAAAAAGCCAAAGGTGGGGTTGTTTAAGTACCAGTCTTGAATGATAAAGCTAAGGGACCTGAATCCAAACCCAATAATAGAATGAATAAATGAATGAAAGGAGGAAAGAAGGAAGGAGGGATGGTGGGCAAAAGGGATGGAGGGAAAGAAGAAAGGCAGACAGGCAGGTCCATTGTGAATAATAGCAACTATAACAAAGATAGTATGCATATATATTTACATTCAATTCAATTCAATTCTTCTATTCTACATGTTTCACATTTGTCAACTCATTTCACCTGACAGCAACAATGATTAGCACCTTTTACAGATGAGAACATTGCATTTACATAACCTGCCCAAGGCCACACAGCTAGTAAGTAGAAGCAGAGCTGAATCCTGGTATAGCATCTCCATTCCTGTGTTTCACCTTTAGCAAGGTTAACCTTATTAAAGTTGGAAAGGAACTAGTAAATGGAATTTACTAGTTACCTGATATAAGATGAGAACAAGTAGGTTTATAAGATTGTCATATTGAAGTCTACAAAAATGCCTTCAAGAGAAAAGATGGAAAAAGTTCTGTCTCCTAGGCTGTAGTTTTATGGGATCAGCTAAACAGAGGTTAGATCGCTGGTAAACAGGTAAATGGGAAAGTACTCTTCTGTGCTCATTACTAAAACCTGTGCCAAGGACTTGATAGTCCAACAGAACCTTGGCTCTCAAAACCTTCCCCCCTAGGTCAGCAGCTTCAGCATTCCTTAGGAACCTGTTCCTGCAGTAATGTGAATAAACAAGGTCCATCAAAGAGAACAAGGATCCAAAGAAGAGCAACCAGTGAGGTACCAGATCTTCTGATGGTTCACAGGCCCAGTAAAGTCCACAGATTTAAAGCACCACAATTTTTGCGGGGGAGTTCGGTTGTGGGGCCTGAACTCTGGGCCTGGGCACTGTCCCTCAGCTCTTCAGCTCAAGGCTAGTGCTCTACCACTTGAGCCACAGCACCACTTCTGGCTTTTTTCTTTTTTGCTTATGTGGTACTGGGGAATCGAACCCAGGGCCTCAGGCATGCAAGACAAGCGCTCTACCACTGAGCCACCTTCCCAGCCCGCACCACAATTTTAAAGAATAACTAAATTAGTAAGTTTCTGGGGGAGACAAGTGAACTTGAATATAGGCTGAATAAGGGCAGTTTAGGCTGTATCTAAGTTAAAAACCCTCATCCCAGCTCATTATGTTTATAGCATTAGCATGTAACTATGATATGTACGAAGGAAATGATATATATGTATATGTATATATATACTTATCATATATATATATATATATGATATATATATATATGATATATATATATATATCTTAGAAACTGTCCCAGTTCAATTACATATGTCTCTTATTTTCTCAGATGAGAAAACTGGAACGAGAAGCCATTAAATCTAATGTCATATCAATAGCAATGATGGGTTTATATTCCAACTCATATCCAGGCCCTCCAGCTACCTGTTCTCCCACTAGTATATTCTGAACACATTCACACTGGAAGAGCATAGAGGTATGGAAGAGTTAGTCAACAGCTAGAAACAACTACACAATCAAGATATGTTGATACTGGGGAAAAGATGGCATGCTATTGGTTGATATCCAAGTAAATAACCACAACAATTAAAGACACAGAATGAAATCTTCATGGCTCTTCTATGGTGCTTAAGCACCAGGTTTTATACAGGATGACATAAATTACATTTTTATTAAGTGGAATTAAAGGAATACTGAAATTATAAAATACTCCAGTCCCAAACAAAAACTGTGTTTAAAATACAACAATATCCAGGCTTTCATTTGATTTGAGTCAGTTAGGCCCTATGTTGGTGCATGTTGATGTCTTACTCAGAGCTCTGGTTTCTATCAATATAGAGGCTCTGTGTAATAACCAAGTTGACTGGATTCAGCAGTCTCTAACTGGATTATGGACAGTTGGAGACAAAAGTAAACTTCCAAACATGTGAACACATCATAAATCAAAAAGTAGTTTCTGCAGCTCAAGTTTATCATCTGACCATCAAAAGGAAACCATCAAATGTCCATGGATGCTTTTAGCCCTGCCATTGTTGTTTAAATGTTCTTCTTCTTCCATCCTGTCTCAGAATGCCCTGAAGAACCTAAAGTAACATCGCAGAATAACAGGATCAAAGGTTTATCTTGTAACTTTCATAGACCCAAGAACCTCTTTGAGTCTCTATCCCCTTTCTCTCTGTTCTAACTGATGAATATAGGTAGGTAGACATGGGGGTCTGCTTGTCTTTCCTTTATGCTGACATCAGTAGAAATGTAAAATGCAAAACTGACATTCTCCTCATTTTTAATTTCTAAAAGATTAGTGCTGCATGTGGGTTTTAATACACTTCCCCTCTGCTGCTTTTAGTGTCTACTTTTCTATTTAAAAAGCTTAATGCCGAGCTGTACAGATTCCCAATTATGCTCCAAAAAATATGAAAAGATGGAAGTATCTGTCTGACAACCACCCTATTTCTTGAGACACTAGAGTCAATTTGGGGATAGGAGAAAATAATTATGATCCGCCCTTTCCATTTCTTCCCAAACTGCTACCTCTACCCCCTCTGTTCTTGTTGTCCTTCTACTTCTTTTGTTTCCATCTTCAACTTTCAAGCCCATCTCCCACTTTTATTCACATTGTTGTCTAATTTGTGTTTGTAGTCATAGTAAATAACCACCTGAAAGTTGGCTTCATATCGCTTTAGCACACACAACTCTTTAGATTCTTACAGGTAGCTTTCAGTAGCTACAATTGTTAGGGGTGAGAATTAACTACTCATCCAGGACATTTTAGAAGTATACGTCATAATGAGTTCATTGTGAATGCAAGCTGCAAGACCAACTTCTTCTAGTGAAACAGACATTTATTAGAAAGTAGCCATAGGATTTTATTCACTGTTTCCAAAGCCTGAAGAGGTGCTAGCTCTTTGTCCTTTTTGGTGCCTGAAAAATGTCTTGCAAGATTCTTTTTTTCTTTAAAGCAAATGTGACAATGTTTTCATGGCAACAACTAGTTCCCTCTCAGAACTAGATAACTATGAACTGCTAGAGATCAGTAGTCGTACCTAGCTTGTAGCATGATCAAATGATTTAATGATTTAATACATTTCAAATTCTCATAGTTGTACCGGCTACAGCTGGTTAGTTTGTACTATTCGTTTAGCATCTTCTTCTTGGTAATAGGTGAGACACCTTTGTAATTCACAAACTCTAAGTAGATGGGAAGCATCTCTATAAAGGGTTTTTGCTGAACCATATATCTTACATGTTCATGACCTCGAAAGAGATAATCTCTAACACACCAGTTGTGAAGACATAGATTTCCTCAATGATAATCTATTTCCAACGTATATTCTGACTAATGAACAATGCCACAGCATGATTCGAGATGGTGATAGCCGGAAACAGTCAGAAGCCTCTCTGATGTCTGTAAATGCTGACTGTGATACTGGAACATTCCTGAGGAAAAACTATCTGGTGGTATATAGTCACTGCTCCAGAAGATGAGGCAGGAGGGTTGGTTGAGATTATGACTTTGAGTCCAGCCAGGCCATATAGCAAGACTTTACTCATTAAAGATTAAAAAAGAGAGAGGATAAGATCTTATATGAGGGCACTTCATCTTGTGAGAGCCAGAACAACAGCAACACATTGCTGCCTCAGTTTTCCTCACAGGATGTAATTGGAAGCTGAGGGAGGGACATAGTTGAAAGAGTAAGCACAAGGTTTGTCTACTTCATATAGATTAGGTACGGTTTGCCCATAAGACTTTTCTTACTAGCTAGAGAGAGTTCCATAAAATTACTGTCATTTATAACAAATATTGCAGCACCTACAGCACAGTATTCACCCTAGAACGTCCTGAACATTGCAAAGGTGCCCTCCATGTCTGCTTGAAAGACTACAACAACAATTTCTTCTTTCCAGGTAGTTATACACATTTCTTCCCTGTAAAACTAAGATTTCCTCTTTCCCTTACTTTGCCTCTATCTTTTCAGGCCACAGATGGTACAAGACAGGATAAAAGCCTTCTTCATGTAGTACTCTTAAGAAAGTTCATCAGACCCTTCCATGATCAATCTAATCCCATTGGCTTTAATGTATACAAATCACTCTCCAAAGACCCTGTCCTGTACCTTTCTAGCAAGTAAGAGAATAACAAATATTATTGATTTCAATTATTCCTGTAGGAATTCATCATTTCTCTTTAGTAAAATTTTATTTAAAGCACTGAGTTATATCTAAATAATTGTACCTGGCACCGAATTATACCTGGCACTTAAGCAGTCATTAGTAGATGTGCAGAGAATAGTGAAAACATTGAAGTTTCGGCTCTGCCTTCTTGGTTGAGCTCTCACACTATGAATAAATGCCCTATTTACAGATTATTTAATGCCACATTTTGTTGTTGTTGTTGTTTGAAACAGAGTATCTATGTATCCCTGGCTGGACTCACAATCCTCCTACCTCAGCCCCTCAAGTGTTTTTGTGGTTGTAGCAGTAGTAGTTGTTATTGTTTTTAACATTATGCTTTAGGTAAGTAATTTTGCTATTTAAAATAGCACCCACACATAATTCCGAAGTGCTCTGTAGTGTTCAGAAAAGCGTAAAGGCTGTGATGTCCCTTAAAGTGAAAACCTAAGCCTGTGGCTTAAATGATTAGAATGTCTGCATACCAAGCACAAGGCCCTAAGTTCAAACCCCAGTACCACTAAAAAGGGGGAAAATAAAGAAGAAAAATGCATGTGCTAGATAAGCTTTTTTCAGTCCTGAAGTTCTTCAGTCCAGAAGCACAAAACACAGGTTATGTAAGGTGGTTATTAACCAGTGGATCAAAATTGTGACTAGAAGTTCACAGGAACATAACCTTGCATTTCCCTTTGGAAGCAATGGTTCAATATTTGCTAACTTAGCAGTTATGGTGACTTTATAGGCTATAATTGCTGAAAATAATGAGAATTGACTCTGTACAGAGAAAAACTTATGTTTCACATATGCTGGGCACTAGAGGGAGTCCAAATGAAGTCTTGACTTCTGTACTTTTCAAGAATCTACCATCTCGTTAGGAAAGGAAGGACAGATTACATCATAGGTGGGGGTATTGAAGAACAGTATAATGCATTACTTATCAGTGGAAAGAGATTGAATATATTGCACATACTAATCAGCTCAAATATCCTATGCCTGTATAGAAATTAGGCATAATGCCATTGATTGTAAGGAATATTTGATTTTTTTCAGAACTATTCTAGCACTAAGTAACACATCATAAAAAAAAACTATTCTAGCACTAAATAACACATTATACCACCTTGTGAGATTGTCAGGAAATACCAGAACATGACTATTTTATAACCAAAGTTGTGAAACCTCAGTGAGAGGCAAAGAAACAAATGTGAACTAACCAGTAAAATGGTGGTGCTATGATCACATCATGGTTTTCCTAACTGATAGGTTCTTGTTCTTTTCTGGCTAACAGAAAACTGGAGCTTTGAAAACAAGTTGTGGGGAGGATTTTCCTCATCTTCTTGAAGCATTACTTGAAAACTTAATAATAAGTATGATTCTTCCTAATAATTTAAGTACCTGTAATACAAAAGTAACAGAATGAAGAAGAGATAACTTAGGTACTGTATCGAAGCAACACAGTAAGAAGATATTGGATTCTCATGGCCTTTCAGGTGGAGGTTAAAAGACATAGTTTATTTAAGTACTTTAATGAACTACTGAAGAATTATTATTTCAGTAAAATCAACATTGATAAAAAATATGTGAGGTTTAGGTTGCTACAAGTTTGCTTGAGGCAGGGTCCTAAACACTGATGATGGAGTGGCTGTCAGCTTGCAGGGTTGAATGTTACGCAGGGTTAATATGCCATATGTGGGTGGAGAGGTGTCATGTCTTTGTTCCAAAAACTATGTGATGTTTTCAAAAGTACTCTAGCATGAAGTCCAAATGGCCATATGGGCACGTAGCTAAATTGAATCAAATCCTTCCAGCATTCCTTTTATTTTTTTAATTGTGGGAAATTTCAGTTTTTGTACATGGCCCCAGAAATATGGGGCTTGAACTCAGGGGCTGGGCACTGTCCCTGAGCTTTCTCTCTTTTTTTTTCCTTTTTTCTCAAAACTGACACTCTTGCCACTTGAACCATACCTCTACTTCCAGCTTCTCTCTCTCTCTCCCTCCCTCTCTCTCTTTTTCTCTCTCTCCTCTCCCTCCCTCTCTCTTTTTTCTTTCCTTCTTTCTTTTTTTTGGTGGTTAGTTGGAGATAAGATTCTCACAAACTGTGATCCGCAGATCTTTGCCTTCTGAGTAGCTAGGATTAGTGGTGTAAACCACCAACACTCTGTTTCTTCTTCTACTTCTTCCTTCTCCTCCTCCACCACCTCTTCTTCTTTCTCCTCTCCTCCTCCTCTTCTTCTTCTTCTTCTTCCTCCTCCTCCTCCTCCTCCTCCTCCTTCTCATTCTTCCTTAAATACAGAATGTTGTATTTGTTCACCACAGATCACATACAGGTGGTGAGAAACCAGGGTTGTTTCCCTGTGTCTCTAATCAGGAAAAATAAATAAATGACAGACATCCATTCAGTCACAAGATACAGTATCTTTTCTTAAAATCATTTTGGGAACCTTAGGAATATTTCTATCATAGCTCAAATTCTTGTCTCTGGTTTTCCTTATCCAGTCTATAGGTCGTGGATTTCTCAAAGGTGTGGGTGGCTTTGCTCTGGGCTTTCACCTGGACCATACAGATTCCAGGCGAAGGCGTTGTGTTTTGCCAGTAGAACATAAATGTAGAAATGATCTATCTTGCTTCTAAGACAAGCTAAGAGAAAAGTAGAACTCCACCCTTAGTCAAGAGGATCACAGCTGGGCTTCTGGAGAGATCTGTGGAGCTATTCCACATTTATTGAATGAAAAAATAAGCAAGTTCATTTTTTAAACCATTTCTCTGTTCTATGTCCTCTTTTCTCTTTCCATCCTCCCTTTTTTTCTTTTCTTCCTACCTCTTCCCCAGCTGATCATGCTTTTTCCCCCTCCTTCTTCTCCTCCGAAAATCCACTGCTTTTTTTCTTTTTAATGAGCTGTGATATTGTAATAGGAAGGGAGACTCTTTGTTATGAGTAATATGTGTAACTAACAGATCATCCGCACTGATGCTTGAGGAGATGGTGTCAAGCCATATTTACCACTTGGGTTTTGCACACCTGGTAGATCAAGTTCGGTCCAATAAAAAGAGGCACCTTCTTTCCCTTTTAAGAGCTCTCAAGACACTTGGGTTACTTGGAGACCAGAGCTATGGGGTAGAGCAGGGTGCCTTTTGCCATTGTAATTCCGGCAGAAGGATCCTCACCACCGGGCTGAAGAGGGGGAAGAGTTGCTTTTTTAAGGTGTTCCTGGCATAGCGGTCCACGTGTGCCTTTGCTGTGGGGAGAATGTGAGGGAGAGGCAGAGCGGGGCGATTTTTTCTGCGGATGCTGGCCCAGCCTCCCTGGTTACATAGACTCTGCATTGCATGCGAGCTTTGGTGATTTGCTGTTTGGAGACTGCAGATTTGCATAGAGCCCCGGGCTTCACCAGCCTGTGTGTGTGTGTGTGTGTGTGTGTGTGTGTGTGTGTTTCTTTTCTTTTTCTTTTCTTTCTTTTTCCTCCTTACTCTTTCAGCTGCTTCAGCTTTGTCCCCAGTCCTTTTCCTTTCTTTCTTCCCTTTTTTTTTTTAAACCCCCGGTTCGATCCCTGCTTCCTTCAGAAGGGTGCACTCTTCTCCGTGGAAAAACCCCCTTCGTCGGGCGTCAGTGTCAGGAGGAGGCGGCGGCGGCGGCGGTGGACTCGGAGATCGCCTCCGGAGCCGGGCGATGCGCGCCGCTGCTCCTCCGCGCGCTGCCCGGGGCAGGCTGGCGCCCGCGGGGGAACCGTCCGGGGCTGCATGGAGCGAAGGGAGTGCTTCCCTTCCGTGGGGTCTGCTGCTGGTCCTTTGAGAGGAGCTTGGGCCGGCGAAGTGGCCTCCCCGGTGCCCACACACCATGCTCGATGGATTATACCTAGTGGATTCGCGGTGGATGGCCGTCAGGTGGAAGTGAGGACCCGCGGCGAGGCGCTTTAAAACAAAACAAAAAAACAACCAAAAAACCCCAATTCCCGGCTCCCCTACCTCTCCCCCACCCCCCTGCTGGGGCACACGCACTCCGGCGCCCCGGAAAACTCTCTGGGAGTATCTTTGGAGAACCTGGAACCCTGGAAAGCTGGAAAGAGCTCTTGCCCTGTGGCGCGCTTGCTGCGTGGTTTCTCCGGTGGTGGTGGTGCTGGTGGTGGTGGTTGGTGGTGTCTGGGGCTGGTGGGGGAAAGCTGCCTTTCCGGACAAGCCCCCCCCACCCCTCTACTTCCAGCTGCATCTCGCCTCGGCGGCGGCTATGTTTCGGATTGTTTGGGGTACCCGGCACGACAGATTCCAGCACCCCGAGAAGACTGTCCGAAGGAGGGAGAGGATGGGTGTTGGGGCGCGGTGAGGCAGCCGGCCCCTGCAGCCTACCGCCCCCCCTCCCCAGCGCCGCCAGCTTCTCCCTTTCCGGTCCTCTCCCCGCGCGCCCCAAACTTTGCCTCCCGCGGCGGGCGCCCCGCCATGTACCCGAGGATGCTCCGGTGCGGTGCCGAGCTGGGCTCGCCCGGGGGCGGCGGCGGCAGCGGCGGTGGCGGCGGCGGCGGCGCAGGGGGGCGCCTGGCCCTGCTCTGGATAGTCCCGCTCACCCTCAGCGGCCTCCTCGGAGTGGCCTGGGGGGCGTCCAGTTTGGGAGCGCACCACATCCACCATTTCCATGGCAGCAGCAAGCATCATTCAGTGCCTATTGCAATCTACAGGTCACCGGCATCCTTGCGAGGCGGACACGGTGGGTCTGCGATGCCAAGTTCCTGCGGGCTACCTCTCCCCCCCCCACCTCTCACCCCTCCACACCTCGTCCCCCCCTCTCTCCCCCTCCCTCGTTCAACCCCGCACTTGCTGCTGGGCTCTCCCCCTCCCCCACACCCCCACCTGAGGGCTCCCAGCGAAGGGAGCTTCGGAAAAGGGAGGTGCATTTGGGTGTGTTTAGTGGAAGCCACTTGTCTCTTTGAAGACAATAGAAGGGGTTGGGGGGAAGGCGCTGGGTGTTCGTGGTGAGGGGTGGGAGGGGCATTGCTGGTCGAGGTACGGGCAGAGAAATACGGGCACCTATTAAATGACCAGCCTGGGCCGGGCGCCCAGCCCCGCGGGAAGGGAGCCTCACTCGCCAGAAGGTCACTAGGTGGCCGGATGGGGCGCCGCGCTCAAGCAAGGGACCTGGGAGCCAGAGAGAGGCAGAGGAGAATTCTGCAGAACCTTTTGTCTGTGCTGTGTGTGTGTGTGTGTGTGTGTGTGTGTGTGTGTGTGTGTGTGTGTGTGAGCGCGCGCGGGCTCGCCCACGCCCGCACTGCCCCCCCCTTCTGCAGGGACCGGGAGAGACAGTCCAGCCCCCACATTCCTCCAAAGTGAGTCCAGACTGCAGTGAGAAGGAAGTGGTCCTGGGACCTGGGACTCCCTCCACAGGAGGCCCAGCTCTTCTGCCCCAGTTATTCCTTCATTGGAAAAGGAAGCTGCAGAAAGAGACACCTTCTCTCAGGCTGGCCAGCCCTTCTTACCCAGCAAGGAAGAGTCTTCCTGGAGACTCTCCCTCTTCCACCCACTCCACCCAGACATGCATTTCCTTTTCTTGGTGATGAGGTTGAGTTATTTTCTAAATAGAACAAGCAGAGGCTTATCTACACTAACCCATTTCCCTGAGAATTTTGTCTGCAGGCCATGGGAATAAGGGAGGTCTGCTTCTTTCTTTCAACAGTATCTGGTCCTTCCCAAGGAGGGGCAGTCGGTCAGTGCCAGCTGGGCTAATAATCCAGGAGATCTGCCTGGAGGAGAAGTTAGAGCAGCATCATGCTTCTACCAATATCCAATTCTTTTGGAAAGAGCAGGATGTAGAGAAGCGTTTTGGCTAGCAGGTTCCTTCTCCAAGTAGCTAATAGTTTGAGCCAGGTTCTTCTCATCTGTAGATCAAAGCTTATTTCTTGTTCCCAGAATTACCCAAAGTAATCTATCACTCTGTGTGTGTGTGTGTGTGTGTGTGTGTGTGTTACCTCATTTACAATATTCCTTTTATTCCCACTTATTTACAAAGCAGAGTGAAAGTTGTGAACACTTCTAGTTCTTCCCCCCCCCTCCCTCTTTATTGCATGCCCCTAGATTCCTTGCTCCCTTCTCCCTGTGGATTTTGCTCTGCCTTGGGGAATCCACTGATGATACCAGGTTTGCTCTCTTCCCCAGAAGTAGTCTTCCTATCTGGGGACAATTCTGGTTAGGTCTGAGAAGCTATAACATTATTTAAACGAAGAGAGACAGAGTCACCCTGGCAACCCCTCTTTGGGAGTTAAGAATGCTCCATCCACTGTGGATCCTAGAAATTGACTCCTTTCTTCCTTCCTCAGCTGCTCTCCCAGGGATTTTTTTTTCTTTTTCTTTTTTGCAAGTACTAACATGAATAGCTGAAACCACAGCTTCCTAGCTACAAGTATCAGGGGTAGATTGTTCTGAAACAGTAAGGAGTTTGAACCCGCTCTCACACCACCAGCTCTCAGTGTTCCTGGAGCTCCCTTTACCTAGGCTGAGTCCAGCACCACTGTCCTCCCTGCCTTGTGCCAAATTGTGTGAGTCCCATAGCAGCTAGTGGAGCCAGGGCACCTAAGAAGCAGACTGCGAATGTGTGGGTGCTGCGGGGAACGAGAGCCAGATGGGACTATGCCAGCAAGCAGGTAGGGTGCCTAACTGGACCAGTGGGAAGCTTTAGGACAATAACCTCAGATGCATATTAACTTCTCCTTTTTCCTCTTTCCCCCTTCCCTCTCTTGGAGGGAGGGAACGCTGGAGAGGGAGGGGGTAGAGGGGACATCAAGGGGTCCTGCGGGACAGTAGGCCACTCCTTTGCCTTTCCCACTGCAGTCTCTACCCCAGGCAGGCGCCGTCTGCCGGTCTTTGCAAACATTTTTTTCTCTCTTTCTCCACAATAAAACCCTGGTCTTTGCATGTGAATGAAAAAAAACTCAGGTGCATCTGTCATTGGAAAAGAGCATTATTGGGGGTAGTGCAGAAAATTGTGTGTGGGGAGCAATTGGTGTTGTTCTTTGAGGCCAAATAACTTTCCTTCCTTCAGAGGTGTTCGTGAATGGTCACATTTGTTTGTAAAACTCTCCCTAGTTGCCTGAGACTCACTCTTGTAAGAGGTTGTCCCTCTGTCCTCATTCTTCCTCTGCTTTTTTTAATCAGCAGGACAAACTTACCAGCCAGGTTATAATCTTCACTAAATAAGAGCCAGGTGTGAATCTTCATCCCTAGTTTTGTTTTCTCCTGAAATGAGGGAATTAACTCTATATAAAGAAACCTCTAGGAGTGGGGGATAGAGAAACTCCCATGAGGTGGGAAAGGGTAGAGGGGCAGTAAACAGGATAGGTAGGGGTGATGGCTTCAAACTAAATGAATAAGGAAGAGGTGATGTTGCATCTGTTGGATCAATAAGCTCCCTACATATTTAGTTAATTACTGGAATAAAGGACTCACAGGGAAAGAATATTTTAGACTGATAGAGAAAGGCAAGCACCAGTATAGGAAAGCACAAAGGTAAATTACATAGGATACATTGCCATCAGAAAATCGAGGCAGGTCAAAATACGATGTAGTTCAAAAATAACTGTGTGTGTAAATGAACACATTGTATGAGAAATTCTGAGACTCAATAGGCTTTTTTTCATAATAGGGAATACATGCAAATGCTTGAATGTGCAAAAGCAAAAAGCCCTTGTGGTATATTTTAAGGAATAAAATTGAGTCTCCTATGTTTGGGAAACTGCTGGGTTCATTCTTCTTCATTTTCTCATCACGCTATGCTTCATTTACACTATTATGAGGTGTCACTTACAAGGCTTGCAGGGTGCAGAGTGAGCTCATGGCTACCCCACCCCTCCCTCAGTGTCTTTGCACAAGCTGACCCAGTTGCAGAGATTAGGAGGATTTTTTTTTAAAGTGTGCATCTTGAGAATACTGTTGAACCCCTCCTTTATTTTACCTGCACTTAAAATTAAAAAAATATTTTTTTGGAAAAATTCCAATGAACGGAGAATGGTGTGAATGTACATGAGAGCAAGCCTGCTTGTAAGTAAAGCCAACAGGAGTCCAGAATAGACCTGTGTGCTCAGCCAGCACTGCTTCAGGATATGCCCTAAGTGCAGAGTATCGGATGATGTCAGTGCCAGGCTCAGGTTCTCATCTTGGCTCCTAGCTTTTCTAAAGTACCTCTGCTCTACATACTTTGCAAAATGAGCTTAGAGGCTCACAGTAATTTCAGGAGCTAGAGGAAGGAGAAAGCCATCATGGATCTGCACACACCATTCCCAGTCCTTCTCCTCTCACAAATAGGAGCTCCGGAAATCATATTACTCTGATGAGCCTTATACTATTAAGGGGCAGAAAGGGCTTTCCCAGGAGAAAATGCTAACAGATTTTTTTAATGTGTGTTTTTTTTTAAAGCAACTAGCTTAATGCTATTATAGAAGGGTCATCATTACCTCCTGAATGTATATCAAGATTCATTCCCAGTCACTTTCAGAACACATACTATATTTCTAAGAGAAGGAGTGGAGTTTGAACATCATTTAACTTGTCGGACTACTGAGCTTATCATAGATGGGCCAAAAATAAAATAAAATAAAATGGAGCCAGATCTCTGATCAGAGTCAAAGAGGAATTTAGAATCAAAGCTTTGTGTCCTGTAGCCAAGAGCAATTCCATGATCTCAGAGGTTTTGAAAACAGAACTAAGAGGGTCCTCCATGGGGCTTAATGGCTGATCTCTTGGAGTAGAAATCATTGCAAGGAAGAGAGCCCAGAGTTTGGCTTCCAGCATGTATTAACAATAATGCACCAGGCAAGAAAGGCTGATGGTCCCTTACTGGTGTCCCACTGATCTCTTCATTGATTCTGCCCAGGAAGTTTCTGTTGTTCTTTTGCTGTTTTAGGAGGCAGGAGGTCATTGCTTGATAGGATCTTCTCTGGATTGTTTTGGGTAGCAACCAAGTGGGTTAGTTAAAGCTTTCACATTATATTCTGCATGATAGAAAAAAAAAACTGGTCATTCTGATAATTACTTCCTATGTGTGACTTGGGAACATTTTTACTCTGACTATTCTGCTGAGGTAGGCATTGCTGCTCCACATGTTTCCCATTGGCTTCTTGATCAAAAATTTATACTATGGAAATGCTGTCTAGTCCAAAATAACCAGCCAATAGCCCTGAAGAGTCTTTTAAATAGTCATATTCTTAGGCCTGGCACTGTAGTTTTTTCCTTGCCCTAAATGATAATGTATTATTCCATAATTTTTAATTCACTCAGTAAATATATTAGAAATACCCTCCCCCATGGACATGTTTTTACATGTTTGTAGAAGGTAACCAAAGAGCTAGAAAGGAAGGGAATATAAGAGGAAGGAGAAGGATCTAGGATATCCAAGGTCCAATCACTAAGATTCAACTGAGCTCTAAAAACCAAAGCTATTAGTAGAGTTATCTTTAAACAAATAAACAAAACTTCTTTTTAAAAATAAGTCGTCTCCTAACAAATGGGAAAAAACCCATAAAGTTTATATACATGAGGCAACCATCTGGGATATAACATAAAAATGATCTGATAAAACCATCAAAGAGTGAATTTTATCTACATCACTTTTTATTGTCCTTTAATATTAAAGTTCTAGAAAGAGCACAATTGCTCTCTTCCAAGTTGCTGCACATATCTCTTGTAGCAAAACTTACAACTTTTATTTTTAGAAGAGAGACAAGACTCATTTTGCAAATGTATTTAAGAAAGACAATTGATTGATTTAAAGGTACATTAGAATACAAATAATTTTGGCAGCTTAGTCTAGTGGAGATAATTCTCAGAAACAAATCTATGTGAAAATTTGGCCATAGTTGTTTATTAGCATAAGTGTAAATTTGCTAAGCCATTCATCTTTCCTAAGAATGTTTTTGTAAAACATAAAATGGAAATAATATTGTCCTATCTGCATAACGAAGGAATGAGACTCTGAATTTGAAAAGTGCCCAGGCTATATTTATCAGTTTTCCAATAATGTTTTTAAATAGTTAAGAGAATTTAAAGAGTAACTATGCTTAGTGGAAATGACAGACCTTGAAATAAATCAGAGTTCCAGTCATGAGGCTGTCACCTACTATGTGACTTCTAGAATCCACTTAGTGGTTGCTTTTAGCTCAAATGAGCACATGTCTCTCATTTTATCAGTATGGCAACAGAGATTAAATAATTTGAGAGAACTACCCAGAGAGTTGGCAGAGTTGTAGAATCCATGATTTCTAAGTCATCTTCCTCATTTAAAATACCTGTCCATGAAGCCTTTTCTCTAGTAGTGCAAGAGGGGCTGAACTTATTCATCACTGTAGCACCATATAATCAAAAACCATTCTTTTTACTGAGATAGAAGCTTAATTTCTGAGAAAAGAACAGAGCAACTGAACTTGATGCATGTGGAGAAAGCCATCTTAGTCTACGGCTACCCATCTCTACAGTTATCCATCAGTGACTCATCCTATGCTACATCATGTATCTCTTTTCAATGAAAAGCACAAATCGTTCTTCAAGATGTTAACACTGTTGATAATAATATTGAGAATGACTTTTTATATTATTTTGTCAATCATATGCTTATCTTTTTCCCTCTCTTAAAAAAATTGGGCAAGCAGACCTGTAAGATCGTTTCCAGTTCTAAGAGTCCTTTGATGATAAGATGTTGTAAAATTCTCAAACTCTTGTCTTTTCCCACAGCCTCATTGATTCTAAGCATGATAGAACTGTAGCTATTTCTGCCATGATTGAATACAAGTTCCTTGAGCAGTCTAATTGCTCAAATCATTTCTTATCAGATGGCTCAGTTTGGGGTGTAGAAGCCATGGCTTGGGGCTCAGGTGTGGGGTTCATTTTTCTTAGTGTTTTCCTCTTAGAGGAGGTCTCAAGATATGTCTTCTTAAAAGTCATCTGTTCTCACTGGGCACAAGAGGCTTATACCTGTGATTCTAACTACTCAGGAGGCTGAGATTTGAGGATCACAGTTCAAAGCCAGTCTGGGCAGGAAAGTTCATAAGACTGTTATCTCCAATTAATCACCAGAAAAAGCCAGAAGTAGAGCTGTGGCTTGAGCAGTAGAGTGCTAGTCCTGAGCACAATAGTTCAAGCACAACAGGCCCTGAGTTCATGCCTTAGGACTGGTACACACACACACACAAAAGCCAACTTTATTTGATCTTCTTGCCTAGACTTACTTGGTCTTGTAGGTATGAATTATCTCTCTGCAGGGAAACTTGTAATCACCTCCTAAAATATTCTAAATGTAAGATATTTTTCAGTGTTGATCATATAACAATTCATTCTCTTGAACTTTTGACAGAAGTGAATGACAGCACCTATCTTTTAAGTGTATATTTCCACTGTACCTTCATGAAAAGTGTATCATCTAATCAGGCACACACTCTTGGCTGGGCTTATGATCATTATTTTGCTGACAAAGAGGCAGATTTAGAGAGGTGGGAATTTTCCCAGGGCTACTCCATTAGCAGGAAGCCATAATGCTTTTGCTTTTCCATGGCACTCCGCTAAGAGACTTAGTTTTGAAATGAATACTGCATTAGAATTTTAAACTGAGTTTTATTCCTGGGTCATGACATTTTCAATTTTCAAAAAACTGCTTCTTCCTTAAGGGTTCAATTAACCCCATCGCTTTAAAATTATTCCTTTATGTGCGTGCTTATTTATTGACACATTAAAACTGTGCATATCTGTAGAATGCATGTAATGTTACAGTACAGCCACATATTGTGTAGTATTTATTACTTTTTTTCTTTTGTTTCAATACTGGGGTTGAACCTGAAGCCTGGAGCTTTTCCATGGCTTTTTGCTCAATGCCTGAGAGCTCTCGTACAGGAGCCAGATCTCTAGTTTGCATTGTATAATATTCAAATCAGAGTAAGCCAAGGTATTTCCTGGAATATTTATCATTCTGCTTAGGTGAAAGTACCCAAAATGTTTCAAATGAATAGAGATGTGAAATTCATCCTGGTATACTAGTGCATGGGATTCCAGCTATTCTTGTATTGTTAGTAAATAACATAGTAAGATGCAAATGAATTGATCAAGAAGGACTATTTTCAAATTCAACCCAAAACACAATATTTAGCGATTAAGTGTTATAATAAAGTAAAAACAATTATACTAAAGAGCTTTATTGCCACATGTTGATGATTCCTGAACAGATTTACTTTTGAACACCAACCAAACAGGCAGATAAGAAGACCTCCTGCAACAACCATGTGAGCTCACTGTCTACAAAATCTGTGAATTGAAACAGAGACCATGTGGGAACCCACTCCAGTATATTTCAAAGTTATTATTTAAATCCATATTAAGGAATCCATTTTTCACTATACAATCCTAAGTTTAAATTTTATTACAGCATGCCAAGCATTTTTAAAGCAAGGTGATTGATGTGTGTGTTCACATATAGAGTAGGCAATTTGTTTTACAGGTGACTTCTATTACGAGAATGTATTATAATGTGTCTTTAACTCTGAAAGTTAGTAATACAATTAGTATGAGAAAGTATTATCTCTCTCTCTCTGAAAGTTAGCAGGCAGAAAGCAACAAAATTTAGGAGAATAATAGGAGTGCTTTTTAAGTATGTGGTAAAATATAAGGCAGTGACAGTTATTGATTGAATATTATTTCTGCATGGTTTTGGTGTTTGTTGTTGCTGTGATTATCTAATGTGTGGATAGCTGGAGTGTATAAGCACATCACTAGGAGTGGCAAATATGTGATTCTACAATCTGAATTAGGCCAGAGTAGTAGACCAGTATCAAGATTCTTTCTCAGAAGCTAACACTTTAATTTGGGCCAGCAGTAGCACATTTCATGAAGTGATTTTTTTTTTTTAGTTAATCCCCCTTTCATATTTGGCCAGATTTCTCTGCTCATGTAATGAAGGCCTTAATTTGTATCTGTATGTCTATGCTATCTCATGCATAGGTATCCTTTTTAGTGATCAGATGTTTCAATCTGGTTGGTGTAGAGACCTAACATTGAACATGACTAACTTGAATAACTCTGGGAATGTTTGTCTAGAAGATATATGTGGAAACTGAACTTTTAATTTGGTGTGCAGGGCATTGTTGAATAGTCTATTTCCTTCATATTTCATATGCATTTCTAAAAATCTTGCCATATTGGGTCATTAATGCCTAGGTAGTCATGGAAAAATTGATCATTTTCTAGATGACCTGTTTCCTAAGTTGAGAGAGAGACTTTTCTCAATGTGAGGCTGCACTTCCTGAAAGTCCACACTTCACGTTTTCAATACTGTGCTTCAACAATGTGCTTTATGTGTCATTTTTCATGTGCACTGTCAAAGTATTAACATATGCTGGAATAAGATGAATACCGAATTAATCTCTGTCAGCAAAGTGCTTAATTGGACATACTGTCAAATATGCAAATAGGGTGTTTGGCTTTCTTGCTCATTCCTTTGCTTGGGACTCATCGTAAGTGAGGTACAGAGATTCCGGTGCTGCTCATTGTGCTGATGGTTTTCTGATAAACATGTTCAGTCAAGAGACTTGTGCTTTCATAGCTGTACAAGGTATTGGTGTCCAGGTGTCTTTGTGGTGACTAAAATATAGAAAAACAAGAATGAAACTATGCTGTTAATACTCTTTATAATGTATTTTTTTCTTTTTAATAAGATACATTTAAAATTGTAATTCTCTTTAGATAATTTAAAGAATTCTCTTTAGAGAAGAAATTAACTCAATTATTGGTATTGATGAGGTAGGAAGGAAGTAACTGCAATGGAACAGGAAATTCAGTCTGAATTCTCCTCAGTAGAAAGACTATATGGAATAAGATTTAGACGGATGAACAGAGACAGTCGGTGACCAGTTGCATCACATATTTATTGAGTACTAACTGAGGTTTTATTATATATGCCAAGTACTGTTCTAAACTCTTAAAATACCAATCACTTTATCTTTCCTTTTAACTTTCCATATATGAGGGTGTGAAGATAGAACAAGTTGGTTATTAAAATAGCATCTTGTACAAAAACTGAAGTTGTGAGGTCTAGATTGAGTCCAAGTAAGCTCACTGGGAAATCCATGATCTTAACCCCTATGTTGTGCTGTCAGCACACAGAGTTTAACTCAACAAATGGAACATTTGGTTTCTTTCTTTAGCTTTCCTTCTTTCCAGTTGTCTGTAAAGGACCAGCTGAGGATGAAGAACACTTTACTTTCCTATAAGTCATTTCTCTGAATATTGTTGCCTCTTCCTTATCTTCTGATTTGTTTTAGGCATCACACTTCTTCCCACAAGGCATTCAGAGCCTTCCTGTGCCCTCCTTCCTCATCTCTTTCCTTGTTTTGATAAATTTGTTAATCTCCATACTCACTACCATATCATCAGTAAAGGAAGGATTGATTTAAGATGCTTATTAATGTTTATTACTACTTTCATTCTACTTGGCAAATGTAATCCCCACCCAATTGATATCTGCTGTGATAGTAGACTAAATTGCAAGTACATCCATAAATACAATTAAAGGGCACCAGTTGGAATCAGTCTGATTTTGTGATGTGTATTCTCATTCTCCTGAGATCAAAGAAATCCTTCCGTCAATGGTTAAATTATAGTGTAGATTTCTGAAGGCAGGGTACAGAGAGAAGGCTGATAATTAATAATTGACTTCAAGTATCCTAACTTTAACTGTAGTCTTTTAGTTAAGAATCCTTGAAGATTTAAAAAAATCAAATTGTGTTCCTTGTATATGCATGGTTTGTGTGAGAGTTTGGAGCAGTAAAATATTTCTGGGACTCATTTCCAATGCCTGTGGAATTGGACTGTAAGTTGGCTGGTAGCAAATGCTTTGAAGTGTGAGTCTCACAACTACATTTTTTCCCCTTAAACATCCTTTTGTGTCTTCAATTTAACACCAGAATTTTCATTACAGTTTATTTATTGGCATTCCACATGTTCTGTTTAAAATAACACCACTGGAATTATAGAAATTCCCTTGTGAGATTAAAGGATTAGCTATTCACTGAAACTGACCTTCTTTTCTACACCTCTCTGATCCTATATTTTCTTAAACATAAAATTAAACCCACAGTATCTATTTCATAAGATTGTTGTGAGGGTTTGATGCTTTCTGTAAGTATCTGACACAGGACCAAATAAATCAAAGTGATAGTTAAACATCCGTCTGGTACATTGTCACAGTGGGTCTTCTTTGCTATAAAAAAGAAAGGCAGTTCATTATATATAAGACTCTTTAAGGTCTGTTAAAGTAGATTGTACTCTTAGCATTCTAGACTGACTTGCAACATTGTCCAAGTAAAGACAGGTGTTAAACCTGAGATCCTTTCCTGACATCTAATGCATCAAATAGAGGATGACACAGCTGTTAACAAGAGGATATTATGTAGAATACAAACAATTTGTATGACCTCAGTCCCTATGGGAGTTACACCAGGTAGCCAGCAGCATAGTTGAACTGTCCAGGCATTTCAGTGTTGTAAAGCATTTATTTCACTTTCAGATTTTGGTTTATAAACTGAGAGTAGGCATCCTTAAGATAGGCCTATCAGGAGAGGGTGGGGTGAGGAAAGACTTCGGAGAAGGGTTCATCTTTAGGTACCCTATTGGCTGCAGAAAATGTCAGCAAATCCAAAACCATCTTCACCTACCTGGCTTTGCTTCAGCTGGTAGGGAATTTGGCAAGAGAAAGAGTGCTTCCTGGCCCAGAAACTGGTATCACTTATGCCATGGCCCATTGTGAAGTCTAGTATTAAAACAGAACATACACATTTCAGCATATTACATACAATGGAAGTGCCCAACAACTAGAATTGAATCACTCATTTAAAAAGTATAGCTACTCAATTTCTTAAAATAAATGAGCATCTTTTGTTTCTTTGTACCCTTGTTTAAATATTTCCCCCTTATTCTCAAAGAAAGAATCCTTTGGCAATTCTTTAATAGGGAACATTTTATGCTGGCTGGACCCAAACAAGTTTATTTCAGTGATGTGGTCAACTGGAATAGTAGAGAGGAATTCATCATTTAAACCTTTGAGGTGTATCAACAGTCTGGAGGTCTTAGGATCTGAATAGATCAGTCAAAGCAAGATGTGTTTAAGAAAAGCTGATATGATAAAAGTTACTACCTTTATTGCCCCTTCTCCAGGAGCAATGTCATGACAGTTAAGTCTAACCTAGGAAAGTATATAACCTGAATTTCTTCTACACACCTTAAGATGCTAATCCTTTCTAGCTAATAAGTATTGATGAAATATATTCTTAGTCAAAGTAGTCAAAGCATTCACTAGTTCTTCTTGTCTTAGACTTCCATTGTGTTTGGTGAATCTGGAGACACTTTAGATGGAATTCCTGCCATTTGGGAAATAGGATCTGTGAAGATCATGCCTTGGTCTGGGGCATGTCTCTGCTCTGGGGCGCTATATATATACCCTACCCCCCAGAAGTGAGACACACCATTTCCAGCACAGGACCCAGGGAAAGCTCTCTGAGAAGGGTCTTGGAGAAACTGAAAGATGGATATGGGCAGAATAGAGAGGCTTCTTTGCTACATAAGCAAATATCACTGGCAGGAAAATGCCACCTTCACTGATACCTTATCTAAAATTCTTAAGTACATTTTTTTCTGGTGTTGGGGTTCGAAACCCACGACTTCACACGGAGAGGCAATGCTCTGCCACTGGGCTATACACTCAGCTATATATGGGCATTTTATTTTAAACCGTTTTAAACAATTTGTAACCCCAGAACATTGGGCCTTACTACACACATTGAGTAACTTTAAGTGTATATGTGTATGCATGCATTTTGCTTAAGTGTAAGACCCATCAAACAAGATAACTTCATTTCTAGCATTGAAGGAAGACAGCATATAAGGGATTTGATTCTTAAGTCAAAGGAAAAGCATTGCTGTGCTCTCTGGAAATTGCTTGGAAGCCCACAAAGAGGACATTGTTGAGTGGAGGATAGGCTCACACAGCAAAACCCTCCCACTCTGTGGAGAAAAAGACTCCATCCTTCCCTTCTGGATGCTTACCATTAAAAAGCCCTCCATCTAGAAAGAGAATGAATGATAAAGGCAATATGTGCAGGGAGCTATTTGTTCTTACAGAATTTCATTCATGCATCCTCCTCATTCACAATAGGCAGATATTTAGGTTATTACCAAAATGTGGGTGTTCACACGCGCTCGGCTGGCAAACCCTTATTCCAGCAAGTGCCAAGAATGAATGCAGACACCAGTCAACAAGTACTTATCAAGTGCCTGCTGTTGGGGGAGGACAGACGTTGTCATACTTTCTGCCAAAGGACCCAGGGCCTGAAACAGGCTGTCACATGAATTTTGCTGTCTCAGGCTTTCAAACTTAAAGTACCTGTCTCATGTCCATTCTAAACACATCAAGGAGGACTTGCAGTGTCCTGCAATAGTCATAGGAGAGGTCATATCCATCTCTTTTTCATCCCCCAACTGCTTCTCTGCCACTTCCGGACCTCAGGTGTACCTTGCACAAGGTGTATGTGCACACCTCCTCTCTCATTACAGTCTACAGTCTATATAGTCTACAGTCTCTAATACAGTGTACAGGAGATTGACCTTGGGTTTGGGGGAAGATGTTTGATTCCCTTTTCACTTTTTCTGGGTCTTTGAGGGTTTGTAGGGTGCTTCTCAGGACTCGTTCGTGCAGTCTCCATCAGAAGACTGTAACTTAAACCTGGAAAGTTTTCAACTTTGTTTTGCAGATTGGGAACCAGTGTGAGTTGATCACTTTAAGAGCTGTGACTGAGTCATATTCCTGACCAGCAGAGCTGGGACTTTAACCCACTAGGCTGGTTCTCTGAGCTTACTATAATCTCTGCTATCCATGCACGTGAGCACCCACTATCTGTGCACTCCCCTTTAAATGACCAAGGAAATGACTACATCTAATGATTCTGCAGGGATTCTGAGAAGGAAACCCAGTCTCTGCAGAACTTCTTAACTAGGAGAAAAAAAATACAAGGAAGTGATAATCCTTCACAGTAAAATTAAAACAGACATTATTTGGTGAGACAATCAAGATTACTGATTGTCTATTAATGAATTTCCTTTGTGCCATGGTTAGATTTTCTTGTTTCTTGGAGTTTTGAAAAAGAAATGATTCCAGTTTAAACATGAATTCACCGGCTTCTTGATTTGTTGAAATAACTTTAAAAAAAGAAAAAAGAAAAAAAGAAAATGTATACAAACTGGGGTCCTGATTTAACTAATGCTATAATGTTTTTTAGATGAACACTGACAAGAAGTGATATATAATTAAAAGACTCAGTTATTTCTAGGGAATTATTAAGGAGCACTTGGAAAATTAAGATATTCTGTCAAATACTGAAACATGAAAGCATTTTATTCTTGCCAGGGGATGGCAAGGTTGCAGGGAGTATGACTTGAGAAATGCCTTTTGCTCATTTCTGTACAAAGGAGGAGGATGCTTAGCTGGCAGATGGTCAGCTCTCCTCTTGAAGCAGTATCTTCCTTCTAAGTGAGGGTGGATTTTTCCAGTCATCAATATGCATAGAAATTAGGCTAAAATACCCTCACAGCATGCTTATACAAACACTCTGTACATTTGCAAAGCAGCATTGTTCATTTCCCTGGATTAAATTCCCTGAGGGTTGGGAACATGGCTTTTGTTGTATTTTAGTCCCCTACAATACTCAAAATACTCAAACATTTATAGATAATTTCCTAGAAGGCCTTCTCTACTTTCATAGATTTGGTAATGTGTTCATTCTGCTAGCTGGGGGTAACTGTAAAGCTAGCTACAATCAGTAGGGTATGATTTTTGAATTACATAAACAGACTCACCTAAGTAGTTCTCCCATTGCATGTGAGGTTGCCATTAGAGATTTTTTTCTTTGAGTTTTTTGTTTTATTAAAATTTGTTGTATGTTGAAAAGAATAGGAAAAATTGGAATCTTCATACACCAGTTGGTTTGATGAACTCTCTAAATGGAATAAAATTGAGTAATTCTTCTCCTTACTGAGTCAGAATATATAAGGAATAAATAAGATAATGCTCTATAATTGTATTTAGGTGGTAAACATTGTAATAACGTATTAACTTAATAATTTAACAAATAGTAGCACTTTATCCTAACAAAAGAAGTTCCTGATTCCTCTTATTTACTTATTTTTGGTGTGTCGAAATAAATAAATAAGAGGAATCATGAACTTCTTTTGTGTGTATACACACACACACGCACGCACACACACACACACACACACACACACACACACACACACACACACACCAATGTTAGGGATTGAACTCTGGGCCTTAATCTCTGACTTGGCTTTTTTTGCTCAAGGCTTAGAGCTCTATTCTTTAAGCCACAACTCCACTTCTAGCATTTTGCTAGTTACTTGGAGATAAGAGTTTCTCAAATTTGTCTGCCTTGGCTGTCTCTGAGCTGGCTCCTCAAATCTCAGCCAACTGAGTAACTAGGATTGTAGGAATGGGCAAACAGCAGCTATTTTAGACTGCAAGGTGCTTCGGTTACACACTCCAAGAGAGACTTGGGAAGTGTTGAGGTAAGGCTCAAGAATTTGCATTTTTTAAATCAGGCATAGTCACAAAGGCTTGCTACCTCAGCCATTCAGGTGATCTGGAGGATTAGGGCCCACTATGGCCTAAACCAAAAGCAAACAAAGAATCATTTTTAGCTATTAACTGTAGATTTTTTTGTATATCCATTTCAGGAAAAGGAATTATTCAATTATCAACTAATTATCACTAACTGATGGACATTAACTCATTGTAGGCATCCAAAACATTACCTAATAACAAGTCTTAGTAGTAGTGATTGTTTATACTCTGACAATACAAAGAGAATCTTGTAGGAAAACATCTCCAAGATGATGCATACCTTCACATTAGTGATCAATTATGGGTAGAATAGGATATTAACAAGCTGATAAATTGTACTGCCCTTCTTCAAGAAGGATTATAGTACATGAAAGGTATTTATATAGGAAGTATACTGTATGAAGATTTTTCCACAGGTTATAACCATTGTGCTGATGGCTTACAATGACCTTGAATGTGTGTGTGTATATATATATATATATACACATAATACATATATATACATATATCTATACTTATATATATTCATAAGCATTCGACAATTGCCTTTTGTCCTTCTATTTAAATATTCTTTGATCTTATATTATCAATGTCCTTAGAAAGGATGTTTTTAGTCTATTATGCAAACTAAAGTGTGGTTTCAGGGTTTTTTTCCCCAAGCGAAAAAAATTTCTAAACACTTTTTTCTTTGACCAGGAAAGCTTTAAAGCAGGTGTTATTTTAGCGTGCATTCCGTCATATGCTAATTTCAATATTTTAGATTTTTAAAATATCTTTTCCAACTTTCATCTTTAATGTTTGTGATTTTTTTAATGCTAAATGTTTTATGAACTTCCTCTTTCTTGGTCTTATTCTTAAATCAGCTATACCCTTTTAGAAATGACATTGTAATTCTTCATTCTTTTTGAATTTATATAGATGACAAACATCCCTCCAGAATTAGAAATTCGGTGTGTGAACAATTAACTAGTTTTCACACCTACTTTTACGAATCAAGACTGAAACTCAAGAATATGAGATGCCCTAGCTCAAGATTCCTTCCCTGCTCTGTAGTGCTTTTCCCTCAGCATTATTCATGAGTTACCCAGACTCACAGTAATCTAAGCATATCCAAGTTATCCTTTGTGAAGAATTTTAAATTGAGTAACTCCCACAGCAATAAACAAGCTCAGAGAAATTAAACAAGTTTTCCATTTATAGTTGGAGAATTCTTCTTATTTTTTTTATCTACTTTATTCATTAAAATTTACTTGTGCTGAGAGCAACCATAACTCCTCTATGCACTATTAAGCTGGTAGTTTAAAATGTTTCCTTGCTTAATTTATATTATGCTGGAGATAGTCTACGTGGAGAGGAAGTAGCATTAGATCTGGGGAACATAGGGAGTGTAGATATTGAATGGAAGGGTTTTGAATGGGAAAGCCTTTACAAATGAAATCAGAAGGACAAGGATAATACTGAGGAGGAAAATAATACAACATCCATAATCATAATATTCAAAGTAAGCCACAATCAAAATATGAACACATAACTTTTAGTTTTGGTAGTTGCTTATTACGTAATTATACTTTTTTCAAAAGAAGACTACTAGTGGTTTGGTGATCACAGTCCTAAAATATTTTCTTTTGAAATTAAAAATAAATGGTAGCTAAAAATGAGGGGGTACACACCAGTAATACCAGTAATCCTGGAGTGATAGAGTCGAAAGAACTGAGTCTGAAACCAGCCCAGCCAAAGTCAAGGAAACCTTGTCTTTAAACCAAAATAAAAACAAAATGGCTAGGGCCATAGCTCAAGAGGTAGATTGCTTGCGTAGCATGCTCAATATAGTTCAATATGCTGTACTACACAAAAAGAAAAAAAACTTAGCTAATGTTATTAACTGTTTATTATATGTATTGCCTATGAGGATAGCATTCTTTTCTCAGTTAATCACTTAATCTTGTTTCTGATTCTCATAATGTATAGGAATTTGATGATTTATGTGTGGGAGTTGAATCTACTGGTGAGTTCCCTGTTGCTAATCTTTTGCAACATTCACCTTCTCAACTTTCACCCCTTGGAAATGATTCTTTATGTTAGGACATATTATATGTTCCCACAGCAGAAGATGCTTGGATGGTTTCTACTGAGCTAGGTTGTGGTAGAAATGACAAGGACAGACTGTGTTAGAAGGTTAACCAGGCAAGCAGTTAGTTCGAGGTCAGGAATGAAGTATAGGAAACTAATAATCATAGGTAGTTGTCTTGGAATCTGGGAGTGGAATGAGGATAACAAAATTAGTGTAAAGATTCTAGTTATTTTCTGTTGTTTTGAGAATGTTGTACCTAGAGAAAGAAGAACAAGGGAATTGCCAAGTACTAAGTTCTTCCTCTCCTGGCCACTAGCAATGATGCTGAACTGTATCACATTCTCTACTGTGGCCTCTCCTTAAAGATTCTCTTTGTTGTGTGAATCATATGTCATTTCACTTCGACAAGCAAGAATTGTTAAGAGGAGAATCTAAACACACTTTTGACCAGCAGTTGCCTACAACATTAAGAGGCACAATGAAGAACTTCCTATTTCATGATGGATTTACCTTTTTTAACAAATGAGATATAATTTAATATATTAAGGTAAAATATTAAGGTACAAACAAATATTAAGGTATAACTCAGTGTAAGAATGTTAGCCTATTTATATTCCCATAGAAGCATACAGGAATACTACAGGACATTTCTGTCCTTCTAAGAAGTGATATTCAGGTTGTGTCTCAGCCACAACTTCTCTGGCTCCAATTGTTATTGTGATGTCTTTTATCATAAGTGAGTTTACCAGTCCTGAAATCAATAGAAACAGAAAAACAAAGGATGCACCCTTTGTTCCTGTTTAGTTTTAGTATAGTTGTATCATTAGGGTTTTTTTTATCATTTGTATCATAGTTAATTTGTTTATTGATTTTGTTTAGTTTTGGTTGACAAATTGTATAGAAAGGCTGTATTTTATTTTCGGTTTGTTTGTTTGTCATGGGGATGAACATTTGGCCTATCTCCAGTTTGAAGCTATGATGACTGTGAGCATTTACACAAATGGTCTGCAGGCCTATCTATCTATCTATCTATCTATCTATCTATCTATCTATCTATCTATCTATCTATCTATCTATCTATCTATCTATCCACCTATCTGTCTGTGTGTGTTTGACCATTTATCATCTGGAATTTGAATTCAGGGCCTCATACTTGCCAAGCAAGCACTCTACATCTTGAGTCAGTCTGACACTCCCTTTGGACTTCAGTTATTTTCAAGATAGGATCCCATTTTATGCTTGAGGTGTCCTGGGCTGTAATCTTACTATTTGTACTTTCCTATAGCTTGAGATGGCAGACACAGCCAATGTGCCCAGCCCTTGATTGAGATGGGGTTTCAAGAACTTTTTTTTTTTTTGGTCTGGGGCTGGCCTTAAACCATGATCCTTGATCTCTACTTCCCAAATAGCTAGAATTGGAGGTTGTGTTCAGTGATAAATTCCTTTCTACTTAATGTAGAAGGGATGTAGAAAGACTTGGAACATGGCGTTAGCATTTGGAATTAGAAAGTGTCTTACAATGTAAAAAATACATTTGTATAATTTTACATGAGTATCAATAGGGTATGAAAGATCTAAATGTTCCATGTTTCCTCTTATAACTACCATTAATTTTTTTTTTTGGCCATACTCTGAGGTGTGCTCAAGAATTGATTATGGACACTCTAGATTTAAAAGCAGTGTGTTTGCTAGTTGAAATCCTTGAACAAACAGAAGTTTTAAGTATCATAGGATAGTTTTTGAGCATTGTTTATGTATGGCCAAGTCTTTTCTCCTTCCTCATTACCACCTAAGCTTTTTTTGTAATTTCTTCTCCTACTCTCCAATTATTGGCCTGCATCTACCACCCTGCAATCTTATTTAATAGTGCAGTGCTATTTTAGGAAGTTGAAATAGTTATGAAAAAGTGTTTTTAAATTTGATGTGTGCTAAGTCTCTTGCTGACTTCAGGTACAGCAAAGACAATGTAATAATTTCAATAAACATTTGAGGAAGAAAATTATTTTTTAAATTGAAGAAAAAATTATCATTTAAAGTAATTGCTGCTGAAATTGGTTTATAGTTTTAGTTGAAATTGCTTGTTAATAATTGCTGACATTTAGTCAATTCATCTTTGATCACAATGTGCTCAATACATTAATCTATGTGTTAAATATTAATATTGAATTGTGAAAATTAAAAAATACATATTTTTAAATAAAAAATCCTTCCAAATCAAAATGCAAAACAAAGCAATGTATCTTCTTTGCTTTGTTTTGAGGAAAACTGATAAACAGAATTGGGGTCAAAGGAAAAGACTCAAATACTTGCTTTGCACTTTTTTAGGGAATTATATTGAAACAACAGGTCATATTTCAAAACTTTCTCTGCTAACTATATTTCTTTTGGTTTTTTTGTTTTTGTGAAATGCAACTTATTTTTATTTATTAAAATTTGCAGCTTAGACAGCTTGTGAAGAAATAAACATAATATGTTGACATCTTAATTTTTGAACATGTTCACAAATGCTATCAGGTTAATTTCAAAGTAAAGAATAACAGAAATTCAAATTATTAAGCAACAGTGTAAGTTTTCTAATGCAATCTGTGTGCAGCATTTGTCACTGGTTGAATTGGAACCTCATAAGGCAGTTCTAAAATTGCTAATTATTAAGCCTCTGGTGATTCTGAATTTCAGGGATTTATTTGACAGGTACTATTGAAAAAGTTGAAGACAGATAGATCTAGGGCTCATAAGATGTGCTGTGAATAAGATAATGAACTTGGAATTCCACTTTTAGTTGGTGGTATGATACTGGACATGTTGTCCTCATGTGTAAGATGAGAGTTGTGCTACCATTTGAATGGATCTGTGATGTGCTTGTCACTACAGGAACAACCAGTTTTAGTCACACTCTTCTGTAGGGAGATCAGGAAACTTGTTCTGTAGCATTTCACTGGCATCTGGTATTGTAAGCTTTCTTCATAGTTCCCTTCCCAGTGATCATCTCTACATAATGTACATTCCCTAGGAGCTGCACATTCCATGGTTTTGTTCTTCAGCACCCTGAAGTTTTCAACACAAGGACCTGTCTATAGCTCTACATTCACAGGAGCTGTTCTTTCCTTGGCATTCATTGCACTGAACTACACTGTTCCTCGCTAATTCTGATTATTCTTCTATCTCACTTTTTCTATCCTCTGTCTGCCACCAAAATACATCGCTTCTATTCTAGGTCTTCTCCCCTTATCTACCCTCTCTTTTAGTGATTTCATCAGCCATTTTCATTTATTTGACCAGTCCCAACTGTTCTGTGGATATTTAAACCCATGCTGGACTCATTCCACCTGAAATACTGGGCAGCACATCAAAGTCCAAGAATAAAAGGAGGACACCTTTCACACGACCAAGCTTTTCCAACAGGGTCAGATCTGGCAGCGCATGCTATTCAAAGAATCCCAGTTAAAGACAAGGCCACAAAATGTTAAATAAAGTGACTAAAGTCTCTTCATAACTATCAGGTATTAAGGGGATATGTGACCAAGAAAGAGGTGAACTGGAAAGCTAGAAGCTTAAAATATTGAAATAGAAAAGTTTTTTTAATTTTTTATAAAAATATATAACTATATGGATACATAGTGGGGTCAAGCCATCCAAGGTTCTGAATTTTAAGATTCATTGACTCTATTTTAATGGCTTTTCCCTGTGTCTTAACTGGAATCCTCATTTTTGTTTGTCTGGTTGCTTATCTTCTTTGTCATGCCAGGAAGGCCAAATCTATTAATTCATTCTGTTTCTTTTTGGCCTGGCATTCAGTTAATTCCCTTCTTCCTTCCTTCCTTCCTCCCTCCCTTCCTTCCTTCCTTCCTTCCTTCCTTCCTTCCTTCCTTCCTTCCTTCCTTCCTTCTTCCTTCCTTCCTTCTTTTCCTTCCTTCCTTCCTTCCTTCCTTCCTTCCTTCCTTCCTTCCTTCCTTCCTTCTTTTTCTTCCTTCCTTCTTTTTCTTCCTTCCTTCCTTCCTTCTTTTTCTTTTTTTTCTTTTTTTCTTTTTTGCCGGTTGTGGGGCCTGAACTCTGGGCCTGGGCACTGTCTCTCAGCATTTCAGCTCAAGGCTAGCACTCTACCACTTGAACTACAGCACCACTTCCGGCTTTTTCTACTTATGTGGTACTGAGGAATCAAACCCAGGGCCTCATGCATGCAAGGCAAGCACTCTACCACTGAGCCACCTTCCCAGCCCTCAAGTGATCTCTTAATTGTAGATTTTACAATTGTCACTGTATGGTTCAGGCCACTGCAGCCTCTGACATGTAGACTGTTCAGAAGTCTTCTGTTCAAATCGACGCTTGAAGTTATTCCCTTGTACTGAAGTCACTGAAAATTGTTCAAGTTTTACAGTGAACGCTTTACTTTCCTTAGGCCAAGACTTACATATTTATGTAGTTTGACAACTCTCTCTGTCACACACTGTTTGCTGCCTACCTCAACATCTTTACTACTATGCTGAGTTTCACAAGCATTACTTCTTTTGTTTGTTTCTCAGAGTTTTCTGGCATTAAGTGATCACTACATGTTGAATTTTCTTATTAAAATGAAGGAATATTTCCTTGAACATGGCATATGTCTCTGGTTTTCTGGCTCCATGACTTGCTTGTAGAATATATTTTTCAAATGCTTGCTTAGCAAGTACACATCAGCATATTTTGAAAATGTGTTGAGAAGAAGTGAGATCAAACATGGATTTCATGCACTTTGTATTTTTCTTGGAAAACACAATACTTCTCATCAAACCATTTATGAAGGCAGAATGTGGATCACTGATTAACTTATAAGTAGTTTAGTTAGAATGTAAATCTGTGAAGAAAGTTTGCTCTAGACGCTGTCACTGATTTGTTTCCTGGAACTCATATTTAGTAGTCTTCTCTTATTCCTTTTGGTTCTTCAGAAATTGCAGGGGACTCTTCATGTTTTTCACTCAGAAGTATGTATTGGGTTCCCAGTTGTTCAGCACCATGCTTATTCTTTGGTGTCTATAGCTTCATGGTGGAAGGAAAATTTTGAATGGAAACAAAACTAAAGATTCTCAAAATGTGGTCCCAATCAGTATCACGAGCATAAATGTAAATTCTTGTGTCCAACCCAGACCCAGTAGATTAAGAACTCTGAGAGTGAATACCTGCAATTTCTAGTTTAACAAGCACTGGAGAAGAGTCTTCTATTATGTTAGAGTTTGAGAATAGAGTTTAATTGTATTACTCAAGCAATGACACACTGGACAGCTGAATAGTGATCTATAGGGACTTATTAATTGGGTAGAAGGATTTTGATTAAAGTTTTATGAGGGATATGACCTATTGAGGTGAAACTTAGAAGAATGGTGTTTAATAATGTTTTATACTCACATTCTACTAAATTCCAATATATCCTGTCATACAACTAAATCCCTTCAGTATTTTCTAAAGAGATGATCATGAACAATGATACTGAAATTATTTTTATAATGGGGAGAGAAATAATCAATTTAGTGCTGGGTGCTTGTGGCTCAACTCTGTAATCCTAGCTACTCAGGAGGCTGAGATGTGAGGATTGTAGTTCAAAGCCAGCCAGGGTAGAATAATCTGTGAGGCTCTTATCTCCAATTAACCACCAGAAAACTGGAAGAGGAGCTGTGGTTCTAAATGGTAGAGTGCTAGCTTGGTGCAGAAAATTTTAGGGACAGCTCTAAGGCCCTGAGTTCAAGTCATATGCTTGAAAAAAAATCATTTTAGGGTATGCTTGAGAATACTCATGGCTTGATTGATATAGACTAGTTTACAGATAAAACATTGCTACCAAGAAATGGAGTATCTGCAGAGATAGTATTATTTTTTTTAAGATTGAACCATGTGAGCTTAACTTATTAAAATGTGGCTTTAGAATTTAATTTTTCAAAACTTACTATTTTCTGTGAGTTGGGATGTATGATGAATTATATTTTGTCACAACAATTGTCATAAATAATATGATAAACTCATAATTAAATGATACTGGTTTATAAGTACATGTTTGGGAAAGTCAACAAAGGGATGAGATCTAAGTTCATACCCTACCGCTCCTTGTCCTTGTTTGTTGTCAAACCTAGTGATAGATTAAATCCAGTGATAGATTAGGGAGCTTTTCAAAATTAGAGTGACATGATGCTATCACCTGAAAATTCCTTGTCTAAAAATCATTCTTGTCGTTTTCCTGTTAAAATGTGCAACTGAGAAAAGGCAGCTTCTAGGCACTGAATATACTGCTCCTACTTTCCAGAGTGATTTTGGAGAGACAAGTTCTTTTATTATTTTTACTATCTTTACGCAGTTGTTTAAGGGGTTACCCTTTAACATGTCAGTTTATAAGTACAATTCATCATGATTGATAACACTCCTTTCGCCCTTCTCTCCATCCTCCTAAACCAATCCTTACCCTCCGTTTTCCTAATTCTCTTCCACTTCTCTTCATTTGTCTACTTCACTCCTGTTTATGTCCCCCCTCCATATTTCAAGAGCCAATTTGTTGTTGTTGTTGTTGTAGGTTGTGGGGCTTGAACTCAGGGTCTAGCATTGTCTCTTAGCTTCTTTGTGCTCACAGCTAATGCTCTACCCCTTGACCCACAGTGCCATTTCTGATTTTTAAGTGGTTTATTGAAGATAAGAATCTCAAAAGACAAGAATCTTCCCAGCCTGACTTTGAACTGCGATCCTCAGATCTCAGCCTCCTCAGTAGCTAGAATTATAGGTGTGAGCCAGTGGTACTTGGCTGTGAGGCAAGTTTTTAAAAGAACCCCCTTCCCTGTACCCCTCCCTAGCACAACACAATATAGAATAGTGAAGGCTTTGATGTTTTAACCTTTTTAGAATGATTATTTCCAAATAGTATACTTCCTTCTGCTATAGAATTAAGGTGAGTAGAGGTAAATTCCTTAGTGGTCCTTGTAGTGACCTCTTAGCTAACTCTGTATGTCTCCAGGTGACCCACTGGGACTGTGATAAGCAATAAGTCCTATATTAAAGTCAGTTCTGGCTGAAAAAGCACATGATTTAGACTAGATTTTCTTAATGTCTTCCTCTGTCCCTTTTCTTTCCTTCTTTTTTTTTTCATTTCCCCCTTCCTTCTCCCTTTTCTTACTCTTTCCTTCCCTCCTTTCTTTTCTTCTTCTCTCTCCCTCCTTTCATTCTTCTTCCTATAACAGCTTTATTGAGATATATTTTGCAAAGCATAAAATTTAACCTATTGAACTCTACAGCTCATTTTATAGCACATTAATCAATGTTATGCACCCATCTCTACAGTGTATTTAAGATGTTTTATTATCTATAGTATATTTAATACTGCTTACTTGCTCCAACCAAAAAACTTCCATTTCTACAAGTAGTCATTTTCCATTGCCCCTCTTCTTGACCGGTCTGAGCCTCTACTTTCTTTCTCTATTGATTTGCTTGTGCTGGACTTTTTAAAGTGCTTTTTCTCTGTCAGGCCTAAAGCCAATAGCCAGAAGTTACAGACAAGACCTGGTTGTTGACAGCACTACTTTTTAGCTCTGTGACCTCATTTTTATGTTTAAAATGAGGATGATGACACACATAATAATAAATGTGAAAATTAAGTGAGATATATTTTCATATCATTTAATGTAGCTTTGACATGTGTGTCAATAGATATTAGTAAGTTCCCTTTAGTTGTTTTGTGGTGTTATCAATTACTACTGTTAAATTAGAATGCAATGAAATGTAGAGCGGCTTATTTTTCATATTATTTTTATGGAATGGAAGACAGTATTTAGAGTTTTTGAAAAATAAGGTGAATTATTACTAATCTGTTATTTTCTCCAGTTTAAATTTAATGAAACAAAGCAAAAAGTACCACACTGCTTTCAATAGCCAATCTTTTCAGAACATATCTCCCCCACTTCTTGAAAAGTACAACTAGCTAGGGAAATGATCTTCATTTTCTTCCTCTGTGATTGTCTCTGCTTCTCACCTCAAATTGGCAAATTTTGCACTATTTAAACACTCTAAAGTTTAAAAGTCTGAATTATGTACTCTTTCGTAGAGTAGAAAATGTGGATATTCTAACACATTAAGCATGAACTTCTGTTTGTCTCTCCATGGGACATTCTTGATGCAAGGACATCATCATCCCTGTTAGTTGCACAGACAGGATGCCAATATGTGTTGGATCAGTGATAATGTCATGGAGTGTCTTTGGCATAGTTTTTGTGCCTCTTTGGTCATGCAATCCAATGCTACATTTTCTTTTCATGTTCTGATTTGCCTGTGTACCATGCTATTTATCTAAATTGTACATGGCTGGAGGCCAAGGGATGCTTTTGTCCCAATGTGCCTGCCTAATGTTAATGTTTATGTGGTTACTGGCTTTGAGACTTTGGCTTTCACAGGATGATGATTTTCTCCTTGCTTCCTCTGCTTTCCAGTTGTTAATAATCAATCCTGAATGCCTGAATTCTTTCAGGATGGCAAGGACTTAATTTGCCACCACTGATTTTCCTCCATAACTTTAGGGCTGCAGTAATTTGGCATGACAGAAGGTATGTGCTGCCAGCAAATTATCAGACGATAGAAGAGTACAAACCAGCGCTGTTAGAATCAGATGGTGTTCGATGCACATTCCATTAGCTCAATGAATAAAACAGCCAGATTTCTGGGTGTTTGTGGTCCTCCCCTTCATAGTCCTATCAGAAGAGCTATTGGGATCAGACTCCTTTGTGTCTCATGGTCAAAGCTCCTGATGAGCTTCACAGGCTTGAGCTGAATGCCATGTTCTATTTTCACTGCCAGGAAATAGAATCTCATTCTTCCTTTCGGCCTTCACAGCTCCTGTCTAGTTAACCATTGCCTAAATTCTTGGTTCCTACTTCCTCTTGGATGCCATTATTACTTTTCATACATTTTTGTGTCTGCTTTGAACTTCTATGTCACTTAATGTCATTACCTAATCATTTGGCACCTTATTAAATAGTTTTACATATTTCACCTAATTTTCTCTGAATGTAGATCTTCTTCCCTCTTATATAACATCCTCCTTTCAAGATACTGTGTGTGCTTTGTGTCTTTTCACTACCAAACAATCTTATCCTGATCCTAAACTGATGAAAATCCTAGTCTAGATATAAGCCTGAGGTCTAAGACCAAATGAACTTTTGAAAATAGTTGTCCTCTTTTGCTGATTAAATAAAAGGAAATTATTTTAAAAATTAAAATTCGAGACCTCTTGAATTTGATAGTTTCCACATCTATTTGGGATGGTCCTGTTTCTAGAGGAAACTCACTTAGGTCAGGGTAGAGATGCTTACAAGACAATTTCCCATGAAAATGTTAAGTTCCAGTGACACTGTTACTGACATACTTCCCATTGCTGTCATGTTTGTTCTCTGGGATGAAGACAAGCTATGTTTCACTGCCCTGGCTGTGTTGTATTCCCAACATTGAAGACTAAGACTCAAATTAGAACTGTGGGAGGCAAGGATAGAGATGACGTCTGAGTATTGAACCTACAACCTGGGAGGCTGAGTCAGTACAAGGAAAACTTAGTGCTTAAATCTAAAGATTTCCATAATGCATCTGACCAAATCTACATTTCCAGCTTTATCTTCTAAAGCCCAAAATTCCCAAAGCCAGTAACTATATAAGCCTGTTATACTTTTCAGTGCATTTGGGGGCTTCTCTATTTTCTCTAACCAGTTCCCACATTTTCCTTTGCACAGGTATTTTCATAAGTGCTGAATTCTGGGATGCTGAATGAATCCCATAATTGTTTTTGTAAGTGGATGCTATGAATTGAATTGTTTTTCCTTACAAATTTAATGAGTTTGATAAAAGCAAATGATTTAAGTTAAAGGCTAAGGGACATAGAAAAGGTCTTCCTTTTTGGTTCAAGTCAAAGGATTATGCTACAGATTGAATTGCTCAGGTGTCTGCTTTCTTTGTTAACAGAAACCAGCCTCTCAGAAATAAGGAGTTTGAGATCAGTTTACCTCAATGCAAGACTGATCAGTATTGGACACTCAAAAATGACTGTGTATATGTGCTTCTGTAAGCTAATGCTATGCTATATTTTCTGAAGCACAGTATTTCTAATTTTGTTTTCATTTTGCATAATGCAACTGCAATATATAATTAATGATGAAGAGATGCTATAAAACTGAACCACAAACTAAAGTAATTAAACAAACAGACATTTTCAATTCTCAGTTGGTGTAAATGGAACCATTATTATTCCATGGACACTGTGAAAATACATGACTCAAAGAATGTCCCCAAATTAACCTATAGTTTTGCCGTGTTGCTTTGAATGTGATCCATGATAAAAACCACAACTTTAAGAATTTTATGCTTAAAGGCAAAGTCACTCTTTTTAAACAAAACATTATAAATTAGAATTATTTGATTCTATCAATAATATTAAATGCCTTTCCTTGAGAAACTTTTACAGTGAAAAAGATGTATAAGATATATGTACAGAATAATAAAGTAGTATAATGAATTGACCCTTCAAACAAACCATTACTATTATTTGAGGCACTGTACGGGATTTCTTTCTGCCTTAGATATAGCTACATTCTGAATTTTGTATTAATAATACTGATACATTTTGCAATAACTTTACCATACATATTATCACAAAAGGGTATATTTTTTAGTTTCCTGATAGTGAAATTCACATAAACAAGACATAGTTTTGTCTTTAAAGTTTATTGTTTGAGATTTTATATTGCATTTAATTTATTCCTACCATACTATATGGATCTATTAAATGAGTAGGTCATTGTTGCCTATTCTACCTCTCATGAATACTTGGATGATTTTGAGGGTTAACGCTTACAGATAGTGATACTTGGAACTTTTACTTATTTACTTTGTATCAGGCCTTGAAATGAGGACCTGGGAACTGCCTCTGAACTTTTTCCCCCCAAGTTTAGTGCTCTACCACTTGAGCCACAGCTTCACTTCTGGCATTTTGGTGCTTGGTTGGTGATAAAGAGTCCCAGCCTTTTCTGCCTGATCTAGCTTTTAACCATGATCGTCAGATCTTATCCTCCTGAGTCGTTAGGATTATAGGCATAACTCACCAGTGCATGGTTACTTGAGCCTTTTAAATGAGAGCAGGGAGTGTTATTGTTAGAGTATATCTGATGCATATAGAACATGTATTCCTGCTAACTTTCCTAGGGATTTACTTACTGTTCATCCTCTTTGAACTGGAGTATGAACATCCAACCCCAGTTGCCATATACCCTTGTCTAAATGTCTTAGTTTTTGCTATATTTATGAAGAATGGTATGTCTCATTGTGGTTTAATTTCACTTCCTCTGATTAATAATTGTGTTTTTATAATTTTCATGTTTTAATTTCCTCTTTCACGAAATATCTGTTTGCATTATTGTCCATTTTGTTTTTTCTTATGGTTTCTATTACCTTGTTGATGCTTAGAATTTCACTAGAGTTTCTAGTTACATGGTCCTGCTTTCAGGCCTGAATTTTCAGTTGTGTCCGGTATTTTTAGTGAAAATGTGTTTACTAAAGATTTAACATCATCAAATATTATTTCCATTTTGATTTCCATTTTGGTGCCTAATTCAAGAAATACTTTCCTACATTATAATAAGAAAGAATAATTACACATGAGCACATTTAAGAGTAGATATTCAGGGCTGGGAATGTGGCTCAGTGGTAGAGTGCTTGCTTATCATGAATGAAGCCCAGGGTTCCATTTCTTAGTATAATATAAACAGAAAAAGAGCCTGAAGTGGCATTGTGGCTGAAGTAGTAGAGCACTAGCCTTGAGCCAAAAGATCTCAGAGACAAAGCCCAGGCTCTGAGATCAAGCCCTATGACACCATAAATAAATAAATAAATAAATGTAGGTATTCAGGTTGTGTTTGCTGCCATTATGACCTAAACGTTAAGGAAATTCCTTTCTTGTGGATATTTAAAATTGCCTAGTAATCTGTGGAAGATCAGTTCAGAGACAAGGAAGTGATCATGAAAAGATACATCACAAATGTAATCACTGCTCTGGGAAATAAGAGAGAAGCTGGTAATTCTACATAATTCATTAATTATATAGATTTTTAGATCAAGGAAGCATAGGGAATCCAAAGCAAGAAAAATAAAAAGCGATGCTTACCTAGTCACATGACAGTACAGGAGAAGAGCATAAACTAAAGACAGATTTAAAACAAGAATGAAAGAATGGTCAGAGAAGAAAAAATGACGATGCCAATTGACTTCCCAACACTCAGAATGTTTTCCTGCTATTTATGTATTCAATCATATTGCAATTTTTGCCTTCTTCCTATTACTGAAGTGTAACTTAACTGGACAAGGCATTCAGCAGAGGGGAAAAGTAGATTTAAGACTCCACTCAGAATGGAAATTTGTACAATTTTTTTTTCCAAATCTCCACTCCGTACTTTCTCCTAATTCACTGATTGGGACAACAGAGCTCATCCTGGACACTATAGCCCTTTAGTTTCTAACTAAGATCTCAAAGCAATGGCGAACAGAAGGCTAACCTAGAAGAAAGTTTTTTTGGCACATACTCTAAGCCTATCTCCAGATGTTATCTAAATCATAATGCCATTTCTCTACCTTATGCCATTTATTGACTTCTTAGTTCATTTCTCTTCCATCCCTAGATCCTGGACTCCTTGCCTTCTGAGTGAATTCCTGAAAATTTTAAATTAAACTTTGTTCTCTCACCCTGTCGTTTTATCTCCAGTGATAGGCCTTCTGAATGGTAATTTTCAAAAGAATCCTATTCCTGTTCTTCTGAGATTGATCTCTGAAGACTATAACTTCAAAAGAAGAGTTACTATGGTGCTTTGTTCCCATAGTATACTCTCCATGTTGTCCTTTGATAATACATCTATTAATGAGAGCTAGCCTAGAAACTTGATCACCATTTATCATACTAATTCTATGGGAGGCTTAATACAGAGCTTGGAATCCATAGCTTACAAATAGACTCTTGGAGGCGAGCCCATTTGTAAGATGGGCACTGACTGTACATGAGAGAATTCAGATCACTGTGTGGGCTGGGAGGGAAATGCCTTCTGTTAACCAGCAATGCCACAATGCCACAGATTTGAACGTTGCACATTTGTTTTGGGTAATCTTCCCTCTAACTGTGAGCAAAGAGCATGATTGAAGTGCTGCTGATTATGTCTAATGTTTATAGATTCCATTCCAGTAGAGCAGAATTCTATGTTCCATCATTCTATCTTAATTCTAAATATGATTCCCATTGTCTCCCTTCTTTAGTCACCCAGCAGCAGAGCAGCAAAGTAATTTTACCTTGCAGTTCAGTAACTTTTAATTGCCTGTTCAGTTTCACTTGATTCTGAGAAAAAAGGAGCTTCTGCCTATGCAGTTGTCATTGCCAGAACCTCAATTGTTAAGTGCTTATATACTAAAGCAGGAAAGAGCTCACATAGTGTTTAGGGAGATAAAGCAGAAAGGAGATCCCACTGTGTTCTACTGTGGTGGTTATGACTGTGTATATTCATGTGTTGTTCTAATGATTCAGATTATCACCTAGAAGAATAAGCACCACACTGATGACCTACAGTTCATACATTATTGACAACACACATTTTCTTACTGATATTTCTTTTCTCTCATCTTACATGGCTTGAAAATCAGAAAAAAAAATATTTCCAAAGCATAATAGGAAGGAGACAGTAGAATCATTCAAGGACGCAGAGATTACCTAGTTCAACAGTCTCATATCAAAAGCAAGAAAATTGGGGCTCAACAGTGTTCAAAAATTTCTGTAAGCCTTCCTAGGACCCAGGCAAGGCCCCCTTGTGAGCATTATGAATACTGTTTAGATTCCTCTGACCTTTGTATTTGTTTTCATCCCAAAGGTCAATATAAAGAGCTAAGAACATTTTTTTCTTATACTCTCACATTTACAGAGATAACATCCTATACTTTCAATCTGTACTTCAACACAACTAAACAACTGGTAATTTTGGTACAATGCATTTTTAACAAGTAGATTCACACCATCATTGATTTCAACCCATATTTAATTATAGGGAATGAATTTATTCCCTATTGAGGGACAAGAGATTTTTTGAATTTGTGAATGCTAAAAAAATGAGAAGCGACCTGTCAATTTTAATTGTGGGAAGTTATTTCTGATTTAGGATAAGAAAGAAAGGAGAAGGTTAGATAAAATGTTTTCTAGAGATTTTTCAGATTTTTTTCATTTTTTAAAGCAGTAGGACCTTCTTTATTTCTTTTCCCATCCAATCAAAATCATAGAGCCCAAGTGGGAAATAGATGAAAATGTTTATCTTTTTTAAAGCAGGAAAGGTGTCTGCCCAAGCTAGCATTTCTTAGCATTTCTCAGTATTCACTTAAAGAGGAATCTGGCTTCTACCATCAAATATTAAAATCTTAAGATACAGTCTCTAGAACCAGAATTTTTCTGTAGCTTCATTATCACCATGGAAAAGAGAGTTATTTCTTCTCTTTGGGCTTCCCAGATATTTGAAAATGAACAAGCAATGATTTGTAAATTACTTTTGTCCCAATTATACTGATGAAACTACCTATATATTTTCAGGTTCATAGATTTTCCTTGTACAAAAAGCTTGTATAAAAGCGAATGCATAAATCATTTAGAACAGATCTTCATATGACAGCTCCTGGGCAAATCTTATCCCCAGTCTACCTGCCAGGTGGCAAGTGAAGAGGTATAATCAAAGGAGTGTAAAGCATTTGTCTTCAGTGCCTTTTGTTGCTTTTATCCATTAGTCTTCCTGAAGACATTAAGTATACTTGCAACCCTAATGCCTTCTGCAAAAAGAAGGAATGGATACCAATCACTGACAATTGTTGACTTAGTTTGGCTGCTCCTGGACTGAGGTATGTTCATGACCTCAACTGTTAAATAAGGGCACAGTATCTTTGTGAACTTTCTATCTGCTGAAGTACCCAAGTCTTGCTATGTCTGCAACACTACCACAAGGCCAAGGCGTCTAAAAGTTGGTGGCACCCTCAGAATAAATTAACCGCTGGCACCCTCAGAGTAATTTCCATTGAAATAACCTTGGAATCTATAACATCTGGAATAGAAGGAGTATTTAAAAGATACTTGAATTGGCCTTCCTCCCATTTCCATTGGTCTTAACTATCAGAATACACAAGACAATTCTAAATGGGTAACTACTCATTTTAGTCACTTAGAGGAGGGGTATTGCGATCAAGTCAGAATGGTATAACTATGTGCAGTTATAGTGAGAATTGCAGAAACAAGATAGAAGGCAGAAAGGACAGGGTAAAGTAAACAATCAATCCTTTCTTGATTAATGTGCTCCAGTGTAATAATTCTGTATATACTGGCGTTTATACTCTAATTTCTTAGTTCAAGCTCTACTTCAGAAAAAATCTTATTTATAACATTCCAATAAAACTTACCTTTTTCTTAACTTATTTTTGTAACCTTCATTTACCCTTCCATAATGTTATTTTATGCTTTTATTTACTACTTAATATACAGCTCAAGTGTCTCCAGCTACCCATGTTTCTGCCTTCTCTTGCTAAAGCAGTGACTCTCAGAGGAACCTGAGAATTACATCAGAGCTCTGGCATACTCTTACAAGTTGCCTGTACTATTCAGCCTAAGAAACACTAATTCTGACAGAACTTACAAAATATTAAAGAAAAATATAATTTTCTGTCTTCTCATTGAGTTTTGCTTATATATCCTCCTTATGTTTAGTAGGTAATAAATAATTGAGATTATAATAAATTTGTTTGGTTCACTATAGCATAACTATGACATAATCATTTTCTAGGACTGAATGAGGGGAAACATTTGAAAAGGCCTTATGAGACCATCTGCTTGCCCAACACATCTATTTTATCATGTGGGTAGTATAGGAGTCTGGTTTGGGAATTTGGGTTGTACACTCAATAGAATAACCCAAACTGTCTTTCAGAAGGGAAACCTATCAATTGCATTGAAAATGTAATCACTGTCAAAATTTGCCAGACTAAAACTTAGGGCATGTTTGTGTGACCATGTACAAAAAATCTAAAATTACCCATAATTAAACAACAACAAGGAAGATACACTGACTCATAGAATTGCCATCATCATGTTTACATCAACTGTGGACCTTCTTTTCTGGTTTTTCTCTATACTGACCTTGAATACTCTTGTTTAACTTCAATAATGCAATGCCTCATTCAAAGAAATGAACTATGATTCTTAATCTATGTATATTCTATGTTTCTGTATATATTCAGCTACTGCATTACTTCTAGATTTGGGTGGTTAGTTGAATATAAGAGTCTCATGAGCTTTTCTTTCCCAGACTTGCTTCAAATTGTGATCCTCAGATCTCAGTCTCCTGAATAGCGAGAATTATAGACATGAGCCGCTGGAGCTTGGCTATATGTCCTTTTTATTTTCATAATGTGACTTCCTTCCTCATTGAGTTTCTATTTGCATCTTGGGGCATACATATAAACACACTTATTCATTATTTGCGATTGTGGGAATCAATTACATTGGAGTGAAATGATTTTTATATCTGAAGGTGTGGAGATAATTATTTCTCCAGCAACTACTATTTATGTGTAGGGTTTGAAGGCACTGTTTAATCCAAATCCAACAAGCCGTTGGATTTTTTTTGTAGTCTAAGATTCTAATTGCAGTTTGTACCTTCTTTTTAATAAGAAAATCACTTCTTATGTACAAATACAAAAGTTGTATACTGAGAACATAGGTTTTTCTTTTCTATATTCTCATGATTATGACTTTTTTCTCTTACATATTTATTCTTCCCCAGCAGCATGGTGATTCATATCATAGCCTCTGCCCTACTTTTGTGGCTTTAAGTGTTAGTCCACAACTTCCTGCCTGAGTGATCTGTCCAGGCTCAGATTGGTAATGCAGAATTTCTTCAGTTTTTGTCTCATGGGTATGTGGAGTTGTGAGGGAATCAAAGCTTAGGCTTTAAAAATAGAACCCTGTCTTTTGCAGCCCATATCTCTGAGCATTTCAACCAGCATTCTCAGTTCACAAACAGGGACTTTTTTTGGTCATTCGTTTTCTAGGAAGATTTAATCTTTCATGATACATGTGTATTTGTTGATATTTTGTTAAATTGAAAAGAACAGAAGTTCATTGTAATTTGAATAGGCAATCTTTAATACCACTTTTGTTTATTGAGGTGCAAGAAGCTAGTTGATGATCATGATCTTTTTAAAATATGTGCTAATACCCAGGTATATAGAAGACAATGGAATTGCTTTCTTTGGGTTGTGTATTTGTGTTAACATGTAGAAAGTATAATTTCTTGGCTGAGCTCTCAGCTACTTGGGAGACAAAGGTAAGAGGCTAATGGTCCAAGGTCAGCCTAGGCAAAAAACAAAACAAAACAAAAAACTAAAACAAAAATGGCCTGAGGATTTGGCTCCAGTGGTAGAGCACTTGCACAGCATCTACAAGGGACCAAGTTCAAAAGCCTTGTTTTCTTTTTAATATATATATGTATATATATATATATACATATATATATTATTCACTTTTATCTGAGGGTTCTAATGAACACCAAAGCTTTGTCATTGTTTAAGAAGAGAAAGAATTTAGATGATGCAAATTAGAGGCTGAAGCATTTACTTTTTCCTAGTTGGAAAATACTAAGTAAAAAATACCCATTATTCCACCACATGATAATTATAAATAGTCTTACAGGTTTTGTTGTCTTCTATCTATTTTTAGCCCCTTCCTCTGAATCCTTTTTTTCTCCTTCTCTTTAAGCAATTTTTTTGAATATAAATAAATCTAATTATGTAAACAAATGTACATACACAAATTTAATTAAAAAAACAGGAGCATGTGACTCGTAATCCAATTTATATATAGAATTAGGTCGATGGGGCAATAGTATTATATTGATTAATAGTATAGACATAATTTAAAAAGTAATAAATGATATTATAATTTCTTGATTGATGTACAATAAAGATCATTTGAGGACCAAATAGGCTACATCTTGTACATTTGCCTGAGGAGGGCTTCATACTCAAGACATCTTCTGAGCAAACTCACTGAGCAGCTCTGGGCACAGAGAGCACTGCTTCCTTCAAAGGCTCTTTCAGAATGTAGCATAGTAAATGACAATTGTATTTTCCATTTAAAATGTTGCCATTTTCATTTTTTTAATGATAAGGCTTAAAGATCTCGGGTATTCCTTTTACCCACTGGAAAGTAAGCCATTTTAAGTGGCCACCTAGGTTCTTAGAGAAACGAAAGAAGTGGCCAATCAACATCTTTGATTTAGTGATCAGTGAGCAGCTGAGGCTGCTTGAACTGTTACCTAGGGACATCCCAGCATCAGCAAGAGGAAGTAAGTACTTGCCTTTCTTCTTGCACTTCCTATCTGCTTCTGAGACCCCAGGTTAATGCTAACGGCATCCAAACTATTGACTTACTTACATCCAAACTATTTTCTTACTTCCAAAAGAAAAATACTTATGAAATGTTAATTTGTTATTTCTAGCGAATGGGTATTTATTAATATATTCTCTGGCTAAAGCTCAGAGCATCAGGCAATTTCTGTGCTTGAGAAAATGTTAATGGTACTTGAGGAGACATGGTGATTTTTTTGAAGAGAATAATAAAAGTTGGCAAGACAAATACAATGACAGTGGCCTACCAAGACACGCTGGGATAGAAGGTGGACGATGTCTTATTGGCCACTCACCTCTGGAGTCAAAATATTATAACCAGTGGAAGAAAACTGATCACTTAGTTTAAATGAGCTAGAATGCAAGTAAAGAAGATGTGGAAAGCTAACATTAAGGCTGTAGCCCTTCAAATTTCAAAATGCGCCCTGAGCTATTATTAAAATGCAGAACCTCTTTCCTCAAATTTGGAATGGGACTTAGGATTTTCCTGTTTCTTCAAGCTTCCAGGTGATATATAATGCTATGTTAGAGTACTACATACTATGTTTGAGTACTAATAACATAGATCACTTGAAAAGCAGGACAAAAAAGAGCAAAGACAAAAGCATCACCATTTACCCAAAGGAAATATCAATAATCCAAATCTTGAAATCTACCAGGTACTACAGGATTAAAAAACAAATGATGGAGGTCAACTCCTGCATGGCAGGAAATTAATTAGCCATTTACTTGCCTTGATTGATATTTTCTTTCAAACTTTTCATTCTTGAAGGTAATTTGGGGAGTCTCAATTTTCTTTTTATGCTTCTCCTGAACCAGAACATCAAATGACACTTGTTATCCACTTATATCCAAAGTAATATTTAAATCTGGACATTAAGGGTAAATCTTAAGCTGATTCATAAAAATTCAGTAGTAAAGGTAATCTAAACTCAAGCCAGAATTTATTCTCTAATTTGAAACAGGAAGCTTCAATGAGGACAAAACACTGACCCCAGTAGCAAGTTCAGAATTTTCATTGGTTTCCTAAATTCACCAGAGCAAGCTTTTAAAATAATTTACATATACACCCTCTAAAGTTGCCAACGTACTGATCTTTATTTCATCTGCATGCAATCCCTAGACTTCTAGCCCTAAAAAAGAGGGTTCAGGCTAGGAGCAGACATTCCCTGAGGTTCCTTTTAACCATGTATATATAGACAGAGATCTGTTTGGAAGGAGAGGGACTGCACTGTGCAGTTTGACGTTTCTCTCCAGAGGTCTTGGGCAGCAGTGTAACGTGATCTTGCAGGGGCTTTGGAGGAGGCTAATTTGAGCAAGTGCAATTAATAATTATTTCTGGGGAGGCAGCTGGCCAAGGTCCCATGGTGGCATCAGAGGAAGCAAGAAAATTAGTCTAGACGATGGCAGGGTGGTTTCTCTGCCTTTCTTGGCAATGCAGCCTGATTTTCTGAATAACTTAAAGTGTGTCGAATGTGGGGGGTGCTATAGGAAATCAGGCTAGAATTTCAGACATAGGAAGAACTTGTCACAGGTGAGGATTTACTACATACCAAAGGGAAAAATAATTCCTCGTACACTGCTGTAGGATTTCATTCTGAACTAGCTCCAGATGTGTCAAATGGAACTAAGTGGACATTTTGTCCCAAATCTCAAATCTAAACTTGAAGAAATGGAGGATCTCACATTTAGGTAGTGGTAGAGGTGCCAATGGAAGCTAGAACTTCTGATTTCCCAGTTTGGAGAATTATCCTGACTTAGTAAGAAAAGTGATCTGTTTTCATATTCTGCAGATTTGAGTTTCAAATGGTTATTATGTTTAGGCTAGATAAATTACTGTCACCTGTCCTCATAAATAGTAAAATAAAATGCATCAAATAAATCATGAGAAAAGTTCTTACATTAAATATTCATCTTGTTTAGATGTCACCTACTTATGGAATAGAGAGTAGAACAGTGGTAACAAGGGACAAGGAAGCATAAGAATTGGGGAGATATTGGTCAAATGATCCAAAGGTGCAATTATGGAGGAAGAATAAGTCTATGGGTCTAATTGCAACAGGATGACTGCAGTTGGTAATATATGTTATATTGTAAGTTTGCTAGACAAGTAGGTTTCAGGTACTCTTAATTCTCACACAGAAATAATTACAGTACAAGGGGAGATAGATAAGTTAACTTGCTTGACTGTAGCAATCACTTCATTATTTATACATACATTAAAGTATCATGTTGGCTGGATGCTGGTAGCTCATGCCTATAATACTAGCTAACTCAGGAGGCTGAGATCTGAGGTTTGAGATTCAAAGCCAGCCTGAATAGAAAAGTCCATAAGACTCTTGCTTCCAATAAATAAACAAAAACTTGAAAGTAAAAGTGTGGCTTAAGGGGTAGAGGATTGGTCCTGGTCTTGAGTTTAAAAAGAAAAGCTAAGGGACAGTACTGAGATCTTAAGTTCGAGCCCGTTACTGGCATCTCACCCTACCTACTCATTCTCTCACACACAGAACCATAACCGTCATTCAATATATACAATTAAAAACAGATTCCCAACTTAAATAGAGTATTGTAAAACTCCATAAATAAAATTGTTTCATCTCAGTTTTGAAAGTTTTATCATTAATTATCACTTATTACCTTATTTTATCTAGTGTCCTCCCAATATTTTCAGAGATTTGTATATAAATCGAGATACTTGATAAGGGGAACCTTGGAAAATCTTCAGCTATTCCAATGGATCATGGTTTAGATGAAGTGGTTATTAAAGCATCTAACAATCAACAGGCCTCAAGAAAATAATTGTCTGGTGATGTTTTTATACAACATGCTTCTAGTCCATCGAGCCTAATCCTCAGACTTTTAGGGATATCCAGAATTAACAATTAAATCTACTACCATTTATTTATGACATTTTTATAATAGATGACTGCATGTATATAACTAATTAGGAATTACTATTCTATGAGCTTTTCATGCTTTTTTTCTAATTAAATTGCTTTTGAGTCTTTAGAGCTGATCACAAGTAGAGATAGATAGGATACCACAGTCAGGAATGAAGCTGTTTCTTCCTACCTGATTAATTATGTAATGATGATAAATCAAAAACTAAATAAAAGGAAGAGAAAGGATGCATGCATTAGGGATGACAGTACCTCTGTCTTTTCATGCATATATTATCTAATGACTCCAGAAATGCTATGTGTTATTCAGGAAGCTGTAAGTGCTATTTATTAAAAAGACACACAATAACATAACAGCAAGAAAAAAAAGCCACTTAGCTCGCAATCCTTCCTTCTGTTTAGTAGTCCCTCTAACCCAACCAGTCTCTGTGTTTTGTTTTGTTTTTTTTTAATATCAGAATTAAAAGAAACAAAACCTTTTTTTTCTCTCCATTTTAGCTGACGTGTGGGAGGCAGGGCACAAAGAGTGCACCAATTCTGAGTTTGTGCTAATATAATCAGTGACTTGATTTGTATTAAAAAATGTAAATGTTTCTTTGAAATCTGACTTGGCCTTTGAAAAGGAAAAGTACTTACTGAAAAATCTGCATTGACAGAACAAATCCTACTTGCAAAGTAGATACTGATGTTGTTGGCTTGAGTAGGTCTCATGTCAGCTGTGAAATTCATAATCTTTTATCCATAAAATAGCTTCTCCTCTGAATGACAAAATTATTTTTGAGTTGAGTATTTGCTAGATATAAAGACAAAAGGATCAGTGCACACACCTGAGCACCAGCTTCGGGCTGGATTGTGAAAGGGATAATGGTTTTCACAGGGGTCACAGATGCTGTTATTCTGCACCCATCAATGTGAATGTTGTTTTAATAAGTCAGATGTCATTATTTCAATAGTAAAAGTCCAATGACATAGTGACTGTAGAACAGTCCCAGACTACTTAGTGAATTTGCTGGTGTTGGGCTGTTCATATTGTAAGAAGTAATTTCTTTTAGAATGTCCCACTTCCATTTGCTTAAAGTCCCAATAGATTAAATTTGTAATTCCGTGTTTAATTATCTTGTAAAACCCAGCTCTGTGGGCTACTTCCTATTGAGTATTTGACATGATTTTAAAGTGCCTATTATTCTTCCATAACCTAGCAAGTACTTCTCTTTTATCTTATTTTAGATAACAAAAGCAAAAGGCAATACATTGGGTGGGGGCAATTCATCCAAGAAAAATCAAGACAGGACCAATTTGACCATGAAAGAAGGAAAAAGTTACTTTATGTGTCCATTCTTGCATGGAAGGAACAGAAGATGGATGGACAATTTTCTTCCTTTTTTAAAAGCTCCCAAGGGCAATAATATTGGGTACTGATTCAGAGAACTTGCTTTGTCTTATGTGTCCAGAAACAAAGAAAATTTGGGCTTTGCAAAGCATAGGGTTTGATAAAAATACTGAGAAAAGCAAACAACAAATAAAGCTTTTCCATAAATTGTAATATATACCTTTTAACAACCAAATTGGCATTTGATATAAACTAACATTGTAATAAAGGATATTATGGACAATTTATTTAATATTCAAGTTTTATAAGTTATAGACCTGAGATTGATATTTGAATGCTAGATCTAACAAATTATAACTTTTCCTTTTTCTGTTATGTATTTATCATATTATTGAATGTTAAATCTAGCTATCAAGTTATCATTGATGCTACATGAACAGAATAAAAGTAGGTTACAACATGTAATAGCTAATTGAGCTTTAGAGCTCTGAATCTTTAATACATGTATGTACACTGAGTTTTCAAAGACATATCAATCATATTTTAATTTATCTTTTTTAAATCTTTATAAAAGAGATATATTTAAATAAAAGTTGAAAAAAGTTGATAGTTCTCTAGCTCAGCTCTGTATCTTAAAAAGAATCAACCCCCTTAGTCTTTAAAATCATATTTAACAGACTTGTTTTCTGTAGTGGTTATAGGCACATAATTAAATTTTATGTTCTAAACCTCTCGATACAATCAGATTGATGAATTGTTTTATATTAATACCAGAATGGAGATATGTTTTACATCCATTGAACACTGTGATAGGTACTTCTCCTTTCAAGAACCTGACTTTGAATTCATTCTGAAGCTCACAAGTCACTGATAAAAAAAAATGGAGGGGGGACTTAGAGAGGTACAGAAAATAGACTTTAATTAATAGGATCTGCTTCTATAGCTCTGTAAAATTGCTTTCCTCTGGGGTCCAAGTAGAAAGGAGGGACATTTTTGTTTATATCTTACACAGCTGCAAAGAGTGAAGAAGTCCCTGAACACCGATGCTGAAAATGGCTTTGTTGGCTCCCAGGGACTTGTGACTCATTGTGCATAGAGAGAAGGAGCATTATCTCTACTATCTCATTACACATACTACCTGTTAACCTTGATTTTTAAAAAATATTTTTTTCTGCCACTTAATCAAAGGTAGTTTAAATCTCCAGAGGAACTAGGACATTTTTCAGTCCTTTTGCCTTTTTTGAAAGTTTGTTTAATGGACCAATTTGTGTTATTGAATTCTACTGAAAAGTGGCTTAATGTGCTGTTTTCAGGAATCTGGAGTTTATCTCTCTAGAGTTTGCCTGACAATTTATTTCAGTGTATCAGGTCAAAAGAAAAAAAACCTTTCTGTTTCAAATAGGTAACAGGGAAACATGTTTTTCAGTTTCCATAATTGTGATGAACCAACTTTACTAAAATGCGTGTCTTTTTTTTTAAGGCTGAATTGTAATAGATTTACAGTAGTAAATCTTGTGATCAAGATTACAGTAGTAATCTTGTAATCAAGACTTTTGGCTAATTGGGGTAAGTTATATATATATATATATTTACATCATTTTTATAATCTATAAAATGCTATTTGATCTGAAGCTGTATAGGCAAAATCGTCTTAGATTATAATTCTTGATGAACATATTTACAACAGAAGACATTGCTGGGGTTTGCTTGGGAGTATCACGTTCTACAAACACAGAAAAGAGATTGAAAATTCTCATTCAATAGTCGTGTTTGATGTACTGCAATAGAATATTTAATAGAATTGTAAGTTAAGAAATGGCAATAATTCTAAATTCTATAGAATTCTAAATTCTATAAATTCTAAATTTTATAGAAATAATCTACAGGTTTGTAGTCTCCAACTTAGTGAGTTTTAAGAACAAAAAGCAGGATATCCTTCGATAAACCAGCATAATACAATTTTTATGATGTAATCTTAATTATCAAAAGCTTTAATCGCATATACTAAAAGGTACATGAAAGACTTACAGACAATTGCTATAAAAGTAAGAATGTTGAGGACTTACTTCTGAAGTGCTGTTGTTCCAAGAGATAATCAGTTATGGTATTATGATAGATGCATCCTGATTAATGAATGATAATGATCTAGGTTAGCAATATAGAACAGAAGGCTGAATAAGAAAACTGCTTTTTAAAAGCAGTTAAAAACCTATTGTTGGGGTTCTTGTGCTATCTTAAGTACTTAATGCTTCAGTGAAAAGTGTATTCTTTTTTATTTATTTATTTTTATTGTGAAAATACCATACAGAGGAGTTACAATTACATGGGCGAGATAATGAGTGCATTTCTTATCAAGCATTGTAGCCTCCTCCTTTGTTTCCCCTCCCCTCCCTTCCCATCCTCCCCCTGCCCCACCCTCCGAAAAGTGTATTCTTGAAAGACATTTTTCAGCCAAGTTTTGGGTGCTCATGGGTGCAGAAACAGGGTATTTTTTTGAGAGGAATGTCTATTAAAACATACCAGTTTCATCTAATAGCTTTAGATTAATATTAACACAATTCCTGGATTTGTAATCACTTGCTAAATTGAAAAATGGAGGCTACAACTCATATTAACAGAGTTGGTCTTAGCAATTATCAGTCAAGACATTCTTGAATTTTGGTGAGGTGGGTATTGTAAGCTCTGTCAATGAAGATGATTGACAAAAATTGTGCCTGAATCCACCAGATTCCATTATGCATTCATTTGTTATTCAGTATTCCTTAAATAAAAAGGCCTAATTGTTTTTGGTTCATTTTGAAACTGTAATTAAAGTTATTTAAAGCAAAGAAGCTATCTATTATTGAAAAGTTGAGAAGCTCAATCTCTGCAAAAAAGAATCTGTATGGATTTCTTTGTCACAAAATGCAAAGTACAAATAACAAAAAAACCCCTCAGCATCTTGAAGGTCAAATAAAAATTAAACCACAAAACCACTACATTTTTGGTTTCTCTAGAACTCTGTTCCACTATTGAGAATGTGACTTGTTGGGAATCATACTCAAGAGGTCTGTTGTATGAAGGGCGACAGATACAAACACACATAAACACACACACACACATACATGCACACACACACTGATCTTGAACAGATCTTGCACTTGAAAAAGGCTACACTCATACTTATGGTCATAATTCTTTCACTATCATCAAACAATCCTTGCCCCTTAGTAAGAAAAAGGCTAAGAGTATACAAAATAAATAGCCAGGGTACAGTCTTTACTTGAGTCTTCCTGTTTCACTTACGTGTCCTTAGCTATTGTCTAGCTCTCTTGAATTACCAGAGAATGTCTTTGCTGCAGAAATAGTTGACATGACCCAAGGTATTTTGAGAAACCCGAGGATTGACTATATAAATGGTCCCAAGATTCAGAGTGTCTTATAGAACTTTGCTTACCATTGAAACTGATCTCTTTTCCTTTGAAGAAGAGAAAAATCAGCAATTGCTTCAACAATCCCGTCTTTGTTGAGACAATTGTTTCAACAAACCCATCTTGATTATATATATAAATGCTTAAACAATTTTAAAAGGACAACACAGTAATCTACACATATACACAAACATTTATGTGTGTGTGTGTGTGTGTGTGTGTACCAGTACTTATATTTGAACTCAGGCCCTAAGGCTTGCTTGGCTTGATTGTTCAGCTGGAATTCTACCACTTGAGCCACACCCCTAGCCCTAAGGTATTTTTTGCTTTTGGGAGAGTAGAACATGAACTCAGTATCTCTTGCTTTATGCTTATTGTCAGGCACCCTTCCAACTGAGTCATGCCTCTAACCCCCAGCCCTAAGAATTTTTAAGTGTATATAATTTTGAACATGGTTGCTGAACAATATGAATCCAGGAACCCAATTTCCTGGATTCAAACCCAAGATCAACAATTTGACATTTCAGAACCTGAAGACAAATAATAGCAAGTTATGTTTTAAATTATTGAGTTAATATGTTGATAATAATAGTTCATTAATCTATGAATTGGGTCCATAAACATTATACAAGAGAAAACATATGCCTTGCTTATGGGAAATATTATAGTATGTTTCTACATCACTATAGGTTCTGCTGCAGAGGAATGAGGTTGAAATTTGGTCTTCTGTAATTACCTGAATATTTCTTTCAGTTCTGTTACTTCTGTTCTCTCTTCCCTGGGTACTAATTTCAAAAGGCTTAGATTGGTCCATAAAAGATTAATGGATTATACACTGTTGGCTGCAGGAAACAAAGTTTAGTTAAACTCACTGTTTCAAAAGGACTGGAACAGAGATCAGGTTTTGTTGGACTACTTATTGATATGAATATTTGATGGTACTGGGGTATGAACACTGGCCTCACATTTTTAATTATTCTGTCATATGAATATATAGGCTTACAACATGTCTTCAACATTTTATTAAAAAGGGCATGATTTTAATAATGAGAAATTCAAATCAAAATAAGGGCTTGTTATTCACAATGGATTCTTAATATATATTTGTTATGATCCATGTATTTAAATTACAGTAGAATAAAGATGAGCTACTAAATGGAAACTATGGTGGAAACAAAATGTTCAGACTTACTAAATTTATATTATCTAAGAGGAAGAAAAATAAACATTTTTCCAATAATAAATTTAGAAGTCAAATTTATTCCTATCATTGGACAATGACTAGGATAATTTATTTAGCGAGTAAATGCAAACTGCAAAAAAATCTTTTGGAGAGGACTGACTGCAGATACGGAATAAATGTATTCTTAATGTATTATCATTAGAGCTAATAGAGAGAGATGCCACATCTCAAGCTGTGGAAACTTAGAGCTCCTGCCACATATAGCTTTCCTACTTTGGAAACATATTGGAAAAAAAGAGAGAATTGCAATTGTATAAAGACCAAATTGTGAAATCTTCCATATATAAAAAATAAATCCATAAATAAGCTATTTCCTGAAAGTGTCTGTGTGATTATGTAGCCCAATTCCCCAAAGTGCTGGTTCAGGGTCAGATCAATTTTGAACATAATGAAAGGATGGCATTTTCTTCTGCATTATGCCAATATCTTTTGAAAATTTCATATCTGCAGAAGACAGGATCATTACATTTGGAAAGTGGACAAGCTACCCGTAGAGAGCCTGTATTATCTGAAATAAATGTTCATTTCAAAAGGAACGTTTGAGTGACTAGTGTTAGCAGCAGAGATACCTCTTAATCATAAAAAAAATCAGCTTTAAGAACCACCCATGAGGGAAAGAATATATTCCCAGACAACTAAGTTACATCCATTTTACAAACAGGACACATAGAATAAGTCATTGTGAGTAGATTATGTAACAAATGATTAAAGCTCTATTCTTAGCAGAAATTTCAGAAGCCAGATATGAGGGACCATTCAATAAATATTATGGAGCATAGAACTTTCTTTGGGGAAGGAACTCACGGGTGCATCAAATATATTTCCTAGTTTCTGTGGAACTTTTAAGTGGATGATTTTAACTTTACCTATACACAAATTCATAAATTCAGACACATGCTGCCAAAATCAGACTGGAATCTTGAATACTTGCTTGTATTTAAGTAATTTTCCTGACATTGCTCAATCTGTTTAAATGTTCCAACACCTGAAAAATATAGGACATCAAATCAAAGCACCTTAACCTGAAGAGTAATGTTTACAAAAGTCAAGAAGAAAATGTTGTGTCTAAATCTTCAGCTATTTATATTTACATTCCTTTTGTGTTACTTTTTTATTCTTTCTCTCATTGAAAAAATATGTGCCTTGAAAAAACTTAATGGGCAGTGGTGAAGATATTGAGACCCACAAGAAATGGGAAACAAAAAAAAGAGGAATTTATTTCAATCTTCATTGCAATTCTTTGACACTTAGGCAGTAACGAAATTTCATCCTTGAATGAATTGCCATTTTAATCACCCCCTTTTATTAATTCCAGTATTAATGCTAAATTAGGTTAATTAGGAAAGGCTAAGTGCTTGAGATATGCTAATCAAACTAAGGGGAAATTAAGGAGGTTACTAACCCTAAACCATGTGGGACTATTTGATTCCCAGTATATCACAAGTGTCTGATTTTCCATCTCACCCTTTATTTAGTTCATTACTTTTGTGACTATATATAGTTGAACTCCTACTCATCCTTCAAGACCCATTTTATACTTTTTTTATTTGAACTGTTCTTTAACCCTCTAAGAAAAAAATTAATTTTCTGTAATGTTACAATTTCACTTTAGAGTTTTAACTATTTTGATTATTTATGATCAGTTATTCCATAGATTAGTTGCATAGTGATTAAAATATCTGAAAATGTTTTTCTCTTTTTTATAATTATTTTTAAAATTTCCACATAGCCATGGCACATATTTATGGGGTGCAATGTGACATCTCAATGTAAGCATACAATGAATAATGATCACATTAGTGTAACTTACAAGCTATTACTTCAGACATCTTCTCTTGATCTCCTTTCCTATAGTACCTCACACATACTAAGCAGTTACTATCTTCCTCATGTTAATTTTGTACAAATAACACGTTCTTATGATGAGAATTAGTTTTCATGTTTATAAAATAGAGGCAATAACATAGAGAGAGTAGTGCTATAAAAAAGACTATTATAAGTATCAATTGTTAGTTGTTGTTTTTGTTGTTGTTATTGTTGATCGTGGGACTTGAACTCTGGGCCTGAACGCTGTCCCTCAGCTCTCTTCAGCTCAAGGCTAGCGCTCTACCACTTGAGCTACAGGGCCACTTCCCATTTTCTGGTGGTTTATTAAAGAGCTTCACGGACTTTCCTGCCTGGGCTGGCTTTGAATTGCAATCCTCAGATCTCAGCCTCCTTAGTAGCTAGGATTACAGGTGTGAGCCACAGACGTCCGGCCGATTGTTAGTTCTTATTTGTATTCATGGCCAAACTGACAGCTTAGATCTTTTCCTTGATGCTTCATCAGTTATTCATCACCACTTCATGGCGACTGCATGAAGTTGTAACTTTTGTAATCCATGCTTTACTCATTTGTTCTCTCAACTTCCTTTGTATAGAAAATCCAAAACCTTAGAACAACCTGTCTGACTAGGGGGGTGGCTCTGTAATTGAATGTAATCTAGCCATAACTTACATAGAATTATTGCATGTTCAGTAGGCATGAAACCTAAGCATTCTATTCATCTTCATAGAGTTATCACCCTATGAACACAGTCTGCCTACGAATGCTGTGCCCACTAGAAAATTCATCCTGTAGTCCCTTCATCTGGAGAGACATAGCTTTTAAAACATATTCTACATTGTGCATATGTGAGTAATTAAGACAAATTTTAAAGGTTCATTTCTATTGAAATAACTTCAAGGTGACTTCCAGTCAAATTTCTGTGATGAACTAGTAAAGCTTTTACAAGCAAGTGGTGACTTGTCCTCTCTCCCTGTTGTTTTCCAGTGCAATAAAAATTTTAAGATTGGTTCAATTTTATGAAGTGGCTGGCATTGCAGTTTTGTGAGAAATTCCCTTCTGCCTACTGACTTACTCGTTCTTCAGAGAGTGATTCTTTGTCTTCATTGAAATTTCCAGTTATTTTTGTCAGATTGCTTTACAAGTCAGTCAGTTTGCAAATATCCCAAAAGACTGCTTTGGAATTTGGTAAATTAAGCAATGAGAGACCAAAGCAAATTCTGCACCTACACTGGTGAAAGTTGTTTCATAGAACAGGATGGAATTAAATAATATTAGAGGGCAAATTCAAATATATTTTATTACACATATTCTTCTTTAGTTAATGTAATTGTGGTGGTAAACAGACTTCCCTTCCCAAAATAGAAATATTGAGGAAAAAACCCTACTTCCTCTTTAACATTACTTTGTAAAGTTGAGTACCAAAAACATTTTAAAATTTAAGCAATATTGACTAATGAGCCTTCATTATTAATAAATTCACCTTGAGTCATATTTGTAGGAGACTGGAGGTGGAATTTTATTACTTTAAATCAAGCTCCTTATAATCCACTTATGAAGAGATGACTATTTAAGTGAAAAGTATTTGTTCAAAGTTTATTGAAAATTAAGAGTTTCTAATCCTCACAATAATGGGGGATGGGAGAAAGACACAAAACAGAAATCAAGAAATAAATACAAGAAGACAATCGGAATGAGAAAGAGGAGAAATAGCCACGATTCTTTCTCTTTATATACAGCATAGAGATAAGATGCTTCCAGTCGTTAAGATTTTAAAATCTCAATTTTTAGAAATCCATAGCCATGGCTGGGTCAAGCAGTCACTTGTAAAAATCCACTCTTCTTCCCTCATTTTTTAGAGTCTTGCTCTTTATTGTTATACCTCTTGCTAATGTAAAAGTTTTACCCAGGCAGTCTGAAGTTTCAAACTTTCTTAGAAGAATTTGGTATATTAATAATAAGATTCTGAAAATGAAATGGATTCAGGAATCTAGTACCTTTTCTTTAGTGATAAGCAATGATGTTTCATTAGTCCTTAGATCCCAATACAACTTATATATCAGCCATTTGGATTATCTGGTTCCGTCAAGGCAGGAATTACCTTAACCTTTAGGTTTAATGCAGACATCATTTCTTCCCCCTAGGTCTTTCCTAAACTCTATCTCTTTCTACCACATGCTGAAACAGAGGTACCCCTTAATTGCTTTCTTGATGATCACTTAGACATCTTTGTCCTTCATAATGAGTTTTACAAGATCAAACTGTAGCTTATCCAACTTATCCTTAGTTCTTAGCATGTAATAACTATTTATTTAATGAATATATGAATAGCAAAATCACTATTTTCATATTATACCTGAATATGAAACATTAAAAATATACAAAATTGTTCTCCATTGCTGTTTAAATACACTGTAAATAGTGCTAGTTATTATGTAAACCTTGTGAATACCCTGAGCCTTTCCTAGAAAATTATATTTACTACAGAGATAACTAGCTAGTGATTTAGACAGCCATGTCTTCCTGTGAAATATTATAAAATAATTTATTTTGCTCTTATTTTCTTTTACACTCTAAAGCTACACATTTAATGGATGTGGCTAAAAAGTCATAAACTGCTTTATGAGAAAGCTTATCAGAGGCACCAAATGAGTTTTGTCCTTGTAGGAATTCACCTGTGGTACCATCCACTGGCTGCACCAGATACTCATGCAGGGTTAAATTTCTCTGTTCCCGAAGTCAGAGGCAAGATCTGAAATAAGTGAGGAATTAGTTCATTTCCTATGAACACGGTCTTGTGCAAGTCACAAAGAAGAGTCCCATTTGGGTTACTAGAATAAATAGTAATATAAGAAAATATGGGAAGCCTTACTAGGAGTCATACAGCCAAGCATCCTAAAATGTTACAGCATGACCAGACTATTTTGATGCTGTTGAGAATCTTGTGCATTCATCATTTTATCATCTCCCTCCACACTGGGGAGCATATCACTCAGTGGCTCATCTCTCTGATTTTATTGATTTCTGAGAGTATACTTTCAATAACCTGTTTTTATTTCTTTCTACTGACCTCTCATTTCCCAGATCTCTTTCTCCATTTCTTCTTTACTTAAACCCATGTCATATGCCCTAAGAGAAATTCTACTTTGAGTCATTGCAGAGAATACAATCAGATGGAGATACTTGGTTACACTGTTTCATAGATCCTTGCCTTCCTGTGTATTTCCTGGAAGGTCCTGTCTGCTGTGGTAAAACTTGGGCAGAGTAGCATGACATGGGCCCATATAATCTCTGTAGTCAGAGACTTCAAAATGGTCTCTGAATATGCAAGCTTCTTTTGATGAGCAGTATACACAGATTTATGTATAAACTGTATATGATATAGTATCTATGTACATATCTATATATGATATAATTTGTGTTGTTGCTTGGGCATCTGGTTTGGAATTGATCAGGAAGAGGGAGGAGGCGCAACCAGATGGAAACAACCAGATGTCAAGCACAGTCCAGAGCAAGAGTCCAGATGTAGGAGCATGAGACAGGCTTGGGGAGGGAGAAAAATCTCATGGCTATCCAGAAAGGCAGAAAGATTTGAAAAATAACTGTAGAAACAAACATATGTAGGATATGCTCCCTTATAGGCACAGGTATTAGATAGATGTAAAGGCATCTTCAGTTAATTTTCTTTTAAGTTGTCTTAGCCTTACTTTATATCCAGTCAGTTCTGATTCATTTCACTAATATTTATTGAGGTCACCTTCAATTCCAGGAAATGTGCTTTTCTGGTTTTTTTTCTTCCCACTGACTGTAGTTCTGAATGATTTAAGATAAAATATGAATTGAATTCAAGTTTAATGGATCAAGATTTGACATCACTGAAACTATTTAACAGATATTCAAAAGAGAGTTTCAGAAGACAGCGTCAAAGATGCACGGCAAGTGTTTTAAGCAGTGGCAGATTCTTTGGGGCACATTTCAAAGTGATTGCTTTGAAGGGAACAGCAGTCATGTTGATCTATAAGTTCTGTAAGTAGGAAGAAAAATCTGTCATATTACTTTTTACCGATATATTTCATTGGTCCCAGAGCCCTTGCATGCCTTTCTTAAGTGGAGAGTAGATCTGCTTGAAGAAATGGTCCGCTTTGTCCGTTGGCTAGAGAGGGGATGACCCACACCCTTCTAATTGATAGCAGAATATTCTGGAACCTCAAAAAAGATGAAAATAACCAATAATCCTTTCAAACAGGGATCTACAACCTTTTTCTACAAAGGCACACATTGTAGGCCTTTGGGCTTCAAGTCTATGTTAGAATAGCTCATCTCTGCCAGAGCATTGCTTAACCCCACCTCTGACAGTGCATAGGTGAATTGGCATGGTCACTTTCCAACAGCTTTATTTTGTTTATTGGAACTACTATTTCAACTTCCTGTAGATCTCGTGTGTCACTAGATTCTATTCTTGCTTTGATTCCTCACCATTTAAAACTATAGAAACATTTTTCACTCACTAGCAGTAAAAAAAAAAAAAGGGTGGTAATAGGGTTTTTGTTTGACTTTGATTTTTCAACCCTTTGTAAAGGAATAAAGTAGCACCTACTTCTCTCAGGTCAAAGGCTAGAAGCTAGGATGGGTGTCGTGATGGGGCAGCTTCCAGGAGACACACTGTTGGGTGAGTGATCTGCCATTTTTGTGTAAAGCACTTAAGGAGTGCTATTAAGGTTTAATAAGCTGGCTGTGGAGTTGTAATGTTGTGCCTTGAGCTACCATGAAAATTCTTACTCAAGTCCTCGTAAATACCAATAGCTCTCTCATCTGGAGAAAGCAGAGTACTATAATTTATTGCGTCTCCAGCTTAAGTTCCTGGACACACCAACTTACACCTGCTCTTTTCAATAAAAGCCAGTTTGTATTTGTTTAGAGGCTCTTCCCTTATGGGACAAATATCAGAACAATCAGTCTGAGCGAGCAGAACACTTAGCTCTTGAAGATTCAAAGCAGGCCTCAGGCGTGGTTATGTTTCTCCTAGTGGCTCTTGGGAGATATTCTGTTCAGGGGTACCTGAATCTCAGGGATGAATGGAGTGAGCATATGAGTTACCAAAGTGCTGGGCTCATCTGGCCACGTTGGCCTCCATCTGCTGCCAAGTATGGCCCAAATGTCCTCTGATACATTGTATAGATAGACTGGATATCAAGGACATAATCTTACATCAAAATCTTTCCTTGCTACAAAATAGTTCTGCATTTTTCATTTTGGTACTTGAAGGAAGAAGAATGATTTAATACAAGCATGTGTCTGGGAAAGGAAGATAAAGAGGAACTGGGTTATCTCTTGAAATTGTTTAGTTTCTGGGAGTGGGAAAGCACCTGAACTAATGTTTCCTGACATCAGATTTTTTTCTCTATAATTCAGAGTCATTTTTCCTCCAACTTTGTTCATTCAGCTCTGGAAATGAAATGGAAAAAAAAAAAAAGAACTCTTCCCCTCCTACAGTATGCTTACACCGCATGATTACACTGGAGGCCTTTTCTTTTCCAACTGTCTTTCTAGGAATAGAAATAGGCTGGGGACACATGCTCACATTACCTCCACATCTGACTGGTGCCAGCAAATGGGCCCTAAGATCCAATGCAGCACTGCTAAAGGTTCCGTACCAACCTCATCTGAAGAGAGCTGTCATTAGTCAGTTAGCTGTCAGGTGCACATAGCCAAGTACCTGCTAGAAGCGTGCCATTCATTTCTTGGCCCTATTCTTTCTCCAAAGGAGATTTGATTTTTACAGTGCTGTTCATTTCTTTAAAATTGAATTCCCTTTCTGTTTTGGTCTAAACCAGTATTCCTAACTCCAAAGAAACCCAAAGCACGATATCATCAGGAATGCACACCACAGCCTCCTTGGTTGCGTTTTGCTCGATGATGGGGTGTGAATGCTTTCCTCCTTTCCTCCTTTGTGGGACCATCTTGCTCTGATGGGCGGAAAACCAAGGAAATTGTCACTGCCTTTTCACTTTCTCCTAAACTTGGATTTTTAAACATCAGCTTTTAATACAAAGTGATATTCAAATTGGACAAAAAGCCTTGCACTTGCTAGGCAGGTACTCTCCTACTTGACCTAGTCCCTCAGCCCTGAACACAACAAATTTATTACACTTGTTACTTACATCAAAAATTGCCTGTGTTTTGTGTGTGTATGTGTGTGTGTGTGTGGTGTGTTTTGTGTGTGTGTGTGTGTGTGTGTGTGTGGTGTGTGTGTATGTGCGCGCGAGCATGCACGTGTGCGCATGCTACTACTGGGGATTGAACTCAAGGCTTTGTACCCTCGCTTGACTTTTCACTTAAGGCTGGTGCTGTATAATTTGTACCATACTTCCACTTCTGGCTTTTTGCTGGTTAATTGGAATATGAATCTCATGGATATATCTGTTGGGGCTAGCCTTGGACTGCGATCTTCAGATCTCAGACTCCTGGGTAGCTATGATTATAGGTGTGAGTCACCAGTATCCAGAATCCATGCCTTAAAAGAAAAAGATATTTGGCAGGAAATGAAACATTCCTCCTCTCTTGTTGCATATAGAACAACCTATGCCAAACAAATTTTGGAGAAAGTGTTGATTAAATGAAATGATTAACTGTTCTATGAATCTTTTTAGGGTTGGAATGAGGGACAGAAGTGCTACTCTGTTTTCACTAACTATCTTGCATGAATGAGTTGTGCCTGGTGATTTTCCTTTCTTGGTTCTAAATAAGAACTTGTAGAATTTGTGCTATTCAAATATATGTGCATAGTAGGGAAATACCTGCTATTGCTTATTAAGAACAAACCAGAAAACCATTTTCTCACTATTGTATTTAATTATCATACTTAACCAGTTTCCACTTTCACTTAAAAATTAATTTTTAATTGTTTTTTTTATCATGTAAGTGCTAATAATAACCAAGTTGGTTCAGGAAATGCTGCCATTTGAGGTTTAGAATTCTGAACAGTACCCTTTTCTTTGTAAGAAATCAATACACTAGCCATATCTAATTATGGAATATATTGATACCATGTTTCCTTTCTGTGTACTAGATGAAGGTGTCTTAATCCTGCTTTATATCAAATGCAGTATAGCGTTATATGTTTTATAAATAAGCAATTTACCTACACAGCCATTGTAAATTGTACACATCTATTTGTATTTCACACACTTGTGTCAAATATTTCTTAATTTAAGGTCTTGATAAATGAGTCCTACCATGAGAACTTTGTAGCTAGTATGAAATTACATTTAGCATTTGAGTGAAATGACATTTAGTTTGTGTAGAAGCCAAACACTGAGGAGCTTTAGTAAATACATCAGTTTTTTTTTTCTAATAAGCTATCTTTTATCAGCCTAGGTTTGGACCACACATTCACATACAAAGACAGAGAAGAAGTAAACATTCCTGTGGAAGGGGCAGCATGCAATTGTCCTATAGGAGAATTTTATAATGAAAGAGGAAAATAAGCATCCAGTTTCAGACATCATGGTTGCATTGTGAACAGCTGTTAGCTCTTCTAATAAATTATAATAGGTGAGGTGTAATACTTCAACCTATTTTCATGACTCATTTTTGGCTTTGAATCTTAATCTTATTGAGCTCTGGTGATTTATAAAGTTATATATATGTAAGTATCTATATAATTTTTATCTTAGCAACTTACTCTACTTACATTTTAATCTCCTTCAGTTTCACATTTCCACAAACAAACTCCCATTCCTGTTTCTCCTCTACATTCCTTACCTTGAAACATGAGCTCACCACCTGGCCACCAAAGCCAGATACTTGGAAGTCATCTTAGATTTCTCCTCTGTCTTATAGTTAATCAACTGCCATGTGCTTTCTATCTCTCTTCTTCTTCATTCTTCTTTAACCAGAAGTGTTGTAATTCAGAGATCTATCACTTCTAAATATAATAAGCACAATTATTTCTTTAGAAGCTGTTTAATTGTCTAATATTATGCCATTTAAAAATCACCCTTTGTCTTCATCCCAGATTTTTTTCAGTCTAGGCCCCAGTGACATTTTGTTTTGGGTAATTCTCTAATGTTAAATCTTGTCTTTTTTACTGTAGAATGTATAGCCCCATCCTTGACCTCTATCTCCTAGAGGTAGGAACACCTATCTTCTAGTTGTGACACTCAACATGGTCTCCAGACATTCTCAAATGTCCCTTGGTAGTAAAGTTATTGCCAACTGACCATCAAAGCTTTAAACACATCGTTAAGGACAACTCCTAGCCAAGAAGTATTTAATAAATAGTTGGTGGGAAAATATTCATAAGACATGACATAGCTGTTTAAATATATGAGATTCCTTTGAGTTTTGTTTTGACTGTATGTTAAAGCCTTACAGTTATATTTAGGTGGCTCATCAATAATAGATACTTTTATTTCACACACCTCCTTTTGGTTGTGTCTCCTCATGTCCTCTACCAGTTCAAGGTAGTTTTTTCCCAACAGAAGAGTACATCATGTTCCAAATTTGTATTTTAAGACTCTTTCTAAAGTAATTTGCCAGGATAGGGTAGTTCAGAAGTCTTCTTAGGTTATCAAAGAAAAAAAAATAATACCTTTGCACACTACTTCTTAAATGAATAAAGTAAACTTCAACCTATGGGAAATTTAATCTACCTATCAGCAGCTAGAATTTATTTTCATTTGTTTAAAATATACTTTATCTAATATGTGGTAGACCAGGGAGATGATGAAATACTGAAGCCTAGACCAGACTGATCCCTTTATAATACTTCATCCTAATGAGGGCTGCATCCTACAGTCAGATGGTGGAAGGCTAACTTGAGAGACATGCTATTTTTAATATCTTCCTTCTGTTGCCTTTTCTATCTCTGAGAGATAAGACTTGCTAATATTTAGTCGAGGTAGTTCTGGGCAGTGTCAAAAAAAACAAGAACATCTCTTCAAATACTGATTGGTATCTAATGCCATTTTAGGAGACAGCAACAGTGAATCAGGGTTGCCAACATTTTAAAACAATACAAATTTGTTATCTTCCTGTGTAAAGCTTTGCTTTCTAATGGAAATGGCACATTAACATGCATAAAGAAGAATGAAACATACTGGTTTTGTTATTCTGGTAAGAAGAATATAGAAAGAGAAGGCACTAGTTAATTTTTAGTTTGAAAAATGATGGGAAATCATCTGGCATACGAAACCTAAGTTCAGAAAATGTACTAAGCACTGAATTTGAACAGTTGTAGTGTACACATACACAGTAGGTGCTGAATTTGAATGACTTTACATACAGGAATAGGCACTGAATTTGCATGGTTGTAGCATACAGTCGCTTGACTTATTTTTATTTGATTTATATACCCGTGGAAAAAAGTCTTGAACTTCAAAGGTCATTGAAATGATGCAGTAAAGAAATTTATGGGATGTTTAGAATATTATAACTTTTTAAAAGTTTATATAAACGTGTTATACACCAAGCTTTTATACTTAAATGTCAAAACGAACATCTGTCTACAATGAAGGAGGAAGAGGAGGAAGAAAGGAGTAGGAAGAAGATTGGGAGGATGAAGAGGAGGAGGAGAAGGAGGAGCATAAAGAGGAAGCTACTGATATAATTACAGAATGCCATGCATTTCGTAGAATCTAGAAATAATTTCTCAGCTATCAAAAAAACTCTGAATTTCAAGCCCTTATTTTATTGTTACACTCTAAAATAGAATGAGTTAGATGACAGACAGATAGATATCAAAAATACGTAGATAGAGTTTTTAGAAAATATATTCCAATTATACAGCAGTCATATTTCTTTATAATTATTGAATATGCTCATAAAAGAGAATGATAAAATGTCATAGACAGTTCTAGTTTTGTTAGTATTGGTTTCTTTTTGAAGTTTATAAATTGGTTTATAAATTGGTCCACGTTTTGAAAACTATTTGTACATTTGGATTATTATTATTATATATTATTACAATACTATTATCTATAGTATTCCTCTGGCTATAGTTTTTCTTTTCCATTTCTGTTATATTTTTTGTTATTTCCTGAGTGGTTCTGAGTAAAGAATTTTACATTCTGTCTTTCACTAGTACTTTTGGAGCTTCTCTTTTTTTTCTTTAATTTAGCTGTTTCCCTATATGTTAAATAGAGTTCTATTTAATACCAGGAGAGCTGTATGAGTGTTCTGAACTCTTCCTGTGTCTTACTTCAAGTGAAGGATTTAATTATAAATCATTTAATGAAGTAGAATTTTATGAAACTATTTCTGAGAAGTATTTCACATACTAAGACATTTAAATTGCTACTTGCTTCTTTCCTTTAAAAGGAAACATTATATATATGTATGTATATATACATACATGTATATATACATAAATGTGTATGTACACATATGTGTACATATATGTATATGTGTTTATTTGAAAATATTAAAAACAAGAAACTTGTCTTGCCCACTGAATTTCTCCTATTGTGTGGGTAAGAAAATATAACTGGGTTGTTGAGTAGGAGAAGAGAGAAGAAAGTGTTTATTGACTGTAATATACTCCGTTTTAAACAAATTCTTTGTGGATATGATGGAGAGAAAATGTAGCTTCCTCATTTATGAAGATTATGAAACATTGCAGAAGACAGTCATTAGTAGAAGAGTAAAGACTATGTAGCAATTTGAAAACCATTATTAAGTATCATAGAAAAACTTGGGATGCTACAAAAATGCTGGGATATCTTAGATTGGGTGTTGAAGCTAATGAAGAGCCACACAGGGAGGCATGAGTAGACCATGGCATGCTGGCTTGGTAGTAATTCACTAGAAAAAATCATAGATAAGAGATTCAAAGCCAATGGTACAGTACCAGCACAGGCCTCAAAGTATTGAGAGAAATAACATACAGCAACTGAAATGTTATTGTAGCTCACATACCAAGATGGTTAACTGAGATTCCTCACAGGTAAATAATACAGAGATATGATGATCACATAGATTTCACCGGAGAATGGAAAAACATTCTCTCCATGTTTGAGTGGAAACTCAGCATCATTGGAATCCTTAGCACCATTTGGTAGGCATCTTTCATGATTTTTGCTAGGGGAAAGTAGATGAAGGAAATGAGACCACCTTTTAAGAAATGTTATTCTAGTGATTAGGAGAAGTAGAACATGGGAGGGAAAGAAAGACAGACAGACAGACAGACAGAAAGAAAGAAAGAAAGAAAGAAAGAAAGAAAGAAAGAAAGAAAGAAAGAAAGAAAGAAAGAAAGAAAGAAAGAGAAAGAAAGAAAGACAGACAGACAGAAAGAAAGAAAGAAGAAAGACAGACAGACAGAAAGAAAGAAAGAGAGAGAGAGAGGGAGGGAGGGAGGGAAGGAAGGGAAGGAAGGAAAGAAGGGAGGGAAGAAAGAAGGGAGGGAAGAAAGAAAGAGAGAGAAAGAGAATGAGAGAGAATAAGAGACAGAGAGACTGATGGAAAGAGAATGGTAGCAATAGAAACAGACAAAGAAAAAATGAGAGAAAAAATGAGAGAGGCAGGGAGAGAGATATGAGCCTGAAGTTTCTGATGAGTCAGGATAGATCTATCAAGATGTACAAAACATTTAGACAGATATGTAATATTAAGATATTAGGGTCAGAACATATACTAAATGACAAACTCTGTTTTCAGGAACAAATATTTATTGAATGTAGCTTAGCCAGGCACCAGTGGCTATGCCTGTAATCCCAATTACTCAGGAGACTAAGATCTGAGAATTGCTGTAGTTGGAAGCTACCCAGAGCAAGAAAGTCCATAAGATTAACCACCAAAATCTAAGAAGTGTGGCTGTGGCTCGAGATGTAGAGACATAGCCTTCAGCAAAAAGTATGAGGCAGTGACCAAGCCCTGAAATTACTGATTGATCTTCTCATTTTTGCATTTGTACAGACTAATTTTAAGCACTTTTGTTCCTTCCTTAAATATATATATATATATGTGTGTGATATATATAGATATAGATATTTACTTTGCTGGTTGTCGGCCTGAACTCTGGGCCTGGGCGCTGTCCCTCAGCACTTCAACTCAAGGCTAGCGCTCTATCACTTGTGCCCCAGCATCACTTCCTGCTTTTTCTGCTTATGTGGTGCTGAGGAATCGAACCCAGGGCCTCATGCATGCGAGGCAAGCACTCTACCACTGAGCCAACTTCTCAGCCCCCTTAAATATTTTTTAATAAAATACTTAATATAAATAATTCCTCCAGGATGAGAGAGAGCTCTTTATTTTGTTAAAAGAAAAAGCATTCCCATTTTATAGCTGTCTAATAACTGGCTATCTGAAAGTTAAGACTACATAGAATAAGTGAAGCTATTTCTACTTTTATACTTCAGAGTTTGTGGAGCAATTTTACATTTACCATCTCCATTGAGAATTCTTTCGCTATTGGTTCATTCTCCAGGGACTGTGTACCAGGCAGCCCTATGACGCTACCACTAGAATTCGAGAAGGAAGAAAGGACACTTTGTGCATCCCTTCCTTCGAATATATGCCTCCCAGAAACAAAGGGAGAGAAGTACAGATTACTTTGTTATCCCCATTGTTCTGGAAAAACCCATCATTCAAAGAGTTTATAAAGAAGTAAACTAGATCCGTTTGTGTGTTGTCAATGACAAGGAAGATATTAGTTTGGTTACACTTTGACTTCAAAATGAGATGAGTGTTGATTGTGTTAATTGATTAAGTTTCCTGACACTCAGATGACACCTATCATCACCTCACATTCTCAAGATCCTCTTATGGCTCTAGTTAACTCATCGATCATTGATATAAATTAGCTCGGATTTTACTTGGCATTGTTTATCTTTTCGAAAGATTTATCTGATTTCATATTATGAAAAAAAGAGCGATATAAAACAATATCTTCACATTATAATCCAAACTGTAACAAATATGCCAGATCTGGAATTACTATCTAGGTTGGAGGCTGTGATTAATGTTTTAGAAATACTCTATGTTGCTGCCTGATTGATCTGCCTAACTTTAAATATAACTGTGTCTCTCCTTGGATGAAAACTGTCTGGTAGCTCTCCAACATTTAGGTGGCCAATTTCAAAATCCCTACCATGGGAAATAAAGTTCTTTATGACCCATCTTAACTACCTTTATAGCCACATCTTCTGCTTCCTGTCTTTTCACTAATGTTCCAAAAATGTGAGTACGTAAACACAGGCAGCAAAGATCATAAAACTAAAGCTCTAAAACATTTTGATTAAATATATCAATGCTTCATGACTCAAATATGAAATAGAGCTTTGCTTTGGGGAACTGATTTATTTTTATAACAGTAAAATTAATTTCTCAAAGTAATAAATACTTTTCTTCAGACCAAGCAGAGTTTGAAAGTCAGTCTTATTAACGTATTTCTTTGAGGATGCAGAGTTTTTAGAGATGTCAGGAAAGGTTTTTTGTTTTTACTTTTTTATTGTAAAGGTGATGTAGAGAGGGGTCACAGTTACATAAGTAAGGAAATGAGTGCATTTCTTGTCAGTGTTACCCTACCTCCTTTTCTCCTGCTATCCCTTCACCTCTAACTCCCCTCCCCGCTAAGTTGCAATGGGCATTCCAACATAGTGTCTAATAAGTATCCCTGCTGTATGAGTTTACCCATTGTCCTTTGTCTCTGTGATTGTGTTTCTGTGATTTCCTTTCCCATCCCCAAATAAGATAAACTTATATACAATACAAAAGGTACCAAAATAATAAATAAAAAACAATGACAACAGGGAGTAAACCAAAGGGGGGAAACACAAAAGAAATAGCTGCATACAGTACACTAAGTCAAAACCACATAGTATAAATTCACATTTTAAGAGAGTTCACACTGACTAAAGAATTAGAGATGGTGACATATCCTTTTTTTGATCCTAACATCAGAACTCTTGGATTAATTGGAAAAAGCTTCTCATCTTCAAGCTCTTGATTTGTGAAAGGAGAAAACTTCTTAGGCAAGATGCTTGAAAGACATTTTTAAACATTAGTAATGACAATATGCAATACATATACGATATTCGTCAAGATCCCACATACTTCCCTGTGTATTTTCTCACTCTATCCTCAAAAGTCTTCCGTCTCCACTAAAAAAAAATGAAATGGCATTATTATAAGGTAGAGAAAAGTAGGATTTAATTCCAAGCAGAAGATCCTTTTCACTCAGCGAAGTTCTCAGTAGAAAATTTTTCCAAACTCAAGTGAAAAACAAAACAAAACAAAAGTTCTTGTTTGTTGTTTTTACTATCACAGACTTTTAATACAAAAATTATGGACTTCTTATACAAGGTAATCAAAATGCAATTGCCCTCTATTTAACATGGCTGCTAAAATAGTAAAGATGGGTTCCAAATCATTAGTATTTAGCAAGGAAATTAAACAACCAAACCAAAACAGGAACCCTCTCCATCACAAATTATGTGTTCTTCCCTGATGAAAAGCATATTTGGAACACTTTGGACCTGAGAAAGTATCAAGGTATCAAGTTACAGATCCCAGTCTACCAAACTACAGGGTCTCCCACAGTCTGTGATTTTATATTTTATATTTATAAATAGTCAGCAATTAATAATTATTTTGTCAGGTCACAGTATTCTGTAGGGTAGGTATTTATGATCCCCATTTACAGATGAAGAGACTGAGGTTCCAACAGACTAAGTGCAGCTTGAGACAATGTGGTTAACCAGTGGCAAAGATGGTGGTGTATTTCAGCCTCAGCCTGTTGGACTGTAAACATTTATCCTGATCTACAGTAAAGGACTATGTGGTTAGTAAGTTTCTCCCTGACAAACAGCAGCCTCAGAAAAATCTCTAGAGATTTGGAACTTAATGTCCTGTTTGTTTAAAGGAATCTTATTAAGAAGAATTGTATAAAGTAATAAAGCGTTCATAAAGTAAATAATTTACTTTTAAGATGTATACTTCATAGGCTTAGTTGTCTATTAAAGTGAAACTTGAACTAAAATTCTAAGGCCAATTAACATGTAATCTTAAAGTAAGTCACTTGGTATTACTGTCATTTTAAATTATGCTATTGCAAAGATGTTTTCAAACTTATGTTCAATTCAGCTTTCCTGTTTGCTCTGGTGATTTATAAAGTGCTTAATATTTTATTATCTACACTAATTTGGGAATGATCTTTGGCGCTTTGTCAACATAGGAGCCACAAAGCAAATATTTTATCTTTCAAAGTTATCTATAAACAAGCACCATTAAAGCTTTGCAGCTGTATTTAATAAAATGGAAAATACATTTTCAATTTGATTTACTCATAAAGCTTCATTAGTTGTTTTATGTATTATTCATGCAGATATTTTGATTAATAAATCATTATCATAATAGTAACTTTTCTAAGCCAGAATGATCTTCAGGGTCATTGTGATCCTAATGCGAAAGAAATACATACAAAAAGGAAAAAGAAACCAAATACATGATAGTTTTGATAAATTATTCTCTAGTTTGTATTTTTCTTTTATTGATAGCTCATAAGTTACACATTATATTGATACAATTTGCTACTTTTAAACTATTGCTTAAATTAGAACAATTTTCCTATTTAAAATAAAATATTTATGCCCATATCATAAACTTGATGACAACCAATATCTTGGCACAGTTTTATAGATGGTTGTGTCATCTGACAAGCAACTGATGGTTATATTTGGTGAATCAGGTACAAGCAACAACACCAACACTATTATTTCTAGCTTGGACATGCCAACAATTTGAAGAATAGTTCCTAGGGAATAGGAACATGTTAACTGATAGCCACTGACAAATGATAGCACAGATACCAGACCTTAGGAAAGCTTACCACACCTTAAGGTATAAAATAAGTATAGAGAAACTTTGATTTCTTAGGAGGAGTAAATGAATGGTTTTGGCATAACTGTGTATGCAGGATGCATTTTATTCTTTATTTCAAGAGGGTGCATTGTTTGAAATTAAAACTCTACTTAAATTTTTTTCACACTTTTTCAGGCCAGTAAGCCATGTTTAATTTCTTGGTACTTTAAGTAATTTCTTACTGGAAATACCTCAGAGGAGGCTTGAGCTGTTTCTTATATCACCCTACTCACATTCTTCCTTGTGTTCTCACTGAATGTGGGCCTACCCTATCCTGTTTCAAACATATAATAGCCTTTTGCTGAGGTAGGCCTCCTTTTCCACTTTTTAGTTTTGATGATTTTGTAGATTATTTTTGCCATATAAAGTAAGTACCATCATGCTTATTGCCAAATGGAAATATAGAGCCATGTAGCAGGCTTCTACTCAACAAACAAATAAAGTAGTCCTTGGTGACCTATTTTAATTTAAAAAATTCTTTGTTGTTGTTGTTTTTAATGTACTTTGAGATTTTCTTTTGTTTCTTTTGTATGTTCTTCCCCATGTGGTATATGACCTGTTGTCACTGTACTTGATTTTGATACCATCAAAATCATCTTATATATACATTTATCTAATTTGGGGAAGGGAAGGGGAATAACAAAATGCTGAAACAAGGATATAGGATGACCCATTGCAACAATGAGACTTACAAGACACTATGTTGGAAATAAACTTTACAACTCTGGAGGTGGGGGTGGAGAGTAGGAGAGGTGGGAGAGGGAGGATAGTAGGAGAAAAGCAAAGGAAGGGGTAACAGTGCTCCACAAGAAATGTGCTCATTACCTTACTCATGTAACTGTAACCTCTCTCTACAGCATCTTTACAATAAAAAAATAAAGCTAAAACATTTTGAGATGCTTATTTTTTAAACAGGAAACCCATGTGTATGTTCTTAAGTGTTTGATGTCTTGTAGCCTATGGCAGATTGCATAATATAAGCAATATTTTAATACTGCTGATAATTTACTTGCCATCCAAAATACAGTGCCTCTTTCTTTTTGCCATGTGTGATAAATACACACTTCTAATCATAGTAGATTGTAAATAAGGATATGAAGAAACTTGTTGGATGAGACCAAAAAAAAATAATAATGAGCACATCCATCTTCCTCCAAACCTCACCTGGGGAAGTTGCCTTTGGTGGTTGTTTACGCAGTTCAAAATACTCCTTTCTGCTTTGTTGAATGTACCCTGAAATCAGTCCAGATCCAAACAAACCATGAGAATAACCTTCTATACTTAAGATACACCATAATTTCTCTTTGGGGCTCAGTGTTGGAAACAAAGATGGCCTTAATATAGTTCCTTTTTTTGTTTGTTCTTGATTTTGTTTTTGCTTTTTTTTCCTGTCAGTCTTGGTGCCTGAACTCGGCCTGGGTGTTGTCACTCAGCTCTTTAGATCAAGGCTAGCACTCTACCACTTGAGCCACAGCGCCACTTCTGGCTTTTTCTGTTTATGTGATGCTGAGGAATCAAAACCAAGGCATCATATATGCAAGCACTCTACCATTGAGCCACTTTCCCAGCCCAGACACAGTTCCTTTATAACCTTTTGTAAATTTTATTTTTATTTGAAAATTCTAAAAGCAAAGGGGTTACAGTTATATAGGTCAGGAAAAATTAATTTAAAAAAACAAAAGAAAAGACTAAGGGCTTTGGGGAAACTCTTGGTCAAGCATTATGAGTTCCTCACATTGTTAGCAATCCAATAAGTAGTGCAAATATACATATATACATAAACATATATGCATATATAGGCATAAATGTACACACATATACATATGCTCATATATATACATTATATGTATATGTATACACACACACTTTTTTTCAGCCAAGGAAAAAAGTCTGAATTCTTTACAGCAAGCTCTGTCCTCACGTGGTCCCTCTACTATATGTATCTTCTGCATGCTTTTACTTTTTTGGTTACTTTTTTCTTTTAAAGAACTGTGTGGTTCTGGTAAGGTGAAGTATTGTCTGTAAATATATGAAAGTCAAATGCCTATACTTCTCACCCTCTCAGCATCAAAAAGAATCAAGGAGCCTTTTTTGAATAGCTGCTCTTTTGAACATCTCACTGTGTTGTTGTTGTTCCCTAAGCACTGCCGAAATGCCTTGCGCATTTTCCTTAAATATTTCCATGTTACAGTTTAGTCTTCTGATTGAAATTGGCCAACAAAATTACAGCATATGCTTTTTTTCAGGGTAGTAATGGGCAGTAATAGGATCATTATTACCATCATGAAAAACAGGGATTGAAATATCCAGTTCCCTTTGGAACATGCAGGAAGTGTTAAGCAAGCAAGGCCTTTAATATTAGTACTATATTGCAAGTCTTTAGTGATATTAAATAAATTCCATTTATGTCTTTATGCCAAAAATTCATGCAGATTAGGGTTACATGGTTTTATTTGGTCTAAATAAGCTCTATTTGAAACAAATAAGGAAAAGTTCCATATTTCCCTACATTTAAGGAATAAATTCCACCAAGTTGACACACTGACTGGAAATAACAAAACTAAATAATTAATTGGCATCATAAAGTGTTAATGTGTTAGGGAAAGACAAATTATGTCTTGTTCAGGTTATTGGAAATGAAGACCATTAGCCCATACATGTATGTAAATTCTATCTGAAATTTTGAATACCAAAAAAGAAAAGGGCTCTAAAAGTACTTCATTTGGATTTCAATGTGAATATTTGTCTGTCATAGTTTTAGAAATCCAGAGCCTTAGCTAAATGAAGCAAGTAAGACTAATGCTAGACAAATCAAATCTTTGTTGAAGTTACAGCCTGCAAATCTTTATTGATTTTCATGGAATTTTTATTAGCTATTGCGTCTTGCTGTAATGATCATCCCTCCAGTTAATAACACAAGGCTTAGGCTTGCAGACATGGTGGACTTTAATGGTGCTCAATTATTTCTCATTCAAGTAATTTTCTTCAACTACTGATTTTCTTCAACTCTGATGAGTATATTCAGAGGTTCATTGTAAAAGATAACATTGTTGTTCAGTAGTTCATTGTCAAAGATAACATTGTTGTTCAGTAGCTTCATTTCAAATTACTTGGGACTAATACCAGAACAGAAAAAAATGGAATGACAATAGCATTAATGTTTAAAGAATTGGTTTTTATTTTGTTCCATCTCTTTTACAGAATCATGGTCAATACCTTGTCATCCCAAACATATGAAGTCTTCTTAGCCATGTGGAATCCATTCTGTAACATATGCCATACTTTTACCCCAACTAAAACTTATGAAGAAAAAAAAATTACACCAAAATTTGTTATTAAATTTTGATTTGCTTGTCTTTTTAAGTTAGGATTGTAAGCTCTATTGACTGATTTCTGTAATGAAATCTTTACCTTGTTTATTGCTTCTTTAAGCTTGTTCTTTAGCATCTTCTTTAGTTTGTCCACTTTAATACCATGTGTTCATGTTAGAGATGAAACAAATCAAGGCAAATCTTTTTCCTTCCTTCCTTCCTTCCTTCCTTCCTTCCTTCCTTCCTTCCTTCCTTCCTTCTTTCCTGTTTCTCTCTCTCTCTTTCTTTCTTTCTTTCTTTCTTTCTCTCTCTCTCTCTCTCTCACACACACACACACATTCTCATTCTCTCTCTCTTTCTTTTGCCAATACTGTGATTTAAACTCAGGGCTTGGGTACTGTCCTGAGCTTCTTTGTGCTACCACTTGAGCCACAACACCACTTCTGGCTATTTTGAGTAGTTTATTGGAGATAAGAATATTTTGGGACTTTTTCTGACAAGTCTGGCTTTGAACCACGATCCTCATATTGGAGCAAAATATTTAGAAAACTACAGCTAAATGTTATATTAAGAAACTATGTTTTGTTAATAGATTTTTTGTTTTCTTTTTCTCCATTTATTTCTTTTTGTGTGCTTCCCAATAATTACTACTAAACTCTACTATCAATTGACATTAGCATAGACTGAGTTTTATATTATATATATATGATATAATCTTGTCTATATTTTCTTAAAATTTGTCAAACTTGTCTTAGCTCCAGCGTGCTTTTGTTTAACTATAGCAAACATAGTGCACAAATAACAACCCAATCTGTACAAAATTTAAACTTAATGAAGGACTGTAAAATCATATTACAAAATCACATTGTAAAATCACTTTTCCCGTTAGTACTAGTAGTACTTTCAATAGTCAACTTCATATGCAATACCCTCCCCTACAAAATCATACGTAGAGTCAAGGTCTTCCAGATACTCATATTTAGTGACATAGTGCTGGAAGGTTTTGCATATTTGGGTTAGGAGGTAGAAAAATGGGAAAAGGAAAAACCATAGCTATTTATAAAAACCCATTTGGGAACAAAGTCTAAAGCTTTTTGGCCTAAATAAACTGGCTACTTTATATAAATATAGTTAAGTTGAATCATTTAATAATTTCCAATAAGTGAAATTACTAGAGAAGAGAGTGATACAGTTTGCGTTTTGGTAGTTTACCAAATTTTCTCTCGAGGTTTTTATCAAACTTTCTTTCCTTTGAAAAGTATAGGAATTTCCCCAGAGCCCCGCAAGCCTTTTGATATTTTTCAATGATTCCTCAATATTTTTTTCATTGTCTTTTTGTATGATATGTTTAACTTCGCTTTTGTATAGTTTGAGGCACAGGGTTACAGTTACATAATCAAATAATGAGTACTTTTCTTTTTGAACAGTGTCACCTCTTCCCTTGTTTCTCCCAGGTTTTCCCTCTCAAATTCCCCTCTCCCACAAGATGTATAGTTCATTTTCAACATAATGGCTAGTAAGTGTCATTACTGCATTTGTTCACTCTTTGACCCTCCCTTTCTTGGGGTACTTCTTTTTTTTTTTTTTGTCAGTCGTAGGGCATGAACTCTGGCCCTGGGCACTGTCCCTCAGCTCTTCAGCTCAAGGAGAGTGCTCTATCACTTGAGCCACAGTGCCACTTCCAGTTTTCTAGTGGTTTATTGGAGATAAGAGTCTTGTGGACTTTCCTGCCTGGGCTGGCTTTGAACCGTGATCCTCAGATCTCAGCTTCCTGAGTAGCTAGGATTACAGGCATGAGCCATTGGTGCCTGGCTCTTTAATTTCTTAAATTGCCTAAGGGCTTATGCAAATCTTTGGCTCAGTTTCTTAATGCTTGTAAAAGCAGTGTATTTTAATAGAAATTAGTGGCTCATTATAGAAATTAGTAGGCTCTTTTCCCATTTGACAAATGTATCTATTGTCATTACTATTGCTATCATTATTAGTTTTTATTATCATTATTATTTTGCTGGTAGCAAGATTTGAACTCAGGTCCTCACACTCATTAGACATTCTATCAGTGGGACATACCTCCTTCCAGCATTGTTTTTCATGGGTGTTTATTTATTTATCTTGCCAGTGGTGCATGAACTCAGACCTCTTGCTCTCACTGGCTTCCTTATTAGCTAGGATACTACTACTTGATCCATGCCTTGATTTCCAGCTTTGTGCTAGAGTAAATTGTGATAGTGTTTCCTCTGTTTCATCTGTGTCAGCTGGCTTTAAACTTGAATCCTTATATCTTAGCCTCCTAAGTGGTTAGAACTATAGAGGTAAGCCCTAGGCACTCAGTCTTCACTGGGTATTTTAAAGATAGTGTTCCACTTTCTGTCCTGGTGTGTACTTGGACTGTGATTTACCTACTTTTAGATTTCCTCTCTTTGCTGAGCTGGCAGTCAGGAACCACTGTGTGTAGTTTCTCTACAGTGAAAACCTTGCAGCCTAAAGTCATGATCCTCCCAATTTCAACCACACACAGCTTAGGAGGACAGACCTGTACGATTGTACCCAGCTGCAAGTTGAGAATGGGATCTAATGAACTTTTCTGTCAAGGCAGGTCTGAAACCATGATCCTCCTATTCTAAATCTCATGTAGCATAGCTGCAAGGGTGAGCCACAGCTGTTGCTCAATGTTTCTATTTTGATGGAAACTTTCTCAATATTTTTTAAATGAATAGATGGCAATATTTAGACAAGTGCAAGGTTGGAAGATAGAGTACATACTATTTTGTATTTAATGCGAATGGGCTTTTATGTTTTAATTAATACTTTAAAATGTGTTTCAAAACATAAACTAAGATTCAAAGCCATAGAAGAGTTAGCCCTGAAGTGTCCTGTGGAACTCCTCTCAGGCTGACATTTACACCATGGATCCAGGAAAAAGACACTTCTGCCCTGTGAAGGCAGAGAATGTTAGAATTTCCTCCAAGAGATAAAACAATCTGGGTGGCAAATGGCTGAAGCACTTACATATCTCCTTGAAAATAAGAAGGGAATCCAATCAATAATAGGGCATTTATACCTCAACTTTAAAACTTCTTTAATTTCCTTACTGCTAAATAAAACCCTCACTATCACTCAAACCAATAGTACCTAACTTCTTAGGACTAAATTATAGCTATTCTTTCCTTTCCTTGTATAATCAGTGGAGTAGATTGGTTGAATAGAATTTACTTCATAAGAAAAATATAAGTATAGTGGGTTTGCATCCTTATTCAAATTTAATTATCATCCATATCATTATTGGCAGCAAGCCGGATTAGCAGATTTCCGTGTTTCTCTTAAAAATCAAACAAAACAAACGAAGAACAAAAAAGTGAAGCCCAGCACTGGTGACTCAGGCCTATAATCCTATCTACACAGGAGGCTGAGATGTCATGATATTTCTAATTAACTAACAACAACAACAACAAAAATCCTAGAAGTGGAGCTATGGCAGCAAAAAATCAGGAAAAGCTCCTAGATCCTGATTTGAAGCCCCAGGACACTCTCTCTCTTTCTCTTTCTCTCTCTCTGTCTCTGTCTCTCTGTCTCTGTCTCTGTCTCTCTCTGTCTCTGTCTCTCTCTCTGTCTCTGTCTCTCTCTCTCCCATACACACACACGAAACAAAAAACAAAATAAGTAAGTTCTAGTGGTGGAAGCTAAGTGAATGAAAGATGTGTAATCTTTTGGAGAGAGAAAAATCAAACACATATTGATAGAATTTGCATGCTTGTAGACACTTGGACACAACCAGCAAAATATCATATATTACTTTTGGCCGGTCACTGCATTCATTAGACTTTGCTGACAAGTGATATTGAATAAAAGTTCATTAGGAAAAACTAATGAGGCACAAAATATAAACAAGAAGAAAAGGAAGATTAGATAGAAGAGATTCTCATGAGGGTAAATGGGGTTAGCAGGTAAAGTAGAAAATATAAGCCAATTTAAATAGATTGAGGATAGATGAGACAGAAAGGGAGAAAAAAAGAGGATAGTATGAAGACCCATTTATTTCTTTGGTCCAAAGGAGAAAATTGAAAATACTACAGAAAGAGCTAGAGGGAAAAGTAATATCAATTCAGTAACAAAATTCATTCTTTCCTGCATCTTAAAAGTAATTAAAACTAACAAAAGGTTGATTTAGAGTATTCATAGAGTCTAGCTGACATAAACACGTCATTAATAAGTTATGCAGAGCAGGCCATGTTGCATTTTAAATGCATGGTTTTCTTCCTGTACCACAAAATACAAATATTTTTTCTTGAAATCCTGCAGAAGTAATACATCCAAAGGGAAAAAAAAGAGCCTCAAGACCTATGAGGCCTTTTACAGAAATAATACCAAGTGGTTTTCTCAGTAGGAATGCTGGGATACCATGTGACTCCTATCTAGTACCCTTTATTCATTGAGCTAATATTCCCTAACATACACTGAGCCTACACAAATGTGTAATATTAGTTGTAAGCTTAGGCAATATCCTTTCTCTGTAGCTCTGCTTCCCCAAGGATAATAGGAAGAGTCTACACTAGATGATGTGGGCCAATTTTTCCAAATATAGTGTTTCACTATTATTAAATTAAGTGACATTTACATGGTAATCAGAAACCATAGGAATAGAGCCTTTCATATTCCTTTTGGTACTATTGACCTATTCTGGTCTTAACTTTTAAAACTCAGGTATTAGGCATCATTCCAGAAAACTGCCAGCCACAGCAACACTTGCAGTTTGGAGGCATAGGGCAAGTATTGTGCACCGATGTTTTATAAGTAATTTTCATGAAACTGTGTGGCCTAGCTGATGAATCTCCAGGACATAATTCCTATTGGTAAGCAACTGGCACCAGGTCTGGGAGGAACAGGAAAAAAAAAAAAACATAAGCCAATTGGAAAACAAAGAACTCTCAGACAGTATTTCAGTTGAAATGCTAAAGTTGTGCTACAGACATTGTCTGGGTGATGTGTACTGTGGGGATTCCGAGTAGGAAGAAATCATCCCCTGGGATCTTTGGAACCCAGGCTAATGAACCTTAAGTGAAGGGATTGATTCCTAGTCTGTGAACTCAATTATATTCCATAGCCACAGGCTATACCCTGAACTCCCCAGCTGTTTTGCAAAGCGCCCTGTTAATGATGAAGATGAAGATACAGGAGGACAGATCCTCCCAGCTGATTAATGGAGTAAATGTTCTCCAGGTCACTGTTAGGTGGAGTATGAAGTGAAAGGAAGGAGGAAAGCAAGGGGGAAGTTTATGCTTGTGTCTTTTAAGAACTAGAGGTATATCCTTATGAAAATTAAAACCCAATGCAATTTTCGTAATCACTACCCTCTTCTCTCATTTGTATTTAAACCCAACACCACCTCTCAAATGTCAGCTCCGGTTTATTTTTTATTTTAATTTTATTTTCATCCTAGCTTTAAATTCACAGAACCATTTTATTCAATGTTTTTATTGAAAAAATACTGCACAGAGGGGTTGCAGTTACATGAGTAAGGTATTGAGTACACTTCTTATGGAGCACTGTTGCCTCCTCCTTTGTTTTTCTCCTACCATCCTTTCCTTCCCACCTCCCCAACTCCTCCTCTCCCCCCCCAAGCCGAAGTTGTAAAGTTCATTTTCAACATAGTGCCTCGTACATCTCATTGTTACAATGGGTCAACCTGTATTCCTATTAAGCATAATGGCAGCTTGAAGTTTGAACTTAAGATCTTGCTCTTGATAGGCTGGTGCTCTTCCACTTGATGCATACCTCCAACGCAAAAATCTTTATTACTTCTCCCCTTGAATCTCTCTCTTTTTAGAATTTACATGCCTATTAAATGTAGTGATCAATATAAGACATATTTGGGGAGTCATGCAGTGCTTTAAAGGGGTAAATATTTTTATATGACTATTACTTTCTATCCTGACAATGATTGAATAGACCCAAAGTCATGACTATTCCCTGCATTCCCTGTGATGTCTCACATGCTAGGAATATATTAAATACTTCTTGTTTAGCTGTTATTCAAACAACTAATGACTTGGCTAGTTATTAATCATGTACCAAGTTTTGCCAGTGTTGTTTTCATTCAAAACGTGTTCCCTAAAGATCCTGAGCACCTTCATCCTTCTGAAAAAGTTAAGGACTCAGGAGTTTTATTACTTTCTACTTTCCATTTGAGGACCATCAACAATGCTTTATGGTTCATTTGCAGCTTGGGTGTTAATGTAATGAATGCTTCTTACAATGAGGAAATATGTACTCTTTAAACATTCTCAGCTTGCTATTTTCTTTGTTAAGTGCACATACTAATACATTTATACAATATATCTGAGAAAAATATGAATGCAATTTACTTTTTTTTTCCAAATACAAACATAAAGGCAAGGAAACTTATCTGCTATTGGTTCAAGGCAGATAGAAAGTGAGAGGATTCACTGGTATTTATGCTTAAATTGCTTATCTCTGTTCTTTCCTAATCTATTTCATTGTTCTATTCTCTAGTTAAACAAAGAAACCACTGATTTTATTTCTGTCTTTTTCTGATATCCTCACAGAGCACCTTAACCTCTGAAAAAAACAGAATAGCAGTGGACCTGTACAAAAGATTGCTTGGGGAGTTCTTTTACCAACATGATCATAAGGTGTGCACAAAGCAAATAATTAATTCCCTAGGTAACTATGTTATCTGTACACAGAAATCAAGCTGAGTGTTTTGTCGGTTTTCTACAATAAGGAAAAGCAGATCATGTTTTCGAACTCATTTATCCAAGTAATTTTGATATAGGTGAATGAAGTTATGTTCTCTTTATGCTTTCTTAAATACAATACTCTTTGGTGTCAGTCAACTAGAAACCCTCTACCTTCACAGGGAATTCATGAATACCAGAGGAGGTTCTAAAAGCAAAGGAGTCTTGAAGGAACACACACACACACACACACACACACACACTCACACACACACACATACCACGGGAATGCAGGCAGGGGAACTGTGACATTGGGCCAATATTTGGGCAACTAACTTGCTATTTTCCTTTCTCACCACCATTCTCTTATAACTACTCCTAAGCAAAACTTTTCCTTGGTTCTTTTAGAAAAGAGCAGCAAATTCACTTTTTGTTTTTGTTACCATATTTTATGTCAACTTCAGAGCCCCAATCTTGACTTGTTGAATATAAGGGTTTATTTCTATTTTTCTATAGATGTAATGAACCAATTCTCTCCATTTTAGGGTAATTGTTGGAAAAACTGAAGTCAGCTCAAAATTGGTCCTCAAACCAAAAGGTCTTTTTTAATATAACCCATTTATACAACTTTAGCCCTTCCCTTGTGCTTGGAAAAATAAGGATAGATATTATTATTATTATTTTGGTGCTGGTCCTATAGCTTGAGCTCAGGGCCCAAATACTCGCCCAAGGTGTATGTATATTGTTGTTTCTTGAGCTTTTCATCTCAAGGCTAAAGCTCTACCACTTGAGCTACAACTCCACTTGTGGCTTTTTTGGTGTTTAATTGTAGATAATAGTATCACAGATTTTTCTGCACAGGCTGGCTTTGAACTGCGATCCTTAGATCTCAGCTTCCTGATTAAGTAGGATTACAGATGTCGGCCACAAACTCCCAGCTGGTCAGATAAATTATTATTGGATATGGATGTTAGTTTCCATAACCCCAGAGTGTGGTAAGATTGACATGTGCTGGGAAAATGACCTTCTAGTTGTACCTAGCTATCACTTCTATTTGTATAAGGCACAACCTTGAACTTTTCCTGGTACTAGACTATTATTCTATATATTTATTAGGACATTATAATAGGATTATTTGAATTATTTGAATGTTGTTACTATAAAATGCTTTTGTTTTTGTTTACTTATTGTCGCAATAGGTAAAAAAATAATTTCTTATTTATGGCAATTGTTTTTTAGACCAAAGTAAATCACTAGCTGGAGAAGAGTGCTGCTTTTGTTTTCTGTGTTTTACTCATTACTATTAGAAGGAATTTCACAAAACTGTATTAGTACCGGAATCTTGTGCATTCTGTACAAAAATTGATAGCTTATATTGCAATCCAATAGTGTTCTTTTGACCTTTATAGTGTCATGATTTAATCACCTTAGGACTTTTATTGAAGAGGTTAACAGTGAAAAGTTCCTTCTTCATAGTAAACCGTTATATTAAGCTCTTCTAGTGTTGTTCTTATAATATAGAGAGAGTGAAGTTTCATCTGACATAGAAAACAAGTGTACTTTTGAATTCTCTGAACAGTGTAGGATTAATTAGCAGGAACTTACTTGTTTCTAAAAATTTAAGATCAGATCTTTTGTTTTGTTTTGTTTCTTGTGCAGGTCCTGGGGCTTGAACTTGGGGCCTGAGTACTGCCCCTGAGCTTTATTGCTCAAGACTAGCACTCTACCATTGAGCCACACCTCTACTTCTAGCTTTTTAGGTGATAAATTGAAGATAACAGTCCCATGGACTTTCCTGCCTGGGTTGGCTTTGAACTACAATCCTCTAATCTCATTCTCTTGAGTAGTTATGATTAGAGGCATAATCCACTGACACTAAGATCAATGTTTTCTTTTCCTTTACCTAACTCTTTTTAGCTAAAAGAAGAAAACTGAGTTAAAATCTCTCTGTTTTAAAGAAGATCTATACTAATATGAATAGCACAATTTCCTTTTTAGGCAAAAAAATTGATGTCAGTATTTTTCTAACATCAATTAATTTTCTCTAAAAACATGCATATACATATACACACATACATACACAGATATAAGAAAACACACATGTATTACCTTACCTTGCTTTACCTCAACAAATATATTCCCTTTCTCTAGTTTCCTTGCCAAGACCTAGCATCCTAACTTAATTTTGCATGTAGTTTGGTCGACTTCTGCTATTCCAAAGAATATATAGATGTATGCTGTTGATTTGAGGGCAACTGATGATCTGTTCTTACTCCTTGTATCCAAAAAACAGAGGCCTTAGACAGTAAATTTCACATAAAATGCTTCCACTTATATACAGGACACTCATAATCTTTATGAAAATTGAAGTATAGCTAGGCTCAAATGCGGAAGGGGTGTCCTTCCATTTCTCTGTGTACTCCATCCTTCCACTGCAGTATGTAGTGGTTTCATTCTTCTTTACATCTTGCATCAATTTATGATTTTAAGTAGCAGTATCAGTATTAATTACTTTGTTATTGTTTGGTTGTTGGTTTATCTTCCTGTTGTGAGCAAAGTCTGATATTTCCCCCTTGCTTTTCCAGTAGTCTAACTATAGTTCATCTTCTTTTGAAATCATTGCATTATCAAGTACTTGTGCTTAGATATTACTTTGAAAACATTTTTTAAATTTTATTTAAGGACTGAATGGCTGCTCTTCTTGGTATGCCATGTGAATAGATCTCAAGAGAGCTGTTTTGTATTTCTGTGTGTATACACGTGTCCATTCAGGCATGGGTTAATTTTCTTTGCTTTACAGATTCAAATCCTATTGAGAAACTAACTCCTGTGCCTATTTATTGCCATATTGCTATTAATTAAACAATCTCTTAATTTGCATAGTAGTCCTACTGCCTGAGGTCGAGGGCACTTCCAATAGAAGCCATTTAATACTGGAGAAGAAACATAGCAAGTTGAAAGGTTCACTCAGCAGATTAGTTTCATTAAAATCTTAAGGATCCTTATGATGTTGTACTTAAGAAAGATGAAAGCAATAGTGGTTCATTGATTTCACAAGATATTACTAAGTGGTCTCCAAACCAAGAAAGCAACCATTCTGATCTTTGCTGGATTCAGGCCAAACTATCAATCAGTAAGTGATGCAGAGTTTTGTTTGCATCTCTGAAAGTTGCCACATCATTAAATGAGTGTCATGGCTGAAGGGAGTGTGAAGATTGAGGCAAGGGCAGCTACAGCACTGTAGAAATAGCTCTGTTCTGACCCCTCTTGATCCTGTGGATTGTCACCCTCCCTTTATTTTTTCATCTCTTTGCCTTTTATCTGCACAGCCAGATCTTTTATGATACCCTCATCTGTTCTAAGTCTGTGTCTTATACACTTCCGTACTTTGCACAATTTCTGCAATGGCGAATTATTTTGTTAAAAAGTAGAATTTTGGGGGCTGGGAAGGTGGCTCAGTGGTAGAGTGCTTGCCTTGCATGCATGAGGCCCTGGGTTCGATTCCTCAGCACCACATAAGCAAAAAAAAAAGAAAAAAAAGCCGGAAGTGGTGCTGTGGCTCAAGTGGTAGAGCGCTAGCCTTGAGCTGAAGAGCTGAGGGACAGCGCCCAGGCCCAGAGTTAAGGCCCACGACCGGACCCAAAAAAAAAAAAAAAAAGTAGAATTTTGTTTATCATCTATTTCATATACAGCAACATATATACATATATATGATATATATATATATATATATATATATACACCTTCATATTTTCAGTTAGGCTTCTCAAATAGATGATTAGGAGGTCAAGGATAGACCTAAATTCATGCAACATGATGCCCCTTTACACTAAATGCAATATTTTTCATTGTTTTTGTATGAGAGAATTTTGTGAAGGACACACTCTCAATCCTGAGAAATAAATCATGGAAGGATCTCTAAATATTCTTATTGAGTGAGTTTTATGAACTTAGTTCTAAATCTGTGTGTGTGTGTGTGTGTGTATGTGTGTGTGTGTGTGTGTGTGTGTGTTTTCCTCATGCTGAAAATGCTCATCACTTTGCTGCTTAGGCCTGGACTGATGATTAAAAGAAAGAGTACTATATGGGCTGGCATGGTGGCTCACTCTTCCCAACTACTTGGGAAGTAAAACTCAAGAGAATGAAAATTTGAAACAAGCCCAGACCAAAAACAAACAAACAAACAAAAAACAAACAACAATTCAGCCATAGTAGAGTGCAGTGAGACCTTATTTAAAAATAACCAAAACTAGAAAGGGAAGAAGGTAGACATATGGGGTAGAGTGCTTCTTTAGTATGTGTAAAGCCCTGAGTTCAAGCCCTAATAGTGCCAAAAATAAAAAGCAGTATGTTAGATTTGTAAGATGAAATTCAGCCACCATGCAGGGTGTTGTAATATAAATCAGAAAAATACATAGCCCTCTGCTCTCTAATGTAGAATGTTTAATCATGTTTCAAAACTTAATAGTTAAAAGAACAAGCACTATGATGATGCATTTGGATGCCTATAAAGGCCATTGGGTACTTTGCCAAACACAAACCCAAGTACGTTAATGCACAGCTATGATTTGGGTGACATGTGTAGGAATACCTGTGAATGAGAACTAATAAACTTTGGAATAATAATTAATGCCTGCTCTTTCTCAGTAAGAAAAGTGGAGAATATAATATCATTGGGACTATATTTGTAGAGAATATTATTGCTTTCAACTTTCCTCATATTTCCACAATTTACGTTGACTGCTAGAATCGGGTAATGAATCCCTTTCTAAATCTGAGTCATATTTATGACAATAGAACTTACCAAGGCTCATATAATTCTAGCTTGGAATAAGTCTGTTCTTCTAAGTAGGAATTATCTTAACATGTATTCACAAAACAAAGCAGCCAGGCTGGTTTTTGCTTAATAACATTTAACCTAGCTTTTTTAAAAAAGTATAAATGCAGTAATTATAGATTTTAGAATGAGAAGACCTCAGTAATTACACAACTAGGTTTGAATAAAGGCAGGACATACTTTAAACTGTCATTTCTATGGTTTTTGTCTTGTATTGATTTTAGGGTGGAGTTTCTTGAATTGCCTAGTGGGGTATATGATTACAGAAATAAAAAAAATCCTAACTGCTAGCAGTACTCAGACAATAATCATTTTTCTGTATTTATGTGTTATTTTTCCATAATTAAGGGGAAATTACTATGTGAAATAAAATAACCCCTGCTTCATAATTTCAGGACCATAAATCATAGAAAACATAATGTACAATTATTATTAAAAGTCAAATAAGAAGGAAACAAATATCCAAAGAAATTATAGCTTGTTGTCTGCTACAGTGCTCATTGTTAAATATAACTTTCTACTTTCTACTCAGTGTAAGATCAAGTGCAAGATTAATATCAACCTATTTAAACTCCAACAGTCAAGTTGGAAATGACCATAAAGACCATACAGAACAAGCTTTTAATTTTGTGAAGATAATGAGGATTGCTAAGTAATTAAAATAACTCTGAAATCAGAGCCATGAACTAGGCCTGGATCCATCCTTTCTCAAATCAAGGTTGAGTGGTTCTTTATGACCCAATGGCTTTAAACTACATTAATTTACAACTGTATTTTCAATCATTTCAAAGAAAGCAAGTCAAATGAATAGCTAGAGGTAGAGATAGAAAAAGAAAGAATGAGAGTGACAGAGAAAGAAAGAGAGAGAGAAAGGAAAGCAGGAAGGCAGGAAGGTAGGAAGGAAAGGAGGGAGGGAGGGAAGGGAAGGAAGGAGGGAAAGAAAAGAAGGTGGGAGGGAAGAAGAGAAAGAAAGATATTGCCTGTATTGAGGTTTGAACTCAGGACCTTACACTGTACTTTGGCTCTTTCACTCAAGGCTGGCATTCTACCACTTGAGTCACAACTCCATTTCTGACTGTTTTACTGGTTTACTGGAGTCTCATAGACTTTCTATTGGACTGACTTCTTGGAACAGTATTCAAAGAAAGATAGGAAGTGCAAAAATTTGAATCAGAGAAAGTTTATTTGAAAATAAAACAAAAGCCTTGAAAGACAGTAGCAGAAACTATTGGTCAGGAGAGGGAACTAAAGAGGACCCCAATGGAATAATCTCGGAGGGAGGTTTTTTGTTTTTTGTTTTGTTTTGGTCTGTCCTGGGGCTTGAACTCTGGGCCTGGGCTCTGTCCCTCAGCTCTTCAGCTCAAGGTGAGCACTCTACCACTTGAGCCACAGAGCCACTTTCAGTTTTCTAGTGGTTATTGTAGATAAGAGTCTCACTGACTTTCTGGCCCAGGCTGGCTTTGAACCGTGATCCTCAGGTCTCAGACTCCTGAGTAGGTAGAATTACAGGCGTGAGCCACCAGTGCCTGGCTGGAGGGAGGTTTTTGTGGTACAAGACTCCTCTTTCTCCTCCTGTTGGCTTTGCCCTGGTTGCTTGATGTCTTGTGCATTCACTGCTCTGACTCTTTCCTTTGATGAGCAGGAATGCTGGGCATTATAGGAGGAAAAGTTGGACCAAGAAACATTTGAGCAGAAGCCCAAGAAACCCCCTGACAGGTCACATGTCATCATCTATATATTAAGTCCACCACTTTTACCATCATCTACAAAACAGTTCTGCTTTCCCACTCAGGTTTTGAACTGTGATCCTCAGATCTCAGTCTCCTGAGTAACTAGGATTACAAGCACGAGCCAAGTTGAATATATTAATACATTTAAATGTTACTGCCAACCTTCAACATATGTCACAAAAAGGTCCTATATGTTTATATCTTTTATATATTATTATTATTATTAGCATCTTCTCAAACATAACAAAGCCTATATTGGGACTGTATTTGTGTGTTGGTTTTGTTGGTTTTAAAATTTAATCCTTAATCACTTCAAGTGTCATTTGTCCATGAACATATTTATGTCTTCAGACTTAAGTCTGTGGAAGCATCTGGCCTTCATCACATTTCCTACATTTTTAGCTGGTACTTCATTCTGTGTCAGCTTTACTTTCCCTTGGTAAGAAAATAATCCTATTACTTTCCAAAGAGTCCTACAGAAGCTTTCATTTGCCACCTTTCAATTTAACTGCCTGAAAAATGAACCTCTCTGGGCTTACCTTGGAGGCTTTCCTTGTTAAGCATAAGTTTGTTAAGCAAAGTCTGTGGAAAATTATTAAATATTTTGAGAGTTAGGGAATGTGGATTCATTTGCAGAGCCAAATTCAGCTTAGGGCAATGTATATGTCACGTTTCTCAGTATCTATAGAAAGTCTACATTCTTGGGGGCTTAGAATATTTAATGACTTGCAAATGAACAGAAAGAGTTCATAGTTTCATTTACAGAATTGGTTATCTCTACCATAGTCTAAAATTCAATTTGGGAATGGGGTGAAGAAAATGTTAGAAAGACTCAGTGAAACCCATCAAATCTATATTGAGCATTCTTTTTTGTTTCTGTTACAAAGCAAGAAGGTTGTACAAAATTCATTATCCATATAGTCCCACTTGGATCCCCAATTTAACCTACCTCAAAATTGAATCTGTGCTTTGGACCAGCCTAGAGGGATAGGAGAAAGGATCTCCTGAGAATATTGAGTCTTTTTTTTTTAAAGTCATACTTCTTGTGTTAAAATCTGAGAATAAAACTGTTGCAGTTTAGTTCTTCATGCAGCTTGGATAAGTATGCTCTACTGTTGTCTTTTCAGGAATTTCTTTTTCACAAGTTAGGACTATGACTGATCTTATTTCAGCTACATAAACAGCTTCTTTGTGGGAAAAACTCCGAATGTCTTTCAATACTGATGTGTGCTGTGGGTGTTAGAATGTGAGTAGGAATTATGGTCCTTTTTCCTGTCTGTGGATTTTCTGGTGAGCACAGTTGTATTCCACAGAAAACTAGGATGTAACATGAGTTGAATCTCCTAAACCAAATTATGGTGTCCTACATCTCAAAAATAGGATGTTTGTGTAAGTTGTGTATTTGAGCAAAGTGTTATTTATTCATTCACACTGTATCATCATGGAATTCCAAATTGAATGCAAGGATTTTCTAGGAAATACCTTCTAGTGACAAAAGCAGTATAATTTTTTCAACAAGTGAAATTAAAAGGTTTGAGGAAAATATACATTTTTTTACTTTGTTTAATCATATTACTTGTGCTATCAACGGCTATTAGGAAAATGAGGCATGAGGGTATCTAGAATAAAGAAAGAGCAAAAAGTGAATTCAACAGACCAGTTGAAGAGGGACTCCAGAAAAGTTGAAGAGGGACAACATAGTAAGCTGAGGGGAGTCAAGAGACATGGTTAAGGGGTACGGATGGAGGGACTTCAGTAGGGGAATGAGTGAGGGAATGGTCTCAGGCAGCTGGAAAATTGCCAGGAGTTTTGAGAAATGCCTTGAGGGTTCCTGTAAATGTGGGGAAGGGGCTGGAGAATTTCAGGAAGTAGGAGGGTAGGAAGGGGTGTTGCAGTCAGTGGGCCAAGCCATGGAGCAACATTGAGTTATGAGAACAAAGCAGACTCCTGTCCGTGGCTGTTTCCCTTTGTTCTAAATAGAGGGGTTTAATAAATCAGAGAAGTGTTATTGCAGACAACCTTATGAGATTTGTTTTTTGAGGAAAGGTCCTCCAATATTTTACACTGAAGATTACTAAGTGTAGAAAATTTAGACCATTCTTGCCCATAATAATTACTCTCTCTTCTCCTTCCCATTATTGAATTATAAAGGAAATGCAAGTGATTGAACTTCAGCCATACGGATTTGAGCTGCAGCGCAAGTGTCATTACCTTTGACCCTATTGCTTCATTGCGCAGCAAAATGGCTAAATCCACAAATCCTTACTTACTAAATCATTCTGTATGGAGCAAGGAAGTTAATAAAACCTTGTCAAGCAGAGGAATAAAATCAACTTAAGCACAATAATTTAGCCAAACAAAGATATGCAAAGATCTCAATAGCAATGGAGCAGAAAGACATGCTGGGAAAATTTAGTATCGGAATGCCGTTCCCTTAAAGTGATTTCTTAAAGCGATTGGAGGAAGGAGAACACTGCAATTGTGCAGATGACAAATGAAGTCTATTCATGTGACTTCTTTGTAAAGGTCACATTCAAAGCACAATACTGAATTTCCAGAACTATTTGAAAAGTGTTGAGATATGAGTTAGCTCTGTGACTTAGGGTCCTGCAAAAGTTATTTTAAGAAAAAGTTGTGATAAGGTTTACATTTAAACATCTCTTCTACTTCACATGCTTTATCACTTAGTAAGATATGGAAAGATGCTTTCCATACACATTTTAATGTGATATGTCCATACACATTTTAATGTGATATGTTTAGGTGGTTAAATTCAAACATACATAAATCCCTTAGGCATCTCATTCTTTCTGATGTTCCTATGTCAGTGAGTGGTACATCTCTTTGCAGATCTCTTTAGAGATCTGAAATCTAGCAGTGACATTTGATCTCTTTCTCTTCTTCTTCCCAATGGAAATCCTCACATTAACTCCATTTATGCATATTGTGAGTTTTGTGGGCTCTTTTTCTTGGTAGGATTACAAAGGAAATTGTGTTATTTTGAGATTCTACACCTTAAAATCTATATTATAGTACATGGAGGAGAGAGGTTGTTTTCCAAATTTATAAGAACATGGTAAGTGAGTGCAGAAATAAATATTGCTTAAAATAATAAAGTGGCAGAAACTCTTAAAAATATTTCTTGACACAAAATTTTCAGATTGCTTGGAAAACCAGTAATATCTTGTAGGAAATAAATTTCACTTTCCTATCGTAGAAAAAACCCTTCTGACTTGACAAAATTTGTTTCAGAGAGTGCTTATTTGGGTTTTGAAATAGTCTGAGTTCAGGTAAACCTATAACATATTTCTTTTAGAAATACTTTCTATATGCAGGAAAATGATTAGTCTTTGAATCTCATTTGTTCTATTTTGTTATTTTTACCTTAGCTCTTCCAGTGTGGTCTCCTTCATCTAAATGGTCACCTTCTCTGATAGAAAACATGAAAGTTTATTTCCTAGTGCTTATAATTTTATTTTACATACTGACATATACTACTTTTATTCTATTATTGATTGAAAGTATATGCTTACTGAATTTGCAAGAAAAAACCTATAAATGTATGTGATTGTATAAATATATACCAACATTTACTTCTAAATAACAAATATATATCAACAAAAATTAAAGTATTTTGTTTTATAACAAATTTGACTTTTGGAAAAATAAAATGCTAGATTTTCTAGTCATAGTACCTTTCTTTACTAACTTCACTGTCTTGATATGTTGACACTTTTTTAAAAAAGAGTTTTATTTCTGCCTTATGCTTCCTTTGAAGCTATGGAAAAAGTTACTGACATGGATTTCATGACATCTTTTCTTTATTATCTAACTTCTCCATAGTAATTTCTTAGTTACAGGTTAAGCACAGACACACTGATTCTAGCATATCAAATTGAATTATATGTATTTTATTTTGTCTAACACATCAGATGTTATCTGTGCAGTACCTAGTTTGGCATTCTAGGCTCCAAAGGTAGAACAAGCAAACTAGATAGAATGTTGCTGTAATTACAAATAATAAACTAGGCATGATTATTAACCTCTTTAATCCTGGCACTCTGAGAAGCTGAGGCAGAAAAATTATGAATACCAAGCCAGTGTGGGCTCCACAGCAAAATGCTATCTTAAAAACAAAGGAAAAGAAATAAAACAAAAATAAATACAAACTTAAGAGAGAATGTTATATATAGAATGTTCTCTACATTTATGTGTTTCTATTGATTGATATCACAAATTGGCAATGGATTATCATTACTATAGAAATTATATTTCTTATTGTTCTCTCTAGGTAGGTATTTATCAGGTATTACTATTAAATATGAATATTTATTTAGGACATGGAAATATTTTAAACAAAATACTAAGCTTCCTATTACCTCTTTTCTTACTTCCTATCAGAAAGAGGAGTTTCTCAGACTGACAGTGAAATACAGATGAAGAAAGACTATCCTAATTTTAATTTGACAGAGTTATTGCTGCTCTTTCTGAGATTGACTCGTTTCATGATAGAATAGAATGATTAATGGTTCAAGGAAAACAAAGGAAAATGCACTGAACAGTCAAGGAAGAGAAGGGAGGAGAGAAATTTAATTCAAAGGAAAAGCAGGGGATGTTTTAAGCTTTGGATTGATATATGTGAAATTACTGGACCTGTCAGTGGAATTGGTTGTGGCCAATATTATTTGCTGCATTATCTCTGCTAATAAACAGGTAATGAAGGTTGGGTCCTACATTCAAGAGAAGCTAACAGTTTGGTGGCTCAGACCTTTATGATATTTTTTATTGTGAAAATATTGTACAGACGGGTTACAATTACATGAGCAAGATAATGAGTACATTTCTTATCAAGCAGTGTAGCCTCCTTCTTTGTTTCCCCTTCTCATCCCATCCTTCCCCTACCCCTCTACCCAGCCCTCCTCCCCCCCCCCCACCAAAGTTGTAAAGTTTGTTTGGACATAACCACTTGTACGACTCATTGTTGCAATGGGCCCACCTGTATCCCTATTTATAAGATTTGTTTTTTTCCCTTCCCCGCCACAAATTATAACAACATCAAATACAGTGAAAGCAGGGGTTATACCGTGGGGGAGGGACATACAAAGCAACAAAGAAATAATCTTATAAATGTGTTAGAAACAATTGTATGAAAGAAAAAAACCATTTGAATACATATCTTAGGGTTCATTTCCCTAACATCAACTTAACTGACCTTTTCTGCTTGACTCAGACATATACTAGTTACTGCAAATAAGGGAAACCATGGGACCTATGTTTCTTTATGATTGTTATAAGGTCCTGGAAAAGACTGCTCCAGATTGTGAAACTAACTGATCTATCACTGAGAGTTTTTCTCAAAGGACCAGAGAAAAATACTTACCAATATAAGTTTGTTTAAATCATGTTTGGCATTCAAGCCCCAAGCACTTGGTGGATCTGTTACTTTTTCTGTGCTACCAGCTCCTAAATTACTTCCTTCACTTTGTTTTTCTGTTTGCTACTTTGTTTCTGAAAGGACCCCAGGACTGGCTTGGAGTTATAATCCCAGACCCCCTTGACCTTCCTCCTAACACACTTGGGTGAGAAATACCAGTTTACTATCAGGGGGTAATATGGCTTCTGTGGAAGGTTTTTTTTTTATGATAGGAAAACTTTAAAATCACTGTGGTAACAGGCAAATAAGTTTACCTCTGTGAGTAATCATAATTAGAGCCTCTCTGTCCATTTTTATTTTATTTTGGGAGAGAGGGATGAGGATGTTGAAAGGGGTGGTACTGAATAAGACATATTGCATTCATTAAACTGCTTTGTTCAATGGCAACTTCTTAAAAAGAATAAAAGAATTCTTGGCTGAATTGAGGTTGAAACACAGACATACACACACATACACAGAGACATACACAAACACACATACAAAGAGAGAGAGAAAGAGTATGAGAGATGTGTTATTAGTTGTTTTAAAGGTTACATAAACACTTTGCTTAAACACTAAATCCAGAAATTCATGTCTAACCAAAACTGTCAAACAGCCTTTCTCACTATTAATAGTAATTACAGGTTAAGAGTCTCTGAATTAGTATGCTGTTGAGCTCAGCCTAGAGTGACCATCTGAACACCAGCAAGAAGTGAGTAAGAGAACACAGGACAGAGAGTGCTGAGGACAGTGTAAGATGTGAGCTGGAACAATTGCCATAATTTTTGTCCATGGTTTCTTCGTCATTGCTTTGCCACATGGCTCATTTATCCTGCAAGGGAAATCGGGAAATATAGGTTTTTATCCAGATAGGTATCAGCTCCTTGAACTCTCAAGAGATTTGTAATTAAAACAGGTAAAATAAATAGCAGTGCACATCTATCACACACACATACACACACACAAAACAAAAAAATAAATAAAAATAAATAGTAATGGTCTAAATAACAGAAACATTTTGTAAGTGACTGGTTGGGTAGCCGGAAATTACTCAGGACAATTCAATGAGTTACTCAAGCACCAATATTTAGACAAATTGGCAGTTCATTCTTAGAAAGCAGAGTATTCCTGCTTTCTGCTCAGCTCTTTTGTTCTTTCAGTACTGCCCCAATACATCATTCTACCAATAACACTGAAGCACCCTACCTGCATTTAAACTCCCGTCTCCACTTACCACTTAACTGTTACATTTTAATGCTAAATAAGTCTCCTGGGTCACTGTGTTTTGGTCCGTGGCTTGTGAACCTAGCAGTTTGTCTCAGAATATTGTGAATTTGCAGAAAGCTCTCAATGTGGTGTTTTAATGCTTGCAAATTGCTTGCCAATTTAAAATGAGCTGCATCTAAACAGTAAGTAATTGCTTATGATAATGAGTGCAAACTAATTTACTAGAATATGTTAATATTCACAAAGCACTTTTATACTGCCTGCTGTTCCAAAAATACTGCTCTCTTGGTTCAGTGTAGCTTTTAGATGGCATTATTGTTACACATCTGACAGAAATCATCATTTCAGTATCATCTACCCAAAAGTCACATGACAAGGACTTCAATATTCTAAAGAAGGAACAGAAAGTAGTGTCATCCTTTGATTAATGATTTAGAATATTTGAGAAAAAAGGGAATTGAAGTCTTAATAATTAATTCTAATTAGTGATTGATGGTGGTAAGCAGACTATACTGAGTTGGAAATGGCCTCTCATTCCCATAAGAGACATAAAACTTAATTTAAATCACTTCAAAGACAGATGGCAGGCAAACTTCATTTGAATACAATAACCAATTTAAAATGAATTAAGCATTTTTAAATGACCCTAGATCGGAATGTTTTAAGTAGGAAGTTTATTTCATCCTCACTGTGCCCTCTGCCCTTTGTCCTGTAGATCTTTCTTCACATTTTCATAGATACTCTTTGTGGACTCTAGAGCTTAAAAACCTATGTTTCAAACCTGAAGGGTTTTTCAAGGTTGGGAAGGACCAGTGTTTTCAAGAATCTGATTTGCAGATTACATCCATCTCGTAATTTTAGCCTCGGGTGAGAGAATTTGTGAGCCACACACAAAATAAGAATGGTTTGACAATTATTTGTTCCAGATCTAATTTGGTACTTGAAAATGCGGTAACGTTTCAATCATTTTAATTTCAAAAACATCTCATAGGTAGTTACATATTTTCACATGGGATATATATATATATATGTATATATATACATATATATGTATATATATACATATATATATATAAAGATCTTGGTAAAGAATATATATATAAAGATCTTGGTAAAGAATCTTTTTTTGTTTTAGTCTATCACTTTCAAAGCTCATTTTCTTTGTTGATGATGTAAGAAAATGCACACCTGAGCAGTAGGTGAGGCACCTCCCACTTCTGGCCCCCCAAGATATAAAAGCTGCCTCCAAGGAGCCTGACAAAGCCATTTTCTCCCTTTCTCATGAGAACTTGGCCTTGTCAGCTCTGCTGGCAATAAATCTTTTCTTCTACTTGACTTCTGTTCACGCAGTCTTTTGGATTAATTTCTGCCTGGGTTACATTTTCCTTTCAGATTTGCTGGAATAAATTGTTAGGGGTTCAAACACTTCCATCCTTCCATTTTCCACTTTACAAATTCCCACAGTGACTTGCCAAAATGGCCCAACTTCCCAGGCTTTTTTCTTCCTCAAAACTGTTGTTATGAAAATATATTTATTGATACTTCATAGAATTGGCTAAATGTGATTCTTAATGTAATCTTTATAAACTATTTCAAAGTATTAGTTGATGGATGAATAAGCAAACAGAAGTTGTGTTTATCTTATTTTACTTTAATTAATGTAGCTGCTACTATTTTTTTCTACTAAGCTTATATCAGCACCAAAAAAAGAGAAATGATTTCCTTTCTCATGAAGATAGAGATATTTGTGAGATAGCAAAATATCATCAAGACACTATTAATCTGTCTTATGACATTATATTTTTTTCCTTTTAGACTGTATGTGACTCCTTGTTAAAAGAAAATTGCATTTCACAGTTTTTAATATAATGATATATTAGCATTTATCTAATCATTTTTTAATATTAACCTTGGTTAGTCCTAATTTAGTTTGTACTCTGTACTTATCTAGGGATTTAATTCAAGAAACAAAGAGAAAATACTGCACATTAAAAAGTGATTTCTCTTTATATAAGTGAATCTACTCTTTTAAAAATATATATGCCTTTTTTTACTATACTTCATCAAAATCCTGTCTACAAAATTACCTCTTAACTTTTCCAGAACTCTATTAAATGTTATTTGCCAAAAAGAAATGGGTGTTGTATCAAGAAACTAAGAAATTCCCTAGAATTCTTTAATGGGGAACATTTAGTTACCTTATACAAGATTCTTTATCTACTATGTTAGACAATGATTTAATCACTGAAGATCTTTGGACAGAAGAGTAATTAGAGATTTTATTTCCAAAACAAATTTGATATTGCCTTGTAATATAGATTTATATTAAGAAAAAACAGAACGGTACCAGATCAATTAAGATGAGTACTTATTACAAGATTTAAAGTCAAATGAAGCCCAATATGAGCCATGCAAGTATGGAAAAAAGATTCAAGAAGTACAATCTTATTTTAAGTGATGAGTATAGTTTTCTTTTACCACTACTATGTAGCACTCTACTATATACTCAATTAATTGTCAGTGAGAGTACAGGTGCTTTATTCTTGAATGGTTCTGTGATGCTGCCTTTCTGCTTTCCAGGAGCATTCTTGTGCTGCTTTATACTTCTGTCTTTGTACCGCTTTATTTGTTTGTGTTGGTCAAAATACATCATTCCTATCTCAATGGAAGTCTTTTTCTAGCACCTCATCAAAACATCTGACTTTTACCATTTCAAAACAGAGAGGTTTTGATTCACTGTCACTTTATGAGTGCAGTCTATTTTGTTTAGGTTACTCCTTTCATTATTCTCCCCCCTCTCTCTCAACCTCACCTGCCCCCTCAATTTTTCCAGTTATCTTCCATATATGTATCTTGCATATTATAGCCACATTAACCCATCCTTCCTGTCTCCATTCAGCTACAGCTTACCACCTTTCCTTGACCTCACCTCTCATCTGACACCTCAAGTTCCAGCTTCCTGGTATACATTTAGTTAAACTGCTTATTAGTTGTTAAAGAGAGTTACACTATTTGCAATTTCCCTTCCATATACCATACTTTATAAAATATATTTGTGCACATATGCATTTGACCAACTTTTCCATGTTACATATATTTGTAATTTGGATCTAACTTACATCTTACTGTCCTTGTTTTCTAGATCCATCCATGTTCCGGCAAATGAAATAATATAATTTTTTCTTGATGGAAAATATATATATACATATATAGACATCTGCATACATGTATATATATATATATTTCATATCCCCTCACCACAATTACATTGTTCTGTCTTTTGATTAATCTCTTATCACAACCACAATGAACACTCATTTCTATATATCCCAGTAATATATTAGACAATTTTTTATATATCTACAGTTTTCTTAAGCCTCTCTATGACACCATGGTCCCTTCTTAGGTTACAAACTAATAGAAGAATCTAGCTCACAGTGATCTGAATGAGTTCTAATCACAGTACTGAGTCAGCATATTGTGACTCAAGGCTCTGTTTCAACATGATTTTGAGAATAGAGATCATTTCATACACTTTTCAGTGATTTCTGTAATGATAAATGAACTAAAAAAAAGGATTATTGAGTAGCTGGTTTCTTGGATGGAATTTTTATTTTAATCAGTGTTGAAAATTTGAACAATTAAATTTTGAAATAAGTAAATTGAAGGGCATCACTGTACAAATGCAACTTCTAATTTTTTGATACTAATTTTAAGGATTTTCTAGGAACCTAGTACAACCTATTCAATCCTCTTCAAAACAAGATTTTTCTTAAAGAACCTAATAATGCAATTTGATTTCTTCTCTCTCTCTTGCTGTCTATAGCTGTAATGCAAATTGATTCCTGAAATACTTGCCAGAGACTTCTTAATAAAGTTCACTTATTGCTTGAGGGTGTCTTGTTTTAGAAGGGAAGATGTAAGCATTTAAAGTTCTAGGGATTATTGGCAGTGGGGTTGTTGTGAATTATTTTACTGTCTTTGTGAAATTTTCCTTAATCTGATTAGCAGAAGTTCTTATTTTTTGTTTTGTTTTGTTTTTTTTCCTCTCAATCACATAACTTAGACCTAGAGACTTTTATAAATTTTGGGAATCATATTAATCTTAGAAAAGTTTGTTTCACTTGACAAGTCAAACCATAGAAATTAACTGTTGCAGGGCAGGTGCGGGGAGGGGGGGACAATGTATTTGAGGAAAAAATAACAAGTGTTTGTTTTTAAGTATATTACAGATAGACTAGACTAGTAAATGAATTATTACTTACTGCACAGACTTTCTAAAATAGTGCCAATTAGCTTGAAAATAATTTCAAAACTTTGAATAACTAGAGTAATAACTAGAATAACTTGAATGACTAGAATAATTAGAGATAAGAGTCTCATGGGTGGGGCTGGGAAGGTGGCTCAGTGGTAGAGCACTTGCCTTGCATGCATGAGGCCCTGGGTTCAATTCCTCAGCACCACATAAGCAAAAAGAAAAAAGCTGGAAATGGCGCTGTGGCTCAAGTAGTAGAGTGCTAGCCTTGAGTTGAAGAGCTGAGGGACAGCGCCCAGGCCCAGAGTTCAGGCCCCACCACCAGACCACCCCCACCCCCCAGAAAAAAAAGAGTCTCATGGATATTCTTGTCTGGGCTGGCTTTGAACGTTGACCTTTTGAACATTGATCTCTGCCTCCTGAGTAGGTAAGTTTAGAAGTGTGAGCCTCCTGCACCAAGCTTTATTGATTATTTTCGCCTTTTGTTTTCAAGATTACTGTTAATTGTGATTTGAATATCATTATTTACAGTAGCGTAGTTATCAGTTTAAACAAGACGATGGCATGCCTCAATACCATTGCGGTGACACCTCACACACACAAGCTGTTCTGTCCAGCTTTTTATCTTTAATGTACACATCGATCCCTCTGAAAGGGCTGCATGTTTTAAGTTTTATTTTCCTTCCTCCTTTCACACTATTGGTCCTAATCAGAAAACCAAGAGAAAGAGTGGCTGATGAACATTTCATATTTTCATAGATTTCCTTCTAGAACAAAAAAGAGCAATTCATTGTAATGAATTTACTTCACATCAGCAACTGATTGCATAATCATATCTTTGTGTGATTCCAGTGAACGTTAAGTCGCATCTTTTGTTTGAATGGTTTTAGTTTGTGCAGTAGATCTGCTATGCTGTATGGATATTTCAGCCTTTTTTTATTCCATTAAAAGTTGGGAAATATTAATTGTTAATTGCAGAATGTCACTATTTGTGCTATTCCTGAACATATGTCAAGGATGTGGACAAGGGAGGTCACCCTTGCATCCATTTACATCCTAAAATATAACTTCAGGTGTCAGGGAAGGACAAACTTGTTTTTCGAAGACTGAATACTTTGTTTTCATTGAAGCATACTCTTCCCATAAATGTCAAGGTCAGGAAAAAAAATAATGATGCATTTATAAATCTGTATTCTTTCTAAGAGTATTTTGCTAGAAAAATGTATGAAAATATTTCACATTTCATGCTTCTATTAAAGAAAAGATTTGGACCAATAGATAAAGAAAAAAATTTATTGGCATACATAATTACTATTTAAATTATCTTCGAGAGAAATGATTCCTGACTCCATAGGAAATCACCATGATAGCATTTTGCTTTTCCATTTTCTTCCAAGTTTTATTTGATTGGAATTTCTTATTGAGTAAGCACACATCATTTATTTCACTTTCAACTGGTTGGTATCTTTGTTGGGCTAGGGCTGAATCTAGTATGGACTGGCTTACTAGAGAGGGTTCACTGTCCCACTTTTGTATCTTGTAGGAGTACTGTGAGATCTGGGTGTTCCAGCCTCTTTTTGATTCCTTGGGAAATTTGGAAATCATTATTAACACCCACTGAATCCTGGTGGTCCTTGTTAGTATATCAACCTATCTGACTCTGATGAGGTTCAAGAGGCTTTGCAATGAAGTCCAGCTAGGCTGATTGGTCTTTGGTGAAGTAATGTGGGTACCTGGTTCTGTATAGTGCCACTCTGAGGAAATTCAGCATGGAAACAGTGGCATCACAATTCTCACTTGCAAGTGAGCATTCCATTTAATAAAAGTTCAACAACTTTTTTTTTTAAGTATAGTAAGGTGCCTTATTTCAAAAAAGATTGGAGTTTTGCTGAAACACATAAGTTCCATATAAGAATTAACTTCCCATTGTTTTTTCCTAGTTCAAGTATCATCCTTAGCTATTTGTATAAGACTTACATTATAAGGTAATTATGTGAAATATCCCAAGTATTTTTACTTTGATCAAGAAAATCAGGCCAGGGTCTAAAACATTTCAGCCATATTTTAAGGGTTTATTTTTCTTTTTAAATGTGTCTCTTTCTTAAAGATATGTGATTATAAACTTAGCTTCATTCTCTATGTCCTCTTTTTTCTCTTTATTTGTGCTTGTCCTGGGGCTTGAATGACCTCAGGGTCTGGGCACAGCGCCTGAACTTTTTGTTTGCTCAAGGCTAGCACTATACTACTTGAGCCATAGCTCCACTTCTGGGCTTTTGGTAGCTAATTATGGCACCTAGCCTTTTTATCTGGTCAGAATTAATTTATCAGCACTACTAAGTCTACCTCTTCTATCACAAATGTCAAATTATGATATATGTACTCTTTATTTTCCTTTCCTTTTTCTCATATATTTGCAACTTTAGATACAAAGATTGGCTCAAGGATAATTGGTTATTTCTTAATATTGGTGTCATTAGCTTTTAGATTTGGAGTTGATTACATATTAACAGGTAGGAATTTATCTTAATCTTATTATTTTAATATCTTCTAATAAAATACAAGTTTACTTAAGTTTTTATTATTCTTGTATATAAAATTTTAAGGAATGGAAAAATAGTTAAAATAGTACTAGTTTAAAAATAGTAAAATAGCAAAAGTAGCAGTAAAAATAATAGTGTTTATTTTCATGAAACAATTCCTTTTTATAGTGCACAAAATTTATAATTTAGAAAGACACTGAAATGCAATAGGTTGTTGCTTTAGTAACTTATATTTTTGTTTGTTTCACCAATTCAGATATTTTACATTACCTAAAAATTTTAGACAAACAAGGAGCTCTCTTAATCACAAATGAATTCTACTTAAGAATATTTCCACATAAGTGGAAAACGTTCAGAAAATTTAAATTTAATAATGTCATTTTGACACAGTTATATGAGGAATAAAAGCATCCCTTATTTGTAATTGTTTTAATTTCCATCTGACTGCCTGGTACACTTTCACTGGAAAAAGTGTTATATCCCTGTTACATTTAATAGAAACATAATGACTTGAGTGTTTCATGTTAGCTGCATGGTGACATTTGAAGAAATATATGTCTTTGAGGAAAAAAAAACTTTTATTCAAATACATCTTATATTCCATAAGCTAATCTTTTCAGAAGTTAATTATATTATTGTTCATATAGCAAGAATGCAGAGCCAGTCACTAATATACAGACCTATACATGCTGATTGGTTTTTGTTTTCAGAGAGACTCAATCCATTTGGGAGAATAGATTAGCTTTTGTAGGAGTAAAGTCAGGCTGAGGTAGAAATATTAAGGGGGAGGTGATGGTTGGTAAGAAAGAGATAGAGAGAAGAGTACTCTTTGGGTAAAGAATGTGCTCTAGAAAAGTAAAACATGTTTCTTATTAGCATACTACAGGTAGGGAAAACATTAGAAATTGAAGACCACACTGGACTTTTACAAACACTTATTGCATAGTAAAATACATTGTCACTGCTCACTTTATAGCTGGTGGGCTATGTTTGTTAACAAATTAAAATGAGTGAGATTCACGGAGCACTGATGGCTCAAGCTTATAGTGTGAATGACCCACGCTGAGATCTCAAGCTTACAGTCTAAACGACTCAGGCTGAGATCTGAGGATTCTAGTTCAAATCCATCCTGGGCAGAAAGATTTTTGAGACTCTTATCTCCAATTAGCCAGCAACAAACAAACAAACAAACAACTGGAAGTGGAGATGGTAGAGCACCCACCTTAAGTTGAAAAAAACCAAGCGAGATTGCAAGATGCTGAATTCAGAGTGAAAAGCACTTGCTGCACAGCTTTGCAGAGAGAGGACAGAAAACCACGTGAAGGTTGAGTTAGCCCTGCATTTAGTGATGTGCTGAATGCAAGATGAATTCGCAATAAATCTATTAGGAGTCACATCATCGATGGGATTTTATTTGCAGTATGAAAACCAGCCCCAATAACAAAGCCACACAAGCCACCACTCTCGCCTTCCTATTGATTAAAAGCATGAAGCAGTGATTGAGTTGTCATCACACATTTAATTCACCCATACATGCCTCTCTAAAGGTAAGATTTGAAAAAATCTAGTTTGCAGGTCTTTTTATTTTTGGTAGACTCGCTCATTTATTTAAGGTCAAGTGAAATTTTCTACTGTGTGCTACATCATTTTTACCATCTGGATTATTGATGAAGATGAATTGATACTCTTTCTCTCATGAAATTTCCATGTGATTTGATGAACTATATTATGATTGTCAATGAATAGTGAAGGGAAATAATAATTATTTATATAACATAATAGTAAAATAACATAATTGATAAAAGATGTAATAAAATAATAATTGCTTTATATCAATTAAAGTACTAAGCCATAAGATAAAAAAACTGAAAAGATGAATAGAAACTGTGATAGAGGAAGATTCTTCTTAAAACTATCAATGTGAACATAACTAAAATACAGTTAATTATTCTCATTTTTTTCTCATTTTTTGTATTACAATAAAATGAAAAGGTTGTGATGTTACTTTATATTTTTATGGTACACATACTTGCACACAAAAACCCACCTCTTCCCTGTGCTTTGTTGGTCACTTACCATGATGAGAGCTAAAGTATTACTGTGTAATATCTCATTTAATCCTGGCAGCGATTCAATAAGACAATTTGCTAGCTCCATTTAATTCAGATAATTAGAAGCACAAAATTTAGCATAAATAACTAGGTTAGAGAATAGATAGCAAAGGGTATAGTTAGAATTGAAGTCCAGGGATGTCCGAGGTCAGAGTTCTATTGTAAATCTTGAAAGGCCTCTGCTACAGAAAGTCTATTGTGACCTTGATTCCTAGAACAATGTAAGATCAGGTAGATTTTGACTCTTTTAGACAATTGACTGTATTTGATTATGAGAAATAATGTTTTGGCTGGATGGAAGGAATGATTTAAGAATATAGAAAAATTTGTCAAGTATGACACTGAGCAGTTTAAAATAAATAAATAAACCAGATGCCTGTGGAGGTAGATAGAAGAAACCTATGGTAATACCAAACCTCTAATTTATTTGTGTATTATGAAATTGTTTTGAGTATATTGATGTGTATACTTAGTATACAGGGAAAAGACTCATCTATCCAGATGTATTTAGCTAAAAGGACACCAGAAAAAAAAGAAGCGTAACTTAAATCATTGTAAAGAATGATTAGTTAGCAGTCTGGTAGTTACTATATATTGAAAACAGCAAATTCAAGAAATGGAGATCAAGAGAATTACAATTTCAGGGCAAAGAGTTACCAGGACCCCAATTCAACCAATAAACTGGATGTGGGAGTTTACTTTTGTAATCCTAGCTTATAAGAGTATAACTAGTTAGGTCATGGTCTAACTTATTCCTAGAAAAATGCAGAGATTCTATAAAAAGAAATAAAGCCAAGAGGTATAGGCATGGCACAAATGGTATAGTAACTGCCTTGTAATGCTTGGTTAAAACTTTGAGAAAGTGAAATGATAACGAAATTAAATTTCAAGTAATGATATCTGTCTTGTCATGTATTTTTGCAAGTCTGGAATTTGAACTCAAGCCCTTGAACCCTCACTTGGCTTTCTTGGTCCTAGTTGGCACTCTACCATTTGATCTGTATTTCCAGAATGACTTTTTGCTAGTTATTTGGATACCAAGTCTTGCAGATTTTTCTGCCTGGACTCACTTTGAATGACAATTCTCTGATCTTAACCTTCTAGATAGCTAGGATTGCAAGCATGAGCTTGTCCCATATATCTTACTGAAAATATAAACCTTTAAATTATTATCACATGCCTAAGAAATTAGAAACATAGTTCCAGAAGTGAAGGTAATATCAGTATAACTATCTTAAATGCTTTGTCATTTTTACATGCATAGGTTATGTTTATTTGTTTCACACGATTGTGAGGTGAAAGGAGATTGTAAGAATATGAAGGATAAATGTCACCATATGGATATGAAGCATTGGAATATCATAACAGCTGACCTTGACATTCAGACTGGCAGGTCCAGTGAACTTCATCTGGATTATCTTATTATAATAAGCACAGGAGTCTGAATATTAGCTTTGATATCAGCCTAGCCTAACAACCTCAACTCTTATAGCTAAATTTTCTCAAGTATTTTTAATGGGAGAAATATTATCCTACCTTGTATGTAACAGTCGGAAAGAGTTGGAAAATAATCATGCCAGTGGTGAGTATAGATGAAGATAATTGTTTACATACTGCTTCTCTGTGTTCTGTTAGAAAGCATCAGAAATCTTAGATATAGTTGATATCATATACTGTTAAATAGTAAAATAGTAAATAGTATCTCTACTTTGGAACATTTTTTTCTTATTTCTCATGAAATACATAGCCATAGAGAAAAAAGTTATTTTAAAGGAGAAACATAAATGAATCATGAAGTATTAGCATACAGAGACAACAACTACTTTTGAAAAAGAAATCTTTTTATGTAACATATTTTATGACAAATACTTTATCAAAATGATTAATATTTAATTATCTGTAAGAAATGAGAAGTGAAAAAATACTTACCAAATAGGACTTGCTTCTTAATATCATAGGAGAAGAATAAGCATCGAACGATGCTCTGCAAAATTTTACATTTTTAATGCACAGTCTACAAATTCTGAATCTTGCTTATTTGCAAACTAATTGATACTTTTCTTTATCTTTATCTTTATCTTTCCTTGTGTGAATGAGATAAATTAATTTCATTGATTGGTATTCAACAAAATTAGTAGAATAGCCCTCTACCAGATTTTTTCATAATCAATATTCTGGTTTATCACTTTTACACTGTTGACCTCTGACATGTTTATTGGGACAGATTTACATACCAAGAGCTCTTATAACCTCAAATTATTATGTACATATTTCAGAAGATTTTGAAAATTCTCAAGAGCTTATGAAAATAAATGTCTAAGATAGAAAATGAAGATTGGTTGTCCCCTCAAAAGAGCATAAAATCAATCCACTATTTAATTAAATACACACAAACATGAGAGGCAGTCAACTTCATTTAATTGGCAAATTGTTATTCATAAAAACTTGATGCACTGTTATCTTCAGACCATATTGTTCTATGCACATTTACATATATTACTAATAATAGAAGCTCTTTTCCTATTAAAAAAAATGATGTTTTGCAGTCTAACAATTAATGTTGCTCTTTTCCATGTTTTATACATGGTAGAGTTATCCAGAGAAGCAGAACCAAAGTGGAGTACCTCTATGCACACACAGCCTCTTACAAGGAGACCGGGGAAAGCTGGCGGTATAGTGGCCTGAGAACCAGAGAGCCAATAGTGTAAAATTTGTTTGGTTCTGAAGGCTTGAGAATCAGGATCCAAAAAAGTCATGCTCTTCATTAAACAGTCAGACAGAAAAAAAAAAGAAGGAAAACCCAACTTCCCTCCAATTTTGTTCTGCTCAGACCCTCAAAGGAATTTAACTGATGACCACTCAACAGTGGATGGAGCAATCTGGTTTACTCAGACCAATACAAATGCTAATTTCATCCAACGGTGTCCTAACAGAAAAGCCTAGAAATAATATATCACCAGCTACTTGGGCATTGGATTGGTCCAGTCAAGTTAACATAATATGGTACTCACAGTAGGTACTCAGTAAATACACATTGGGAGGTAAAGGGGAGGGGAATATACACATTGCCATTTTTTGTTATTCAAAGGCTATTCCTTCCTTTATAGATTCTCCCTAAGGCCTGTCTGGGCTTATTAACTACATGTTTCTGTAATCACTTTTAGTTTGGAGGTATCTCTCCTTTCGGTTCTCTAGAGGAAAAACTTGTGACTCAAAGATTTTCCTTCATTGTATTCAGTGAGAGAGAGATGCTAGCAAAGCAATGACAATCAATAATATAAAAGTTTATTGAACTGGATGCTGAGTGATGTCATTAGAAACAAAACTCTTTAAATTAGGATGAGTGATTTCCTGGTATCATTATCATACAGCAAAGCTTGAGCACTGGCAGAATCAGACCCTGTGTGACATTTTCTTCAGTGTTGTGAAACTAGTAGTACTCACTTCCTGGTGCTGAGGAATCAGAGGGTGGATCAGGTGAGACTTTTCACAATAGCCACTAGATGTTGCTTGTTAAATAAGACCTGACTTCAATAGATTGAACCTATTATCTGTATTGCCTCTACCTGACTACTGGAGCTTATGGATGTCCATTCATTATTTATCATCTGTCACATGTAAATAAACACTTCCCCCATAAAAAATTTGTTCTGCTATACTGAATGACCCTGTCAGATCTACATGTAGCTTTTGTTGCAAAAACAAGTTGATAAATGTTTCTGCTGCTTTTTGGAAGCCTTCAGTCAGTTTCCTACTGGCTGAACTATTTCTTCAAAAGTGGCAGGAAGAAATAAAGCCCTATTACATAGCATGCTTGTCCAGCTCACTGGAAAAATCTTGCCATAATCTACAGTTTGTTCTCAAACACCTGCTGGTAGATTTAATGAGTATATTAAGATTGAACTGCTTCTCTATTTATCTTAAAACAATTCAGTTCTCTTTTGAGCAAGTTCGATAGAAATCTATTACTTGCTTTACTGTATATCTGTGTCTAAAGTCAGTATTTGAGTGGTATGTCCACATGATAAACACAAGAAAATATAGGCTGGAAATATTTGGGACTAACTGATGGTGTTTTTGTTTGTGTTTTACAGCTGGGACAACGTATATCTTTAGCAAAGGTGGTGGACAAATCACGTATAAATGGCCTCCAAATGACCGGCCAAGCACAAGAGCAGACAGACTGGCCATAGGGTTTAGCACTGTTCAGAAAGAAGCTGTATTGGTACGAGTGGACAGCTCTTCAGGCCTGGGTGATTACCTAGAACTGCATATAGTAAGTACTCTTTAAATACATCTAGGCATTTACTTTGGACATTATGTTTGCTGTTAACCTTTTATATGTAACTTATAATGTTGCATCCTTAAAGCCTCCCACCCTGCCTTGGAGACCAGCAGAAGATATATACCATAGAAAAGAGGAGTACTATCTAGAGATAATAAAACTTCAGATTTATTACTGTTACCCACTACTTTACAATTGGGGAAAAAATTCTTTTTGAGCAGGAATTTCTCTCAATTTTGTGTTCATGAAATCTTTTTTGGAGTACTTTTAGTGCCTTTTGGCATATTTGCCAAATTAATAAAATAGTTTATTGCTCAATGAATAGTATACCATCTGGCTAGAAGCAGGAAGTTATGATACTAGTGACATACAAAGATCTGGTTTCAGAGTTCTGATTCCTTTTCTTGCCAGAGAGAAAAATTAGACAACATTACATGAAGCCCAAGCAAAGAAGGGAAACTTTAACAGTATTTGGAGATGTGAAAGAAAATTACCCAAAATAATGCTGTTTCTAGGATATTTTGTGTCAAGGAAATGGTATGGATTCGTACCATTTCTGGCCTATGAGCATTCTTTTGCTTTAAGTTCTAAAACTCCCATAACAATTTACTTGGAAGATAGTAAAAGGCAAACATTAGTTATGAATGAAAAATGTCCTTGTCTTCTTAAAGCTGCTTAATGGACTATAAATAGTTCAGTCTCTTTTGTTATCCCTACATTCAATAATTACCAATGATTTTGATTGTAACTTTCTCATGTTCCTGTATTACTGGCAAAGAAACACACACAGTATTTCATTGTTCAGAGATAGTACATTTTACTAACACAACAAAATAGCACACATCATAGGACTTGTGGTATAAGTTACTGGTAACACCTGTCTACCCTGCCTGTGCCAGGCCCTGGGCTCAACTCATAGCACCATTAAAAATCAAACATAAAAGCTGTAGTGTTCTTCTCATCACTGTTCTTCATCTGAAGTGTTCATCCTCTAAAAGTTTCTGAAGCACTTAATTCTCTCCATCCTCGTTTGTTTTTAAGTTTAGCTTATCTCTCCTATATCTTGTCCTAAGGTAAGATTGGTTTTGTGTTTTTATTTATAAGTTGTCTCTTGAGTAGTTCTCAGGCCTTAAAGGAAATGTAAGTCATCAGGTTCTTTTCTGGTAAAAGTTGGCTTTTGGGCACCACTCCTATATAATTCGGAAAGCCACTTGTTACCAAAATACACTAATAGACTTTCACACAGTTTTAATTCTCAAAGATTTTATTAACTTATCTTCCTACCCTATCTTTTACATTAAATTCCTTAAATTTTCAATAAGCTGAAGGGTTTAAGGGGCGGAGAAGCTGTCACTGACTACAGGTGCTGATTTCATTGCCTCTTGTGAAAACAAACAAACAACAGCAACAAAAAACCTCAATACAACCATTATTGAACCATCATAAATTTTCCATTCAAAATGTAGTTGCCAAAATGGAAACAATGGGAAAGTAATTTCGGCTTCCTTTCAGACAATCAAAATGGAAAGCATTTGGACTTTTATGGCATCATAAATAAATGATCAGTTGAGATAAACTTAACTAGTATGGTACAGTAAAAAATCTTTTAAGAGTAATCTCAGCTTTCAAAATACATTTGTTCAGTTCTGATTTAGAAGCCTTACTAGTTCAAACAATAAATAAATATAAAAGAAAGAAAACCAAGAACATTTTCCTTCTAAAAGAAATTACTTATTGATCCATAACCAATTACACTTTTAGCCTGAGAAAAGGTCCCAACGATCACTCTCAGATCAAAAGGGCTCTGTCACTGATTACTCAAACAGCTGTGGTTGGTTTTGTGGTCAAAGGATTTTGGTGTGCACGAATGGCCATTTTTTTCCAACTCTGACCAGATATGGGCTGAGGGCCCTTATACAACTAAATAATTGGCTTTCTAGGAATCTGTACCAGCTCAGTGCCTTCCACAGCTCCCTGAGTGGAGGTGGAGTCTTGAAAGATAATCTGTCAGTGTGCCTTTTTCTTTCTGAATTTCCTTTCTAAGCCTCATCTAACCATTTGCTTTAGTGGTTTTCACTATACATTCTTGGTCTTGTATTTGAAATATCCAAAATCTCCCATTTTTAGAACTTGTCTTTAACAAGTTAGGTTCCTGGGATTCCCAAATACACTTTGTCAGCACTGTCTACTCTTGTATTAACTCAATCTTAGTTCCAATCTGTCCCAATAAAACTGTACTTTTCTCCCCTTATTTCTATTGCATACATTTTTAAAAAATCCACCCATTAGTGACTCACTAAGTCATTTGCACGGATACAATAATTTTTTCATGTTTCAACATACAATCAAAATTAACACAGGTAAGAATTTTTGTTTGTTTAGATTTTTAATACTGAGTTTACCTTTAATTCCTTCTTGTAACATTAAATACATGGAAAATGGAAAAGGAATTTAATTTTAAAGAACAAAAAAATTGGAGTTTTACAGAAAGGCAAAGAAAGGGAAGGAAAGTAAAGGGATATGTTTTAATCTACAAAAGTTATAAATTTTGCCTAACCATTAAACTGCCAGGGAAGACTTCAAAGTCAGTAAAGTATATAGTATGTATTGATCTCATTTAAATACATAATTTCCATCTCTAATTGATAGAGTGAAGCAATAAACAGCAAAGTTGATTACATTCATTAAAAGATGCTCCATTCTTGCTGAAATGTATGATGCTATTTCAACTAAGTAACTTCAAAAATCTGAATGGCAAGTAATTTCAATGAAGATTTGAATATTTGGTTTGGCTTATCCTCCCATTCTTCAGAGTTTGATTTCACTTGAAAATGTAATCACATTTAAATTTTGATTGAATGTGATCTTAAAAAGTATTACAACTTGGAATAAAAGGAGTATTGAATCAGGTGGCCTAGTTTTGATAGATCTTTTTGTTATAAATATAAATGGTTTCACTGTTAAGCTGAAAGCCCTATAGTACTAATTTTGAAATTGTCAGGGTTTATGAGATGAAGAGATAAGAAATATATGAAATGAAGATTAAGGAATTTCTCACAGTACTTAGAGGATAAGTAGTCAATAAAAGCTTTTCTGAAAGCATAACTGATTTAATTAAATATTGAAAATATTGCAGTTTAAGTTAACTGTGAACTCTCAACATAACCGTTGTCAATATAAAGTGACAGGCAATTTGGTTTCAATATAATTCTGAGAAAGTTATCTACCTTTTTGTTGATGGTATTGAAAGAGTTTAACACTTAACATTAGTATTTTTATTTATTGAAAGTTTGCATATTTTAACTGATGTTTTCTTAAGTCCTCAACTAAGAATTGATTACAGTAGTTGTTTAAAGAAAGTTTGGGGCAAAAATATTCAGTGAATTACTGATTGCCTCAGTTCAATAATTACTCATTTGTTGTAGCCAACTTCTGTCATGAATTGTTTTCTAGTTAGATAATAGCTGTCTATTACTTTCAAATAGAGACAGAATTCATGATGGCAAAGAATAGGTTTATAACAATGATAAATAACCATAAAAATAATATACAAATGTAGCCTGTTATAATTTCCTTCAGTTCAGGCTGGAAGCTTGGTCAGTAATATAAATATATATATCTATGTATAGATATATATATGCACCTATATACCTAATGCCCTAGGTCTATGTGAGGCTCTGTGCATAGAAATGAGCTGGCCACTCAGTATCTACTTTAATAAGTATTTGTTGCATAATTGAGGAATAAGTCTCCTGGCATCCTTACCACCCCATGGTTTAAATTTATTGCCAAACCAGCTTACTATTATTGCTTGGAAATTTTTAATCTTGGCATTCACTCATCTTTTTTTTGTAGTTCTAACTTTCTTATTTAGATATTATTTGTAAGAACAATGAACCGATGATAACTTTTAGAAGTAGTATACATGACATGGAAATTATAAAATGCTTTACCATAAGCATTTAAATTAGCAACCTTGAGGATTACTTAATATTGAAAAAAAATTCCTTAGAAATAATCAGCAAAATGTGAGCTGAATTTTCATTATATACTGAATTTTACCAATGGTGTCACTTCTAGAAAAACTTCTCTTATATATTAGTCTACTGACATTAATTGGAGATTACTAAGCACCTCTCTGATGTATAGAAGAAAGCCACATAAATGTGGGCTGATTCACTTCCATGACTATTAAAGGATGTGTTGGCCCTGACCAGAGGAAATGTCAAGGAGGATGGGGGAGAGGATGAGTAAGGAGTGCTCTTTGAAATCCTTTCATCTTGGGAGCATGAAAGAGCATTGCAAATTTGATTAGTGAATTGTTGTACATATTTGCCTTAAGTGTTTCTTCTTTGTACTCTGCTGGGACGGAAGCTATATTTTGGAGCCAAGCTCTTAATTGATTTTGATTTAGGGATATACCTTTTGATCAGCGGTTTTAGTATAAACTAGAAGCATAGTATATTTATAGTAAATATTACATATTCCCAAATAAAGGACCAAAATTAGTAATCTGTCACTTCTTTCTCATCTTTTTCTGACTTTATACATTTTGTGCTATTTATTTTATTACTCTAAGATTTAATGCATAAATGCCCTTTAAGGCCAGTAATTGTATATAGTACATATCAACGTAAACAAGATAAAACCTAATTATTCTCCCAAAAGCTTCTCTTCAATTGAAGTTGTTCTCTAGCTGAGTTTTTTTTAAGTAACAAATACCTTATTTGTAAGAATTTCATGTTATCACATATTGTTAAATATATTTTGGATGTATTTGGTGGCATAGAGTGGTCGTGCAAGGAAATTTTATTTTGATATATCCACATTCAGGTTGTTGTGTAATACTTCAATTTAACCTTGTAAATCGCCCTCAATAGAGATTTTGTGTGGTTTTGTTTTTCCTGGTTCTTCTATGAATTAGAGAGTATGTAAATTTGAACTTGGAAAGAAGGTAAAGTAATGAATTTTCTAAATGTGTTTTTAAAGCCTCTTGTCCAGTCTTCTGAGGTATGATAGAGTGATCTTTGGTAAAAATGTAAGAAGAGATGGTCACATTTCTTGTCTGAAGTGCTATCCAGATATCTTATGGTAATCTCTAGTTGGAAGGAGAGACCAGTTTCTTCCTTCATCATTTTCCTACAATTAGTAATTCCAAGTAGTCTTCTGCAATTGGGAATGTGTGCCATACTGAACTCTGACTATACTGGAAAAAACTAAGGCCAGGGGAAGTATTTGAAAGCAGAGAATCACATCAGGTGTTTAGAAGCAATGACTGTTGACCACAGCAATTTATACCATAGCTGACATTAGTTCAGTTCAAAAGGGCATACATAGTTGATGGGAAGGTATCCTTGTCGAAGTCCTTTGTGTGGAAGGTTATGTGCTCTTTGTCTTTGATAATTATTACCACACTGTCCTGGTTTTGTTTACCTTTTTTGTGTAGCTAGAGGCTGACATAGTAATTATAACTTTGATACTGACACCTTTCATAGAAGTTAATTCAGGTACTCCTTTCTAAATTACTTCTTTTCTTTAGTTCATCATTTAGTCTCTGAATGGTTTAGTGTCTCTGAAACTCTTCAGTAGACTTCTAGATTTCTAGTTGTTTTCTTTTTTTTTTTCCTTCTCTGAAATTCTGTTGCTGTGAGAATAAGTGAGAATCAATACAATGATTTCTACTTGTATCCCCTCGGTCACATGATTCTCAGCTGATGGTTAAGCTCCAGCCTCACCTTCTCAGTTAGCCTCTAATCTCTACTCTGAAGACTTTCTAATTTGTTTTATATGGCTTAATTATACTTCTTTGATCATGGTTAATTTACTAGAGTGCTTCTTTGATTATGTTATTCCTTTGTTAAAATACCTTGACACCTCCCAATTAAGTAGAGGAAAAGTGAAACTCTACATCTAAAATGTCATGCTTTTAGCATTCTGACCTCAATTTTTACCTTTCAGGTCCACTTGCCAGAATTTTCAACTTAGTTCTCCACTCCAGCAAAATGTGCTAATCCACTTTTGAAAAATGTGTTTCTTCTGTTTCTTTTTTTCCCCCCCGGTTATTTTCAATTCTTTCCAAAAGATTTCTTTCAATTCTCTCTCATGATCTAGATTTTTCTCAGCTATCAAGGTTTCTGTGCAATGGCTGAGTGTGGTCAGTATTGGCCCTGATCATTTCTAACCTCTTGTGCTAGCAGAAAGACTTTAATGCCCAGGATATTACCAAACTAGACAAAACCTTGCTCATAGACTTTGCTCCTTTCTATAATCACCACTTTTCCTGACCTATTGCTGCTCAGTGCCGCCAAAGCTTTTGTGCAGAATGGCCTAAAATCTGCTGTAATTTAATCAGTTATGAGTTGCCTTCATCAGCCCTCTTTCCTTGTATCAAGCTGCTAAAATGATGGATTGCTTTGTTAAAAAAATTTAAGTACTGTTTATAACACTGTTTCTTCTGTAGCTACTAACTTTTTAAGACATAAACCTCAAGCTCATTCAACACACTATAAATGTTCAGCCATTATGCACTTCATATTTTAGATAGTTAGTTCTTGCTGTGTAATAAATCTCCCCACAATCTAGCAGCTTACAATAGCAAATACTTATAGGCTTGTGATGATTTTCAGGAATCCAGCAGTATTTTAGCTAGATTAAGAGATTCTCAGGAGAAGTAATGGTTAAAAACTCCTGTGTTTTGAAAGTATTACTTGTTCAATCTTATAATCCACACTGACTCTATATATTCCAGAGAGAAATGATGAGCAACAGTTAAAGCATGTGTAAATGGGTTATTAAGAATGCAAGCTTTGCAGAAATCTAAACACAAGGTAGATGGCAAAGAGATGAAGATATTTCTAGTGGGTTAACAACTACTTTGAGAAATGCAAAATGATGCAGGATCATTTGCACACTGCTCAGGAATATGCCTTTTTATTGCACAAAATCACTGAAATCCATAAGCAAGATGAATGGCAGGAATGGATTTAAAAAAAATGAAACTCTATAGCAAACATGTCAGCCAAAGACTAAGAAACAAGAAGATGATGATATTATAAGTTAGAATCCTGTTAATGTTAATATTGCATTTGCCAGATTTGAGCAACTCATTTCAGCAAAGAATGAAAATAAACTAGGTGAATACGTTAGGGACTATGGAGGTAATGACAGGCATAAATAATCCAAACTATAAACTAGGAATAGAGGGCTAGAGATAATTTTCATGAGTCTGAGAAAAATCTTTTGATAAGAATGTATTTGGTGGGGACTAGAATGTCATGTGTGATGTCTTTTTTGGGGGGGGTTCGTGGGGCTTGAACTCTGGGCCTGGGCACTATCCCTGCACTCTTTAGCTCAAGGCTAGCACTTGAGCCACAGTGCTACTTCCAGTTTTCTAGTGGTTTATTAGAGATAAGAGTCTCATGGCCTCTCTTGCCTGGGCTGGCTTTGAACCACGATCCTCAGATCTCAGCCTCCTGAGTAGCTAGGATTACAGGCATGAGCCACAGATGACCATGTGTGATGTGTTTATGGGATCTTTTCCTATGGTGGTGTATTAGACCTAGAAATTATTACATTCACAGGGTAGAGGAGGCCTTTGCCTTCCTGGAGACCACTTGCATGAAGTGCTGAACAAAACATAGTTCTGACGAAAGAATTCTCAATTTCCCTGAGAGAATATATATGTTTCTGCAGAGACACCTTAATGAGGTCTTTCTTTCAAGAAAAGACACATCCTCTTCGACCTATCCCAGCAAGTCTTCTTGCTCAAGAATCGGCAGAAGTATAAGATAGGCAGACATTGTTTCTTGGTGAAAAATAAAAATGTAATTGATTATCAAAGCTTGGGCTATAAAAATGGCTCTCTTCCTAAAAATTTGCCCTGAATATTAGCAATCAAGTACTGACTGACTACTTTCCAAAATCCTTCACTCCTAAATTACATCAACCACTATAATTCTGTTTACAGCTGGTTACACAGTATTTCTACCTCGATGTATCATAGGTATCTGAAATTTACCACAGTGAAGAGCAAACTCATCATCACCCAAACAAATATCCTTCCATACAGTCCTACTCTAAAAACTTGACACATTTCCTCATACTTAAATTTTCTACCTAATAAGTTTTGTATAAAACCGGAGGGGTTATTCCTAACAAGTACTATCCAATGGAAATGTGATATGTATGCATGCTTTCTAGTAGTTATATTAAAAGTAAAATAAGATTGAGATTAATTTTACTAAGTAAAGTTGACTTTAATAATTTAACTCATCTAATCATTTTAACATGTAATATGTATAAATTATTAATACTATGCTTCTCAATTCAAAACTTTAAACTTTCCATGAAAAATGTTTTTATATTATAAACTAACAATGGTAGAGTTACATTTTAAACATACTGAAGTTTTCTACAATTGAATTTTCTATTTGCTGTAAATGTGTAGAAGACTCAATTAAAGTTAAATACATTTTAAATTCAGATCCTCCATCCCACTAGTCACATTTCAAGTCTTTACCTGGCTACTGCTTATGGTACTGAACAGTGTAGTTTTAGAATTTATCTGTTTGCTTTGTATCATTCTTATTGTCTTTGCTTGTACCTATGTGATGTCCATCTAGCTAATCTCTCTGCTTGAAGATCATCCTTTTACTAATCCCTCCTCCGCCTTGCCATTGTAATGATTGTAGTAAAATAAACATTTGGTATCTCAACCTCTGTGTTTAAATGTTTAGTTGTATTGTCTAGAAACCTCGTTTTTGTTCAAGAAACACTTGACTAACAACATTCACTGCTGTTCAGCCATATAGGCTGCTCCTCATTAAAAGACAAAAAACAAACAAAACAAAAAAACAATTCGGTAAGAGTAGGGTATAGATCTCTTCTTTCTACTAAAATCCCATCCATTTCTTCCCAGTGCTCTGCAAGTCTGTGTCTCAACTCCCACCCTCCCCAAATGGGTAACAAAGGAAAGGTTTTACTATGAAATGCTGATACTTGTACTTAAATGATTTTCTCTAGTTGACTAAATACTTCACAAAGTAGGACTGACTACCTCCTTTAAACAAATTTTGATTAAACAACTAACATTTCAATTAGCTTTGTTATGCCAAGGTCTCAGGACCCCGCCCCCCAAGAAGACCACCAAGAGTCAGACTGTACAGCTGTTTTATTTAAAAGGGCATACTCCGACACAGCAGAGCCTAGGAGGAGAGCCCTGAGCTAAGGATTTACAGGTCTTATAAAGGCACACAATCAACCAGGTTTTCGGATTACCACCACGTGTTGCTTTGCTAGACAGAAACAAGCAACACGTGGTCACTGCCTCACACTTTAACCTTTCAGCTTGATTGTATGTTATGGAAAGCATAATCTCAAAGTAGAGAAGCACACTTTAAAACAAGTATTTATACACTAATGACAGAAAAAACAATTCTGTGTGTTTATTCCTATCTTTGAGACTCTCTCTTTTGTTGTTGTTGTTGTTGGTGGTGGTGGTGGTGGTCATGGGGCTTGAACTTTGTTCCTATCTTTGAAAGAGTCCTCTTTCCTCTTTCTTCCTATACCTTTCTGTTCACCTCTCCTTTCCAACCTGATGAATTTTTTTCTTCATTTTTAAGTCTTGGATCATATATTTTAAATATTGGAAGGATCTTTTTGTCCTTTAAGTCATTTCTAGCAACATTGTAGCACCTTGTTCTTCATTCTATTTCCTAACTTCCATAAGAGTCAACAACCACATGCTATGTGTCTTTTTATCCCTGTGTTTTCAGACACTAGGATAGTGTTTCAGAAATAAATATTTGCTGATGGACAATAGGTACCTGAGCAAGTAGAGGGAAGGGTAAACTTTCTTCTTTATGTCTTCCAACTGGTAGTTTTCCATTGTAGTACAATGGTACTCCCCCTGGAGGAGAGCACGAGGTAGACTCCCAGAGGATAATGGTGAAAGCATGTGATGCTCCCCTGGGACTCTCCATTTACAACCTGGATACACACACACTCACACTCACACACACACACACACACACACACACACACACACACACGAGTGGGAGGGGTATAAAGAAAGCCTTAATTTGTGGTGTTTTCTTAGGGAAGTCTTTTCTCATGATAGACCACTGCAAATTTCACTTCTAGGTTCAAACATTCCAAACAGCTAGTCATCTTTATGAGGTTCATCTGGATTTTCTTCTTATCTTCTGTCCATATTGAGTATCTGAATAAAAACATTTGTGATATATTGAGCTGCATTCTTGATGAGGAGGGATGTATCCAGTTGGCAAATGAAACCAAAGTACCAACCAAAGAAAAACCCACCTGCAGTAATCAATCCTAATAGTGTAACAAATAATCAGCTTCTGACATCTTGGCTATTTGATGGTTTCTTCTCTGGTTTTTCTTTTCCTTTTGCTTATTCCAACTTCTCTGACACACGCTTAAATGTTAGAGGTGAAATTTGTTCCCATTTATTGGTTTTAATAATTACTTTTAATTAATGTATATTAAATACTTTCAGGTAATACATATTTAATACCTATTAATTAAAATAATCATTCAATTTAATTTAAGTAGGATTAAACTTCCCCTAAAATCATGTTTACTCATTCTATTTCCTTAACAACAATAACAAAACAACACTACTTAGCATGATTGAGTCCTTACTATGAGCCACACATTGGTTCAAACATTTTGAATAGCATTACATTTCATTGAATAGTCACAGTAATCCACTGAGGTATGAATTATTATCTCAATTTTACAGATGAGCAAGCTTCATTTTAAAATAAATTGACCAGTATCACATAGCTAATAAATAATTGCCTGGATTCAAGCCAGTTCTATACAATTCTGGAGGCTGATTTTTATTTTATGCAGAGGAAAATTTGGGACTCACCCAACTGCTTTCCCAGATGATCATAAAATCTAAATAGGAATCTTAAGTCAGTGAGTCTTTATGGAATTTGTATCAGTACGTTCCTTAATGGCTACAGAAGCAAGAAATTCTGTCCCTCAAAATGTGCATGTGATATTTTGTATTAAAATTCTCTAAATGGATGAGATAGTTGTTTGCTATTTTTAAAAGCTATGCCTAAGTGTTGTCCTGCCACAAGAGTATGAGCCTTATGTGGAGATGAATATAAAAATAACACTCCTGTTCTGTCTGGATATTCTGGCTATAGCCACAACTTTTAGCCTTTTCCTAGGTTCTAAAACTAATGTACAAAGCCTAGACAGCTTGACCTACTTATCATCTTTTTTTAAAAAAGACTAAAAGCAGGATAAAAATCTCTGTGTATTTAAGCATATAGATGAGAAGAGAGAAAGGAATTTGTCTGTAGCATGTGGTTCTTGCTGATTGGACATTTTCCCGACAGAGGTGTTCAAAGGGAAAGTATGTCATCCTGCTCATTATTGTTAATTAGCAGTGAAAGCAGGCTTTGGGGCCTGTTTCCCACAGGGCATCAGTGGAGAAATAGGGCTGATATTGTAGCAGTAATATGTGGTGTAAGGTCAAGCCCTTGTGTGCACTTCAGAACTGAGTTCACTCTGTCATCAAACAGACGTGTAGTGCTTCACATTGTGGACAGAAAAAAAAAGTAGTAAATTCTTGCAATCAAATCAGTGAGAACCAGTTGTTGATTATTTCCAACTCGATATTCCCAAGTGTGTGGCCTAAGAGAAGTGTCTGGGGCTATTTTCTTGTAAGAAATTGTTGCACAAACACGGCTCCCTAGTATGTGAAAAATCTATTATGATTCATGGTTTCCTAATTAATAGTTTAACAATGCAGTATATGAATACAGTGCATCTTGATCAGTGAGTTCAATCCCCAGTATTGAAAAAAAGAGAAAGAAAGAGAAAGAGGAGAATGAAGAGAGAGAGAAAGAGAGGGGGGTGTAATGGAAGGCAGGCAGGATAACCTGGTCTTGGGAAAGTCTGTGTAGGCCAGCATTATGTTTTAAAGCACAGTGAAGCTACTGGCTAAATCTACTTCTAGGATCAATGATTTTAAAAAAGAACTCACTTTTCTCAGAGATTTAATTTGGGCTTTTTCTTTATCTTCTGTGCTTATTATTATGTCTGTGCATAAACATTTGTGATATATTCATATATCCTGACTGGAAGAAAAGAGAGGACTGCAATTGGAGAATGAAAATCAGACAAAACCTTTCCTATGTAAATGTATTTTATAATGCCACATTATATGTTCAATTCTTTGAACACTTTCAGAATTTTAAGTCCTTCAAACTAACTTTTTACCTTACAAAGTATCATTTTATGTGTGTGAAAATACACTTATGAGTGTGTGTGCATGTACATGTGTGTGTACTGGTATTAGGGCTTCAGTCAAAGCCTAGGCGTTGTCTCTCAGCTTTTTCACTTAAGGCTATCGCTCTACTTCTTGAACCACAGCTTCATTACCAGCTGTTAACTATCAGGTAGTTAATTGGAGATAAGAATCTCCTTACTGCCCTGGCTAGTTTTCAATCAGAATCCTCAGATCTCAGCTTCTAGAATTACAGATGTGAGCCACCAATTCCTGGCTACATTTTTCAGAAAAAAATAAACTCTTACAAAGTCACTATATTTATACCTGAATTGTTCTTCACTCTTAACCAGTGTATGAGGATGCCACAAGATGCAGTATTTCAGTATAAATAAATAAAATAAATACAAATTGTCTTTCTTATTTTTTAATTATGGAGAATTAGAGTGAGTTCCTATCTAGAGTATTTGATTTAAGTGTTTCTGTTTTAATAGTCACACAATGTAGAGTTAATACCAAAGCCCCTTTAACTGTAGTCACAGCCTCTCTTACTCTAGAAACATTCACAGGATGTAGCTGGCAAGGGGATTAGATAATAGACTCATGAATCATGTGACTCATCTAAGTAAAACAATGGCAACTCAATATTTTGAGAAGAACCTGGCAAGCAAGAGATTAATGTCCCATTGGGATGCAGTCTGTTTTTTCAGAACCTGCTTCTGTGAGCATCACCTTCTCTACATTCCATAATTCTTCATTTTATCCCTAGTCACTTCTTATTTCAATCATGACTTTCTCAGGACTCAGGAGCAGCAGGGGCATGTGACAGGCCTTTCAATACATTGATATTGTCAACATTATCTTGGTTAATCTCAATATAAAAACCAATTGCAACAGATGTGTGCTCTGTTGTTAAGTATTGAGTAAGGCATAGGTGCCTTATTTCTTGCTATTCTGTTTAAAAAAATGAAGTTCTTGAACTCAAGGAGTGGAATACATTTATGAAATACTCCCTATGTTCCTTGGCATTTATTAATAGAAAATGGAAAAGAAAATATTTACAGGGTGACAAAAGATGTACTGTGCTTATGATTTTTCAATTCTGTGTGTGATTATTTATATCAGTCTTATTGTTGTGTTCAAGTTGTATTCAAGATGGAATAGCCCCACATATACTAATTGAAGGTAAAACTTAAGACTTGCAAAAAATTATATTAAATTAAGTAAGCCAGGCCCAAAGAAACATAGATCCCACAATTTCCCTTATGTACAATTACTAGTATACATCTAGGACAAGCAGAAAAGGTCAAAAGCTATGTACATATAACCATACACGATGATGCGGAGCGAAATGAACCCCATGATAGTAACACAAGAGGTTTTATCTTTGTTGCTGTTGTTTTAAATGTACTTATAACGTACTATGTTGTTTCTCTTGTATGTTCTTCTCTCATGGTATAACCCCTGTTTTCACTGTATTTGATTCCAGTGCCCTGCATCTTGTATATACATTTTTCTAATTTAGGGAGGAGAAGGGAAGTAACAAAATGCTGAAATAAGGATACAGGTTGACCCATTGTAACAATGAGATGTACAAGACATTATGTTGAAAATGAACTTTACAGTTTTGGCGGGAGGAGGGGGTAGAGAGGAGTTAGGGAGTTGGGGACAGAGGGGATGGTAGGGTAGGGGAAAATAAAGGAGGGGGTAACAATTCTCAGTAAGTGTACTCATTACCTTACTCATGTAACTGAAACCTCTGTGTACAGTATCTTTACAATAAAATTATTTACATATAGTGTTAGATATTTCATGTACTGCACATGTTAGAATTTCATAGATACTGGGCATATTTGATAAGGCCATGGCTGTCTCCTGCATCATATTCCCTAATACACTTAATAGCTGAACAGATGTAACTTGCTAGGGCCAGCACATGGTGGCAAGCAGCAGGGAGTCCCATTTGACAAGTTGGTATGTTATTTTATTTACCTCCAAACCATCTCTAATCATTCCAGATTTCAGAGTGTTTTGACTTGTTAGGCAGCAAGCAGATAAGAGGAATTCTGTGTTCCACTGTTTATTTCCAACAGGTTGTTTGGCTTCAGGGGACAAACCCCATGAGATTCTAAAGTAAAATAACCAGATGAGATTAGGGGGAAATCTACAACACAGATAACTACAACAGAAAAAAAAAAAACAACAGTTGTACCACCTTTACGGAAGCTGGACAGTGTAGTCATGTGGTAAACAGCAAGTTAGTAAGAGAAGTCTACTAGCTTCCAGCAAGTATTAGGTATGATGCAGGGTATTTACTTGTGATGGTTTGTGTATATTTCTTCTAAGTAACTCTCTTACCTAGCCATAACTCTTGTCAGTAGAGATGTCAAGGGACACTGAGGTTGTTTGGTGTTACAAAATTTACTCCCTGAAGAGCAAATCTTTTGAGCTTTCCATGAGCTATTTTCCAATCCTTTAATTGCTTGTGTCTGGCCAAAAAATAAATACATAAATAAAGCTAAAATAAGATGAGTTTATAGGTGACATATTTTGAAATTCACCAAAATATGTGGAATCAATAGGGGGCTGTTTGAAATGAGTTTTAGCAAAGATCCTGAACAGTTGCATTGAAATTTGTAAAATTGCTGAAATTGGATACATGTAATTGAACTTCAAGGGTTTCTGGTCTGCTTTTGTGTGTCAGGGGAATTATGTGAGTTTGGAATGTAGATTGTAAGAAAGCTTGTTTTAAATCTCATGGAATGTGCTAATACAACTTTCAATTGTCTGGATGAAGAAAAACAGTTGTAGCTGAGGGGATTCTGCCTCTTTTGAGGACAGCTTCTTCTCCAGAGTTTGAAGTATCGACTAGGATCTGTTCAAGTATCATTGACTGCTGGCCTGACGGTTAATATGCACAATCTATTTTTGCCTCAGCAATCCATGTTGGTTCTGGGGATTCAGGGAATCTCTTGCACAGGTGTGGTATTAGTGATCCTCCACTTTGAAAGCTCTCTGTTTGGTAATGCTGACCTTCACAGCTTGTGGCCAAGGAATAGAGCAGAATGCTTCCTATTAGTGTGACTCATAATTCATTCTAAGGCTTTCACAGAAGATACTATTCTTAAGTAAGAGTCCTCTTCCAGATTTGTTTTCTAGTCAGTTGGCCTGAAGAACAGTATAGTGAGACACTAAGTCGAGAGGTACACAAAACAATTATATTTCTGTATTTGATTTGACTGTTAAATAGAAAGACTTGTAGAACTCTCCTTTTCAAATCAAGTAAAAAGGCCAAGTTATTTTTGTCAGAATTATCAGTACTGACCATCCAAGGGTTCTTACCGCAAGCAGAGGGGTAGATGAATTGTGATATTATTCTCTCATGGAAAAGGAAAATGCATAGAAAGAAACAGTGAAATTGGTGTGGATGACTGATATCTATAGAGTAGTCACTAAACAAGTTAGCATTTTTGAGGAATTACAGGGCTGTTTAAGTGGCAGGATAGATAGATGTGGCTTTATGTCTTCTGTTTTGCTTGGCAGAAAGTAGATGTAAGCCTGTTTGAATGTAAGGAAAGCAGGACACCTTAACTTAAAATTCACAAAATTCACAGCAATCCTTTTTCTTTTCTTTTCTTTAGCTGGTTGTCAGCTTGAACTCAGGACCTGGGCACTGTCCCTGAGTTTTTTCACTCAAGGCTTATGCTCTAACACTTTGAGCCACACTACTACTTCCAGTTTTCTGGTGGTAAATTGGAGATAAGTTTCATGAATTTTCCCACTGGTAGTTTGACTTCAAATCATGATCCTCAGATCTGAGACTTCTGAGTATCAGGATTATTGGCATGAGCCACTGGTGCCCTGCCACAGCAATCTTTTAAAGTGTGATAATGACTAAGTCAGAGAATAAAACCTGTAGCCAATGGGGATTTGGTGTATTTGGAACAACACAATGAAGTGCACATCTAATTTCACCAGTAAGGGACAAGAAAACAATTAAGTACTATTAATATTTATTTATTTAAAACTGTCTTAAAAGTATGGAATAAAATTACCTTGGTTTGCACCTGGATAATGGAAATCTACAGGCTTTTAAAATAAGAGAGCTAAAATGTCAGTAGGTATCAAGTTGAAGTTTTCAGATTTCGTACCAAGTTTCAGGAGCTGCAAAAGCAGTTTGTTTAGAGTCCCACAATCAGGACTAAATATATCCTACATTTTAGAAAGTAAATGGATCATATTACTATTCAAGCTTAGACTTTGCTGACAGATTGGATTCTGTGTTAGACTTCAAGGAAAACAAATGCTTTTCTCTTGAAAACCACAGTGTTGGGCAAAGCTGCTCTTATTGTCACTGAACATGAAGTTAACTGAAGAGGTTTGGGATTTAAGGGGGAACAAAAAGGATATTAAAATTTACAAACACAATGAAATCTCAAGAGTAACATGACGACCCAGAAAGAATGCCCCCATTTGACAAAGATGATGGGAGCCATTGCTGGAATCAGGAAGATCTTTCCTACAGGATGACTGGACCTGTAGGCCCCCTGTCCCTATTGAAGCTAGAGTATCTTTATTCATGAATAGACCATTTATTAAGGGCTTTTGAGTACAAAGGACTTTGCTAGTCTCTTGAAATATCATAATGGATGGCATATTGCATACACTTCCAAAACTTTGATGAACAATAAAGACTGATTTTTTCATTTTTGTACATTTTTTATTGTAAGAATACTGTACACAGGGGTTACAGTTACATGAGCAAAGTAATGAGTACATTTCCGAGCAGTTACCTCCTCCTTTGTTTTTCCCCTACCATCCCTTCCCTCCCACCTCCACAAATACCTCCCCCCCACCCCCGCAAGTTGTGAAATTCATTTTTCAACATCGTGCTTTGTACATCTCATTGTTACAATGGGTCAACCTGTATCCTTATTTAAGCATTTTGTTTTTTCCATTCCTCTCCCCGAATTAGAGAAATGTATATACAAGATGCAGAGCACCAACATCAAATAAAGTGAAAACAGGAGTTATAGCATGGGAGAGGAACATACAAAGAAACAAAAAAATCACATGGTACATTATAAATATGTTAGAAACAATAGCAAGAAAGAAAAAAGATATTTGTGTCCCTGACTTGGGATTCATTTCGCTTAACACAAAAGACTGATTTTTTAAAACAATTTTTAAAGGATATGATGAAAACATTAGTAGAAGCAATGAAATTTACAACAGCATGAAAGTGTTTGTCTTGACACTTCCCATACTACTTTTTTTTTCTGAGAAAGTTTTTCAGTCATGTTAAGAAGTTTCCTAAACCAATAAAAGTAAATCAAAGGGACTAGTAGGAATAACATAAGCTTAGATCAGATATGCTATGGTTTGTTTTATTGTGTATCCTTGAACATAGCTCACAAATAGGCATTAGAACATGTTTCTAATTGATTGGTTTAAATAATGGCTTAAAAGTAGGGAGTGTCTTATGTCATTTTCCTCAACACAAACTCTGACTGAAAAGAAAAGGAGCATAATGATTTCAAGCAGTATGCAAATTATCACCCTGAGAGTAGTGATCTAAAGCTTTGTCGTATGTGTCTTTCAGAGTTAGTACTCTGGGTTGTCATTGTGATCTTAAATAACACAATCTAATCACAAATATGTTCCACTAGCTTCCAGAATGTACCTACTATCCTAAGATGCATTTGGTGGGGGGTTTGCTGTTATAATTAGTTCTGGCCAGCTTTTTGAACAATTCAGAAAGATAGATGATGCAACTTGAAGGTTGAACCCCTATTTATAAAAAGTTTTTTACCTAGTTACATGCTTAAAGAGTTTTAAAGCATGTGATTATAGATCCAGTCAGATAAATGAAGCTCTTGTGAATTTTTTCTCTTCTTTTGTTTTTTATAATTTTTTTCTCTTTTTGTTTTCTTTCATTTATGTGGTATTGAGGAATTGATCCCAGGGCTTCATGTATGGTAGGCAAGCACTCTCCCACTAAGCTACATTCCTAACCTTGGTCCTATGATTTTTAAGGATTTTTTTGCAGACTTTTTTTTTAAATTGCTTGACTTCTCAACTAATTCTGTGGGAGAGCATACCATACTCAAAATGATATGGATGATTTAATATTCTCACATGATTCTTATATGCACATAATACATTGTTTAATGGTGATTTTAAAAGATATAACTGAAAATAAATCTACCTCTTTAAGAATACTCATTGTGGTTCCTAATAAACCTGTTTATTCTATAAAATATATGTATTGTGCTTATCATAATCAGGCATGAAATGGAAATGTGTCAAGAGTTTCAACAGTATCAGAAGGCCCTGTGTTGTATATCTATTTTATGATAGCTATATTTCTGATATATTTATAATTATCATATTAATCTTCACTAGTATCTGACCAGGTGTCATATCAGGTTTGACAGGAACAAGATAAGGTCATAGCTTTGGACCCTTTAAAATATTACTCACACAGCTGTTTTCAGTCAGAAGCTGACTATACATTAAACTATTCCTATGATAGACATTTTTTGATTTCTAAAAATAATATTGATATTTTTCAATCTGCTATATACAGTTCAGAATTTGTGATGATTCTGGAGTTAAATTGTCTACTTTGAAGAGCTCTGGGACATGTTTGGAATTATCCTCTAATCTGAAACTCACTTTCTGAAATTCTATTAAATTGGTATCATTGATGTTTAAAACCTGAATTGATCTTTCCACTCTACTGACATATGCAGAAATTTAGCATGGAGGTCCTGTTGTGCCTTGAGGCAGTGGCTTTTTGAGTTCAATAAAATACTCTGATTATTTTTGTAATAGCTTCAAAACAGAAAGTCCGAAAAAGAAAAGATTGGCATGTTTCAAACTTTGCACATTTCCATTAAAAAATTACTGTAGATTTTTAAAATTTCTTTCATTTGGTATCTTGCAAAGTGATCCAATGAGATTAATGTTGTTTTTGTCTAATAGTTTGTAAATTTTTTAATTGTATGTGTGGCTTAATGTGTGTAAATAGTTTTCTCACTCAGCTTCTGAATAAGGAATTTCAAATTAGACCTGTCCTGTCTTACTGTTTTGTTATTTCAAAGTAGAAATAACCAGGAAAGTAAAACAATATATTGTAGTATTTATAAACACCTAACAGTAAAACCTTAAAGATAATTTATGAACTCATTTGGGCATTTAATTGTTAAAAGAAATTTTTCAATTTTTTCTAGGACCATCCTCTATCTGTTCTGCTCCCTCTACTTTTTCTGAGAAGAATATTTAGTCCTTTTAAATATTTAATTTAATCCACAAATCAGAGGTTTACCCATACATGCTTATGAAATTAGCTTCTATTTCTGATATTTTTGATAGACATTATATTCTATAAAGAATTACCTAACATGATTAAAACATCCAATTTATGAAATTTGTGGCTGGGAATGTGGCTTAATGATAGAGTGCTTGCTTAGTATGCATGAAGCCCTGGGTTCAATTCCTCAGTACCACATAAACAGAAGAGGCCAAAAATGCTGCTGTGGCTCAAGTGGTAGACTGCTAGCCTTGAGCAAAAAAAGCTCAGGGACAGTGCCCAGGCCCTAAGGACTGGCAAAATATAAAGAAGGAAGGAAGGAAGGAAGAAAGGAAGGAAGAGAGGGAGGGAGGGAGGGAGGGAGGAAGGTAGGAAGGAAGGAAGACAATTTGACAAAGTTCCAGCCTAAGGTAACCAAGATTTTAATAGCTTCCAACTTTACTGATAACTATTATTTTCAATGTCGTTTGCTTTTCTTCTTCTCATCATTTAAATCATCTCACTGTTAACAGAAAGACCAAAAGCAATGAGAATCATGCACTTGCTAAACTTTACATATGGTCGGACAGTATAAACAATAAAATGAAGTTAGGACTTGGCAAAAACAATTGCCAGCTCAGAAAAAGTTTTATTTTATAACAATATTCTCTTAATTTGAATTATTTTGATTCTGTAATATTAGTATTATGCCTCACTTTTATATTTTTCTGTAGTTCACAGCATTTTACATACAATATTTTAAAAATAGCTCCTTAATACACAGAAAATGTACTAGAGAGGTTGAAAGTTATAGCTAGTAAGAGGATAAGCATTGATCAGAGTACAGATTCTTTAATTCCAATGCTATTACTTTTCTGTTATCCTCATTTATCACACATTTCATCTCAATATTGTTGGACTCAGGTAATCTTAGATGCAGTGAGTTACAGCAGTCATACCTGACAGCAGAGCATGTTAATTTGAATTGGATTCGTTTGTTGATCTCAAAGAAGGTCATTGGCTTACGCCTCAAATTCGTTACAAATAAGTGTTCTCTATTTTAAAATGTGCCCCAAGGATATAATAAGGTTGTGCAATTCTTTACTTTCAGAGAGTCTTATAATAACCTTTTTCTTTTAATGCAAAACTAGAAAGAGGCCAAGATATTCAATCAAATAGGAAAATGGGAGTATAATTAGGAGGAAAGTAGAATGTAAAAGGGTCAATAATGTCAGTAGGAGAAAATTTAAAGGAAGCACACATCAGGAAAGAAAGTAATTACATAAATAAAGTATAACCCAAAGTGAATTTTGTGAGGGTTATAGCCTCTTATCTCATTTCTGCGATACGGAGAATTCAGATAGCAGGCTGGCTGCAAATCATACACTTGACTACATTAAAATGAGCCAAGGTTAGCCATGCTACATGTTTTATTTCATTTTGTATCAATTTATAAAATCAGAATAATATTGCCCTATCTAATTCATGGAATTATTCTGAAAGATCAAATTACCACAACTTACACATTGGATCATGAACTTTAAAACATTTTTGCACATACTTTGGGTTTTTAAAAGCATCAAGCCGCAATGTAAAGCTGTGTGCTTTCAGAAAATCATGCAAAAGAAGTGGTTTCAATATCTAATAATTACTTTAGAAAATGTAATATAAGATATGTTGGTTTTTCATTCAATTTAGAGAATTGTTTTTTTTAAGAAACAGCCCCAAACAAAACAGAACAAACTATTTAAGTGTTCAGAATCAATATGTCCTTAAAGTGAGCCTACCAGGTAATTTTGTGACTATCCAGTGGGTTATTTTTCTAGAACTCTGGCTTCTTTGGTTCTACTTCATTTACTTGGTTAGTGTTTTCCAAACTAGGGTCTTGGGCTTCTAAGTGTGTATAATATTGCTCTAATGTCAAACACTGCCATCGTACTGATATTGATTTCTACTAACGATTACAAAGCATTTCAGGAGACTAGAAAACAGGAAAACAAACTTGAAAACACAAAAATGTTCATGATTTAAACTTTCATGTTTCTCAAACTGAATTCTACAGGCATCTTCTCACAACCTGAAACGTTTCCTGATCAAGGACCATTTTACTGTCACAATCACTTGCTGCCCAACAATTGCCAATTCACACTTAACTCCCATTTTCTCTTGTACTCTAGGAATGCCAGAGGACTACAAAATGTGAAAGGGTCTGGGTGTGTTTGATGAAGGCATCTAAATTCATCCTGCGAATCTTTTCCAGTTGATTTGAGTAGGGTAGTTTCATTGTCTTCAATCAGAAGACAAGTGAGTTCTCCAGTTCCTCACCTCATCCATAGCAAGCATAAATCATCCTTTCCCATCTTCAGTTTCTTTTGCTAGCTTTAATAACAGAGTGGAAGACAAATATATAAATAACAAAATTTGCCACTTATTCAGCTAAGTTATTGAAAAGAATATTTGTGTTGTGGTAGCTCTTGTGTGGCGACACTGGATATGGAGTAGAACAAAATAAACAAATGGGTGGTATTATAGAATCACACACAGACATTCAAGATGAGTTATTTTGCTAAAGGAGGAATGATAATAGAGTGAATCGTCTTGGAGATTAAAAGTTGTGATATGTTCATTTTCCAGGCAAACCAATTCATTTATTTGCAAATTAAAAATGTTATTTTGATGACTACTTCACACTACCCCTCTTACTAATAGTTGGCTTTCCTTCTGAGAGTTTCTATAACAGTCATAAAGAAGTGAGTAGTATAAGTGAGGATTGAAAGTATTATAGATTGCTCCCTAATGTTTTTTAATGATGAGTTTTGGTTCTACAAAAAATGTACTTAGAATTTAGCGAATCCAAATCCTGTAAATTAGATCCTGAGGGGACAGTTTAAGGACAGAAACCTTTACTAGTGAATATAGAATGGATTCAGTTTGCCAATAAGCAAAATTTTTCTGTCCAGTGCAGCTCTTAAGTCGTAATCAAGAGTTCATACTAATTTCCTTTTATGAATTAACAAAATGAGCTACAGGATTGATAAATTGTGCAACTATATTATATTCCTGAAATTGTCAGAAAATGAATAAGGAAAAAATATCATATGCCTATTTTCTTCCATTGGTTTATGGAATTAAATTCTTATATAACCAAATAAATCTTGGTATAAGTAAATCTTATATAGCTAATAAATAAATCTTATATAACAAAATAAAAAATAGATATTTACTATATAGAACTGGGAGCAATGAATGATATTTAGATATATAGATATATGTAAATGATACCTCAAAAAGTATCAATATGCCTACAGAAGAATGTTGTATACTGATATTGTGTGTTATTTCTAAACCTTCATTGTTGCTCTCCTGACAAGTCCCCAGTATTCAGTACACATGAGTAGGCTTAATTAGAGCTTACAATATGAAATGCTTGGCAGACTCCAGTATAAGAAGATACATGCTCACAGTTACACAGTTATCATATTTAGTTTGCTATTACACTAGCAATCATAGGCACATAATTTATCATCCAATAATACAGAAATTAAAAATTCTACCATTCAAATGACTAGAATGTATATAAAGAGGTTAATTATCTCTGCAGTGCTGTACATGTTTTCATTTTACATTCTGATTTCCAATGTACTGTTAAATTCAGGATGCTACTACTCTAAAAATGATCTTGAAGTTACATACATATAACATGATTATGTGTGTGTGCATATGTATCTAGTCACATAGTGTGTGTATGTTTTTGTGTGTGTGTGTGTGTGTGTGTGTTTTCATGTAACCCATCTACCTTTTGTGGGGAAGTTTTAAAATGATTCTTTTGGGTAAATCAGACTCAGTGCTTTCATACACAGTACAAGTAGGGCTGTCCTCTATCAATATTTTTTCTTGAATCTAGAAATGACTTCATTTTTTTCCAAATCAATTTGATAGGGTCAAAGTATCCTTTCACATGTCACCTGGAGAAAAAATTTTAATAGAGCTTTTCTTATGTTTCAGTGTATTAATTTTATTGTTTTGGAATTTCTGATAACTGTTCATTACTTAGACTTGATTAAACTACTTGTATAGTACACATTTTTTGTGAAGTGCCTACCATTTTATGAAATATAGGTAAAAATCACCTACATCTGAAAGCAATGACTAAAGGTTTTGTTTGTGTAATTTTAATTTAATTTAATTAAATTATAATTAATGCTGGGGTTGAACCACAAAGGCCCTGTGAATATTAGGCAAGACCTCTACCACTGAGTTAAAACCATGTCTCCTAACATTTTTTTAAATTTTTTCCAAGCTGAATATAGCTTTTGTTTGAAAATAAACAGATATAATATATAAATGCCAATGAAATTGCATTTTATATTATACCTTGTATGTTTTTATAATTAATAAATCAGCTTTTTATATTATTGCTATAAAAAGTTTTCACCGGAGGAGTTTTGTATCACACTCAAAATACCATGAAATAGATATTTATAAGTAACTGAAAAAGAATAAGTAATCTTAAATTGTCTCAAGAGTGTCATTATAATGAACATACCAAGTGTACATATGAATTACTCTATGGATCAAAAATTCTATTCCTTCAAAAGTTCTAGTCAGTGATTATTATCAGTGACTATTCAGAATTACAGTTCATTTCTAATTATAAAATTATTCCTGGTTTCCTGGTAATAGCTGTGATTCATAGAAAAGCACTCCTAGTTAATACCTGTGAATATGCATGCAATTAAATATTAATCAGACATTAGTTTTAGAATAATGCACCACCAATCTTCTCATCTACAAAAGCCAGCAGACAGAAATCGCGTTATTTTAGTTTGAAAATTAAAGTTCATGATTTAGGATTTTTCAATTTCCTTTTTTGTTTGCTTTTATGGATTGATTTTTCTTGTGGTGGCAAGAATCAAACTCAGGGCCTTGCACATACTTGTCAAGTGCTCTACTTCTGAGCAAACACAATATGATGATGGTAAGATATTATTTTGATAATGAATTTTCAACATTCAGGTTTTCTTTGGAACAATTTAAAAAAATGACACAATAGGACAATCCAAGCATAGGCTTTAGGCCAAAGGAACCCATGATTGATTGGGTCTCATTTCCCAGGATAGATTGGAATTTTATCTTCTTCAAATTCTTAGTGCTTTCTTGTAATCAATATTTATCCAAGCAATTAAAATTTTAGGATTGGTTTCATAACAGATTGTTAGAGAATTGAAAGATAAACTGTAGTAATAAAATAATTCACCATAACATTTATTAGAGCAAGGGATCTTATAAAAATAGTGGAGTTATGAATCATATTACTAATAAATGTATACAAGCTATGATTCAGTTTCTTACACTCATTTTGTTCAATTATTGTTTATTGTTGAAAGGAGTTACTCCATGGAGTTTCACTCCTGCATTTACTATACTGTAGTCAACATGATCATGTATGTATATATGCAAAAAGATAGTTTGAATTACTAGGTCAAATGAGTGGAGGGTGAGTGAATGGGAGGAACTACAGTAAAAATACTCAATGCAAATACATCATAAAAGAGGTGGAAAAATGTGACCTGAGCCAGAATTACAGGGTAAAGGAAATGGGAGGAGAATGGTGGAAGAGATGACTCTGAATAAGAAGCACTAGACACATAAGTGAACGTGTTAAATTTTAACCTCCTTACACAATAATTTAAAGAATACAAAAGAAAAATGTATATAATATTTAAAAAGTGAATTATTGTAGATATTTTAAATATAACCAACTCTTAAAACTATCACACCTCTCACATTACTCACTTTTTGGAGCAACATAAACATAAATTTAAAAATGAATCATCACATATGTCATTTGGTTAATGAGAATAAATGAAATACCTAAACATTTTTGATGTTTCTATTGAAGCACTTTATTTTCATGAGTATTTCGATGTGAAGCATATAAGCTTTAAGTAATAAAAGAACTAAAGAGAATTTCCCAAAAAAATTTTTTGTTTTATTTAATTAACTGAGCCTAGACACAGTAGATAGTGGAAAACCATTTTTTTCCTGGAAGCTAGAGTAAGCATTTATTTTAGTATATCAAATGAAGGTAGGGAAAAATGGGGGAAAAGGAAGAAAGATTTCCTGCTCTCCATACAAGAAATGGGAATAAAGACTTCCAAGAAACTGCTTTTGATACATAAATTGGAATTTGTGTGTTTCTTAGTCTAACTCATGTATAATGACAATAGCTATCATTTTATTAAATAATTTACGGTAGCTTTTATCATTTTAAATTAATTAGACTAAGGTATTTGTTGAAAGATCAAATTCATAATGCTCATAGCAACTACCCAGGTTTAAAGTAATTTGCTCTCTCAACCTGAAATCCATGAAAGATGTTTACTCTGCTATTTTGTGAACATAATAGCTTTGTGCAAGAGATGAAATGACACAATGGTAAGGATAGAAATACTTACAATGTTCGTATATATGTGTATGGATGTGTGTGTTCAGAGTACTTTACACTTTTATAATCTTATTTCTGTTTGGAGTGTGGGCATGCATTATCATTTTTTTTAAATTGGGTTGAAATTGAAATGAAGAAATAAGAGACATGAAATTAAGAAGTCCATCACATTTCTTGCGAACTTGAATGGAAGTTATTATATATGCTTGGTCAGCCATGGGCTGAATGATACAGCAATGGAGCAAATTACGTGCTCACTGTTTGGGAAGGTTACACATATGTGAGATACACATGGGTATTACTGGTTCATTAAGGATCTCAGAAAATTTGTGGGCATGAATTCATTGGGCTGGGACACAAGAGATTTGACCAGTTTATTGAAGAGCTTCCATAGCATGGATTACTGGTTAGGAAGGGGTAAGAGATGTTGAGTGGGAATCTAACCTTCACTGGAGGAACTGGGCAGTGTGTTCAGAAGGCCAGCATTTGGCTACCTGAAATTGACCCCAAACAAGGAAAGAAACACTTAACTTCCCCCCACCTTCCTCCTCATCCAATGTCTAAGAAGCTGATAATAGATTTGCAAATTTAATGATTGATTCAATATAATATAGATTGAAACAGTTATTAGAATGACTAAATCCAATCATATTTATTTAATAAATAAAATAATCAGAGGGTTTTGTGGAGACAACTAGACTTGAGAGAACATAGAAAGTCTTTGATGCCTAATAGGGAGTTCATTCACATTCAAGATCGGTCATACAGCAGATATAAGACCTTAAGCAAGTGGTGTAATGTGTGCGATTCCATGGGCAAAAGTGGATTAATAATGCCAGTGTTAATAATAATGCCAAATGTTTTCAAAGCAATGACAAAAATGTAACAATTATTAAGCTTTTGGTATGGAACATGTATTTAAGAATCAGATTATTTTCTATTATGCCCATAGGAAACATTCAAAAGTAAGGAGGAAAGATGTAATTTTTATATTTATCTTATGACTAAGTCTGTAAATACAAATGGTTTAAATAATTTACTGGTATCCTTTTACTTATGCTAATAATGGTTTCATATATGTTTCCAATCTGAGATTTTTTTTGTCAGAGAGCTAAAATGATAATGAACACAGACTTTGAGGAACACAGACTTAGAGCTCCTAAAATTCTGAGCGCATTACACTGATTAATCTTGTTTACTTTCTATAAGTAAGTTCTCAAAAAATTTTAGCACCTAAAATACTTTCCTGAATTTATTTTATGTATTTTCTTTGGGAAAAGAGTGCTAAGAGAGTAACTAACTTTTTTTTAAACCTAATATACATAAGACTATAGATTTCAATATTGCTGCATGACACTGAAATAAAAAGTGCCCAAATCTACTTAATGTAGGTATAATTTCATTGGATTCATAATAAGTGAAATGTTGTATATAAAATACATATGAGCTGGGTGCCAGTGACTCGTGCTTATAATCCTTGCTACTCAGGAGGATGAAATATGAGGATTGCAGTTCAAAGCCAACCAGGGCAAGAAAGTCCGTGAGACTCTTATCTCCAAGTAACCACGGAAGTGGCACTGTGGCTCAAGTGGTAGAGCACTAGCCTTGATCTGAATTGCTGAGGAACAGAGCTCAGGCCCAGAGTTCAAGTTCCATGACTGAAAAAAACAAACAACAAAAAACATACATATGCACTTTGCACATGTATGATATACATTGTGGGGATACATTAATTCCTTTAAACATTTTAATAACTGACAAATTTTAAAATATTACCAAAAAATTAAAGAAAACCCTCTCTATATAATTTCTGGTTTACAACGTGAGACCCTTAATATCAACTTGTTAGGAGAGCTAGGTGATTTTACACACATTGTACTTAGGTCTATCTGTTGAAGAAGATGGTCATTGATATCCAGGCTAGAGTAGAGGATTGGCCACCAAGGAGGGAATGGAATCAGGCTGTCCAAAGGGATATAATAAGGAGTAATGGATTGAAATAAGTCAGGAGAATTTTCACTGACTAGAAAGAAAATTTGTCCTCTGAGATCTTATTATCTTCTGACATACTCTCACAAGGGACATACTGAAAATACCAAGAACTGCACAATTTAAAATTAGTCTGACCATCTAGGGAAGATGTTTAACTTAAGGACCTTTACCAAAACTGTTTCTCACACTTGCCTTAGAAGAAAAACAATGTGTGTGTGTGTGTGTGTGTGTGTGTGTGTTGTGGATATTTCTGTCATTTGTATATTATGTATGCTTATATGAATTGTCACATAGAAATTTTGCTGGAGAAAATTTTACCAATGGAAAACGTTATATAGACGTTCCTTTAAGTGATTGTCATAAAATATTTTAAGGAATTTTATTAAAAATAACTCACACATAATTCACTCATGAAAATAGTACAGTTTAACATTGATATAGTCATAGTACATTGCTCACCATAATCAAATTCACAAATATCCTTTTGCCTATTTTCCCTAAGCCACCACAAATTTCTAAAACAACCTATACAATTGATACAAACACAATCATACAAGTAACTGGCTTCTTATCCTTTTGTAATTTTTTTCAGGATTTTCCATGTTTAGGCATGTGTCTGTTGCTTAGTATTCCATTGTATAAATATATTGTAATTATTTAGCAATTGATGGGCATTTGGGTTGCTCCCACTCTTTTGATTATTATTAATATTATTGTTAACAATCATGTGCCAGTTTTGGTCTAGATAGTACCTAGTAATTTAAAGTTCGGTTCTTCTGTATATGTGAGTATATTTACATATATAGATGGGTATGTACATATATATACATATAATGTGTACATTTTATATAATTAAGCTCATGCCTCCAATCGTTGCTACTCAAGAGGCAGAGATCTGAGGATTGTAGTTCAAAGCCAGCCAGAAGCAAGAAAGTTCATAAGACTTATCTACAAGTAAGCACCAAAAAGAACAAAAATGGAGCTGTGGCTTCAGTGGGAGAGCATTAGCCTTGAGCATAAAGGTTATGGACAGCATGCAGGGCTGAGTTCAAGCCCAGGACCGGCAAAAATAAAAAAAGAAAGAAGCTAACCTTTTCTTGTAGTATATTGATCATTAATATTTTTCTTAGCTTGAAGCAAGGAGAATCTTTTCTTAGCTTGATGCAGTTCAAATCTATTTTTTTATTGTGAAAATACTGTACAGAGGGGTTACAATTACATGGGCAAGATAATGAGTACATTTCTTATCAAGCATTGTAGCCATCTCCTTTGTTTCCCCTTCCCATCCCATACAGACATGTATTCCCCCCCCGTCCTCCCCCCCCACCAAAGCTATAAAGTTCATTTTTGACATAACAACTTGTACATCTCATTGTTGTGATGGGTCCACCTGTATCCCTATTTATAAAATTTGTTTTTCCCCTTCCCCTCCACAAATTATACCAACATCAAATGTGAAGGCAGGGGTTATACCATGGGGGAGGGACATACAAAGCAACAAAGAAATAATCATATAAATGTGTTAGAAACAATCACATGAAAGAAAAAAAAACATTTGACTACATATCTTAGAGTTCATTTCCCTAGCATCAACTTATCTGACCTTTTCTGCTTGACTCAGACATA